>NC_050189.1:23694143-24294143 GCF_008315115.2 Sander lucioperca
CAAACCTCATTGAGCTCTGGTCCTGCACCAAAGCACCCCCCTCTCCCACCCTCTCTTTTTTTTACACTAAGATCCATGAATCATTAGCTTCTGGATTCACAGAGGGATGAATAAAAGTTTTATTGCTCCCTTTGCACCGACTGAAATCCTCTCAGTTCAGCTGCATATCTCTGACTGAAGGGATCATTCACCCAAGGTCATATACAACAAAGCCACGCAGAGTGAAATTGATGGGATAGATTCGCAACTTTGTGCTTGAGAAATGTTCCCTGCAATCTGTTCAAATGCGTTTTATTTTTCTTCTCTGCCTCCCGCCACATATGTCTCACAGCAGGGAAGAGGCAAGCGGAGAAATGTATCCTCCGTTTAGCCCCCGCTTTATGTGCAGCTCCAGGATTTATTGACACAATTTAATTATGGGACCTTCCCAAAACGGCATTAACAGTCGATAAACGTTACCATTGAGGGGGCTCTTTGGTAGTTATCTTTTCAGAAACTCCCATCTTCCACAGTCTAGTGTGAATTTACATAACAGAATTTGATGAGAAAAAAAGGCTATTGCCAAAACCTTGCCTCAGACAACTGTCTTGACAAACCTTCCACTCTCGTGTGTCGAGACATTCCACAGTCACATTTGAGCACACATGTAACAGAGACCTGCACAAGTGCAGTCAGCAGCCCCCAAATCTTGACGCCTCTGTGCCCCCCCCCCCCTTTATAATTTCCTTCCTTTAGCTGTCTGGCTGAGAGCAGCTGCTACCTCATAGCCTACTTAGACAGCTGTGCTGGGTCATCATTTCAAAGCCAAAACAAACTTATCAAGAGGTAGCCACAGTGGCTGTCTGTTTATGACTGAGGGGGTGTGTGGGAGTCAGGGAGGTCACAGGGATGAGGTGCTTGCCCTGTCTGCAACAGAGGTACGAGAGCAAATGTCTGCTTATAGCCACTTTCGGCAGTACATATTAGCCCTGGGATTTATATTAGCTCCATTCTGTTCCTGCACTGCCTGATCTACCACATGCAAATGTTTTGTTCCTCCCCTTCCCAACTCCCTTCTATTGTTTTTCTTTCTAATCACTCTCCTGCCAATTGTCTCCTCATTTCTTATTTGGGCTTTTTCTTTCTAATGTGTTTCCGCCTGCGTCTTTGTCCTCTCCGCACCTTCTCCCGTTGCTGTTTGGAAGCAGTGCAATAGCCCCTTCCAGCGACTGAGCAGCTCCTTTATTTCCTCTACTGTGCCGCTGCGTATGCATACCCAGCCCAGACACTCTGGGACTCTCTCCCCCATCTGTGCTGTACACTGAGGACCAGAAAGACCTCCATACAGTTTAGTCTGCTCCAGACTAACCCCCAGCACCAAAAACCAGGTTGCATTTCTAAAGGGAAAACTGCCCTCTGTTGGTGCTCTGGGTTCATTTCGGTGTGAGCTAGCCTCCGGCTGTGGACATGGTGGAGGATATGAGCCACGCAAGAGCAGAAAATGGCTGAGTCGGCCTGCTCAACAGATGGCACAATCCTCGGAGCCAGTCCTACTCGCCACCCTACACAGTAGACACTGCAGCCCCCTCTCAATGTAAAATGCCAATCAGGCCCCCGAACAAACACGCATTGCTGTTTAAATGTGTTAATAGGAGTGCTACCAAATTTGCTCTTCCTGCAAATGTTTCCAAGCGAGACCTGTATGTAGCTTGGAAGAGCATGATGGATTTAAAAATGATCTAGGAGGGTTGTGTAGCTCTGCTTCTTCATTAGGTCTGTTGGTTTGTTTTCACTCTGTCTTTGTTTTGTCTTTGGCCTTCCCTCTCTGTTGCTCTCTCTCACATTCTCCTTCACCCTGTCTCTCTCGCTTTTCAAATGCGGACCAATTAATTTGTGTGGCAAATTGGGCCTGGCAATAGCTTGAGAGAAGGACATAATTGTCCCTGGTGAGCCAAGGGGACAGAGCGCAAGAGGGGAAGAGCAGGGAGGCAACAAACAATTCCTCTGTGTCGTTTGCTCAACAGTAATGCAATAAAGAAGCATTGGAGGATGAGAGGAGAGCTGGAAGCATTTAACATCTCCACCTGGGCAGGGATGAAGCGGACTAAAACTTTGGTGTGGGCATCCGCACTAAATAACTTGGCCGTTCATTAACTCGATAGATTATTTTATGAGTCGGAGAGTGAAATGAGGAAATTAAAAAAAAGCTGGTTTTAGGAGTTTAGGAGAGTGTGTCTCAGTTCAATAACTACAAAGGTTCCCCGAGGCATCATTTTGTGATTGAGCTACAGTGTGCAACACATCGACCTATACTGATTGAGCTACATCACCAGCACCAGCTGAACCGCAGAAGTGAAAAGTGCTGACTGATATATGATTTTCCCCCCTTAATGAACAAATTCATATAAAAAATACAGTAGTATGCTTATTGAAATATGCTAAGAGACATCTGTCGGAAAAACCAGCTTACAAACACCCACGCACTTTCTACCCCATGCTGTGTTGGGCCATGTCAAACCCTGGGCTTAATAGTGTTTTAATTGATTCAACCTCTTTGCTGCTGGATGGCATGGTGAGTCCCAGTGAGCCAGCATGCTTTTAACACGTCAAATGAGTATCGACTGGCCCCTCCAGCCTCTCTAAACATTAAGATGTTACCACCCAAACCTCATCTCTCTCACTGATGCGTATTTACAACCAGCCATGTATACAGAGGCATGCACACACTCATGCACTCGCTCACAACATCCACATGCATCAAATGTATGTGCAAATCCTTTTGAGCAAGTAATCGAAGGTGAACCACATGGGAAGAAAAATAACAAATTGTCTAGTGACGCAACACTTCTTTTGAGCCATTGCAGTGTGAGACAAGCAAAGATGGGGTCAAAATTACTCACAATTTAATGCAACATGAAGATTTAAAATGCTTATCAAATAACCAGAGGAGAGAAGTTTTTTCTTACCTTTGACACTTGAATTTGACTCTTGCGCTGTTTTTATGTGAGGAATACGTTTCCCATATGTTCACTCTAAAGACATGTAGGCGCAAGTTACACATTTATGATCTGAGAGCGTGTACTGCTCTACGAGGAGTAATTTGTTTAGCAGTACCGCAGTAACAATCCAACAGCATCTGCCTGTGTTAAAGTTGTTTCTAGTATTTTGTGGGTGGAATGCAGATGATCATAATTCTGATTAGTAGTGGTGTTTTTATATCTGTATTTGAGGAAGATGCATGTTAGGATGGATGTATCTACCTAAGCGCGCGCGCACACACACACACACACAAATGAAGTAGTCCCAATTACATGCATGTGCACACAAACACGTGTACACATACCCCTCCTAAACAGGATCACCTTGTAGCAAGTCCGAAAGCTAATGATACTCTATTTCCCAGATGACATCAGGCTGTGTGTGCTTTATGCATGCCTAGCCTAATATGAATTATTGTAAAATAGTGTATTTGCATATGAGCTTCCGGGCTGTACTGAAATTAGCATTTTTACAACAGCTCAAATTAAATCCCTGTGCTTAATTTGGCTGCATGTTAATTTGATTTAAAATGAGTCTATTCCATTCCTTCTTACACTCATACCCACAGCACTAACATACAAACCACACACACACACTAATTCAAGAGCATACACACTATAAATGCACAGTATGTACTCTTAAGAGCTGCAGACTATATTACCCCGCACACACACACACACACACCCACACACACACACACACGCACACCTTACATGTTAGTGTATCCACATAAAATGGCATTAAAGCAAGGGTAGAACTGAAGTCGTAGCGGTTTTGAATCAACTTTAAATCACTGTAATTCCACCCAGTCTACCAACTCGTTCATCATCCTGCCGGACACTGCTCAAGTGGAAATCTCATTGTTGGCTCCACTCGTTCATTTCAAAACGTGACTTAGTACAGTATGCCTTTAAAAACTGCATCAACATCCACAAGAGGAGAACGTGTGCATCATGTTAACACTTGGAAAAAAAGTGGTGAAAACACCTTTGCTGAGCTTGCCAGCACTTAATTACCATTTAGTTGTTTGGATGGAGACCTTGTGACAAGACTGGGGATCTGAGATAAAACAATGTTATCAGTGCCATGCAAGATGCTTCTTGCTCGCAGGTTAAACTAAATGAGTTCGAAGTCATTATAATTTTCTTTTGGCTGAAAATGACTCCTTGTCAACAATATGCTTTGCAATTATGTTTAAAGGTTGTATCAGCCCCATTATTAACTCCATTATCTGGCAACTACGCCCAAGTGTATTATTTAAGGCCATTAGCCTCATCATGGATTGCAGTCATTTTTCCTCACACTTAGAGCACAGAATCACACAAAAGCCAAGCAATTTTCATCATACTCCTGACCAGCCCACTCTCAAGAAAAGCAGATAATCACATACAATATGGAGATGTTGTACAGGCCCAGATGCAGGTAATTAAAGGCTAGTCCCCAGCCACTAACGCTATATCGAAGTGCACTTATGTCTCCAAGACACATTGACTTGAAAATGGTGGGGCAATTTAACCACACCATACCATTCGTGTCACAGAGTGGTAATATTGACAGAACAAAAGCATGCTAATCCAAATTGTGAAGCCATTGGAGTGGCAATCAACAAACTCTCAGAATCCCTTGCTCCAAATCCACTTATTTAAATACCTTGACATGAAATAACTTTGTCTATCATACTGTGAAATGGTGTGGATTTCAATCACCTGCCACCTTTTTTAGGCCGTCTTTTAAGGTGCCACAAAAACAATAGAGAACCACGTTAACGCAGTGCACCAGACTAGGTCTCCATATATACACAGTCTATTTCTCTCTCACACACACTCTCACACAAAGGGTACCTTGTAGCATGCCTTTGAAGCTGGGATCAGCCGGTGAGCTGAGCACAATGCCAGCTGTTTTGCATCTGCTGGGCTTACACTTGGCATGATTCTGGCCTTGCTGGCATATGTACTAAATCTGATCACCCTTCATACGCTATGCCAGTGAACTGTATAACAATGCAGGTGTTTCGTGACATTGCCCCAGTGACAGTGCAATTAATAGATTGATGCTGTAGCTACAGTAATGGGATTACTGGACCAGTCATGTCTGAAATACATCAGCGTTGCTTGCACAGATGATGTTTCACCGCAGTGTGCAGTCTGAACAATGAAGAGCTGGGGTACATATCATCTTCACATGGAGAAATCTAAGACAGGAAAGTCATACTAAAATATACACTCGAGGCACAAAGATGATGACTTACTGTAAGATGTGTGCTCATAGTGAGAGTGCTAACGACAAAATTCACATTCAACTCTTTTAAATACAAAAATACAAGTCCAAACGGCACTGTGTTAATGGATCACGTCCATAATATTCAAGATCATAACATTCTGTAAATTGTGGAGACTGTCTGATGGCCTTATTTGCATTAGTGCATTAATGGTAATTTATCTACCGACTCTAGATTGACTCATTAAGCACTTTCTGCATACAGGTACCCCAGAATAAATGGTCATTTAATGCAGGTTTGGCTAAAGCATGACCTCACCTGCTATACCTTCACGGCTTATTAATCGACTCAGATTATTAACACCGTGTGGTTTTAAAACATATATCCTAAGTATGTAGCATTGACTAAGATATGAATCCAAGTACCTTTATTTTAATACCAAGCAAAATGGGTAACAAACACAAAATTGTAAGGAGTCAAGAGATTGACAGAGTTTGCATGACATCAGGAATTATTTGTCCTATTAATTATTTATTTCTGAAAATGCTGTTAAAGAGCCATCTGGATATTGCTGAATGTATCACTTTGTTTAAGTGAGAAAGATCTTACAACTGGCATTTGTGTGTTTGGAGGGAGATAATGTGTTTTTGTGCACTTTCATAGTACATAACAGTTCAGTTACAAAAGCGTTTTTTAATTATCTGCCTCAGAATGTGTGTGTGTGTGTGTGTGTGTGTGTGTGTGTGTGTGTGTGTGTGTGTGTGTGTGTGTTCGTGTTCGCGTTCGCGCGTGCGTGCGTGTGTGTGTGTGTGGTCGCACATGTGAGCTAGTGTGGGTAACACCTGGCCCTAGGCTGGAGCTTTGGTCTCACTCCAGGGGTCCTAAGAGTGCGACACATTGCACTGATCTCGGCGCAGCACATTTGTGTGCCTGTGGGGTATGTTGAGATTCTGCAGTGGGATTAATGGTCTAAACCATTCATCTCCATGAAAAGCTTCGGGGGAATGTTTCAGTCCCAGCCAGCAAGCTTACATCCCCACCTTCTTACCTACAGCACTCTCCAATGCTTGACGCCGATTGGGAATCTTTATGCCCTAAGCTCCTCTTGTCACAGTTGATTTACATTCAGTGGAGTGATGGAGGGAGTGCTCAAAGTCCGTCTTTGGAGAGTCGTCGTTGTCACCTAATACTCTCTCTCACACGACATCTATCACTATTTTCTGTCACTCCGCCCTTCCACTTGTTTGTTCGCTTGCTCACTCATTAACTCACTCTTGTGCGCACTTCTTCACACAGTCGCCGACTTACGCGCGCTCCCTCTTTGGCTTCTCTGCACCACCGAGTGAGTCATGCCATTCGAGGAGCTGAG
This sequence comes from Sander lucioperca, assembly GCF_008315115.2. Classification (NCBI taxonomy): domain Eukaryota; kingdom Metazoa; phylum Chordata; class Actinopteri; order Perciformes; family Percidae; genus Sander; species Sander lucioperca. The sequence goes on from NC_050189.1 coordinate 23,700,749, forward strand.
ATTTATTGTGACACACAGCTTTAGCGTGGTTTATTAGTTATGGCAAATGCGAGTGAAAGCCTCCATTGAGAGGCGAAAATGCTCTCACGCCACAGCCAGACCCATAGGCTTTTCCAGTTGAAACTGAGCCAAGCTCTTGTTTCTAATGACACAGCGCTCTAAGTGCCCATCCCATCACGCTGCGGAACATGGAATATGCATTCTCACACACATACATTCACACACGATTAACAAAGGCTCCCTGGACATTTATGAGGCATTTATACAGCATCCATCATAACATCCATGAGCAGTCTGTTTCCCCTTAGCTTTAATACTCCCTTGGTGCAGGATTTCATGTCATTCATCATTCTCTCATCAACTAATTAATTACCACAATCCCCTCCATCACTTGAGTCATGATGAAGGATATTTCAAGTTAAGATGTAGATAATTCAAGTACCACAGAGAGGAACAATGGAATCCGGAGTGGTCATTTGCCTCGAAAGGACCTCATCTGGTTTTCCTCCCTCTCTCCAAATCTTTAGAGCAAACACACAGTCTGACATATTCATCACAAACTTTTAGTCCTCTCCAGTTTGATCTTACTCAATCCCTATGCAGTCATCCGTTAATCCACTCATCTCTCCACTTTTATCTCTCCCTCAGTCTGATAGTTAGTACAAGGGAGCACGAATGGGGGAAGAGGGGAGAACGTGTTGAGCAGACTCAATGATGTCAGGATTTATGCCTACATGGATTTCTTTAAGTACACCTTCCAAATAGAATTTTTCCACTCTCCTCCTCATGCCCCTCGGAGAGAGGGAAAAATGACACATGATCAGAGAGTCTCGAAGAGAATCCCCCTTCACTTGCTCAGTCTCCTTCCTGCCACTGCCTGGGTAACACATTTCCCACCACATGAGCTGCTGCCTCTCATTGCATGGCGCAATTTAATTGGCTGTGCATTCCCCCTGTTGTGAGTATTCAAGGAGAGATGTCCACAGAAAGGATAAGCTGTAGTTTTGCCATTAAGTCCCACAGGGACAGCCTTATTTGTGTCTTTGGCCAATTTATGCCAACTCGAGTGGGAGGAGAATGGGAACGCCCAGGGGACATTAGTCAGTAAGCAGGTAGCAAAGTGCTACTGAAAGGCCTGGTTAAACTTGATGAGATGCATGTTGTACGCAAATTGCCTTTTTTCTGCATCAAATACAGGTTTGTCTGAAATCTCATTCTCAAGGAATTTAATTCCCCTGGAATGCACATAAGGAATAACAATGCGGTAGTGTGCACAACCACACATGCATATGGAAGTACATCCATTTTAATGTTCACACTCCCACACATACAGTATCTGATATGTATATGCTAGCAGCAATGCACAGTAACTCATATTCATAGTCTGTGCAGTATACATGTACACAAATAGTATTGTGTTCTCCACACACACACACACACACACACACACCTACCTACCTACCTACCTAATGGAACCAAGAGATGGACAATATAGCATATCTGTAATAATATGCTTTCATTCTCCATTACTGCCAAAGAGCACCACTGATCAGATGGTTTGGAAAATCCCCTTTGACCTACGCTAAAAATAACCATATACGGTGATGTCTGCTTCAGTAATGTGCTGTATGTACAATATACAAACAACAACTTTGTTTCCAGGGAAGACTGCCACAGTACTTGGTGACACCTTAAAAATAAAATAATGAATAAAATACAAATAAAGTATAGGGAAGGGGTCAGATTCACAATCAGAGTGTAAACTGCCACAGACATGGAACCCCAAAATACCATGATGGCACACAGAGATTAGGAGTAGGTAGATGGAAAAGAAAGCGAAACACGGGAGAGAAAGAGCTTAGATAGAGATTAACTGAAAGAATGGATGGATTGACTTTCAAAGGCATTCAAACCAGATGAGGTGATAGGAATGAAGGAAAAGGCTAAGCTAAAATGAGTTACAGGGATTTATTTTATGTTTCTTCACTGCTTAGTCACAACTCTTTTTCTTTTGCAAAGCTCAAAGATAATTTCCAAAAAGTAATCCTGGAGCCTGGAACTTCAATCCTACAGATATGATAAGGTTCCTGATATCTTATGAAATTATCTGAACTGTTCTTTAAAGGATCTGAAATTTGGTAATGAAAGTCAAAAGGTAAACAGTTTAAAGATATAGTATTTTGGATTGAATGTCACCATTTTGATCTTACTTCAAGTACTTCAAGTCATTAAGTTCAACTTCAACCAACTTCTATCTAAGCTGATAGTCAACATTGCAAGTGCTACATAAATTAACTGAGTTTTTTATTGGTGTGCAAAAAGGGAAGCACTCTGGCTTTTGGTATTATAGCAAATGGAAACTGAAGCATTATAGGGGGAAAATGAGAGAATAATGCAGGTTAATAGTGGCTTCTTGGAAAGAAAAAGTGAGCTGAAAATGCAATCTTGTGTTAAAATCATAATCCATCGCGACAGACAGTAAGGCAATAAGCGGTGAAAATAATCCAGGTCAAGACAACTTAGTAGCAATCAATTGGTTGCATAGTAACTAAAGTGATTCAGGGATGGAGATGGGAGGCATAACAATAGCAAACAAAAAAGCAAAACAGAACCATGAGAGGGTGTTCTTATCTCAAGATGACTGCTATCTTGTGGAAGACAGCCACTTTCGTTTTGACAAGCCTCATTGTGTGGTGTCTTTGAAATGCACAAGGGCCTGTTACACAGCATTCATTTTGTTTCATCACTTGCACAAAGGCTTGACTGACATTATTTGAGATAGTTTGTTTCAGGTACAATGAGAGTAATTATTCTGGCTGCATTGAGAACAGAGAGTCTACCAATAGAAAAGTAAGCAATATTATCAGCAGTGATAGAATATTACAGCAACATGTTAATAAAAGCAATACAAAAAAACTATTTTTGTATGATGCATATCCCCATTTCATCAGTACATCACTTTTGCATCATGTAGTGGCTTTTGAGCTTTGCTAGTAAATGACAATGTTTGAGTAGCACCAGACTGTAATGAACAAAGAGTCATATTTTTGGTCAAGGTTGCTTTGGGTAACAGAGTAACAGAACTAGAACACATTTGGGTTTGAGTAAGTTGATAAGAAAAAAATCAAAGTCACAGTGGCACTAAAAGGCACAGTTACAACAACCGCAGGAGTGAGGAATGTTTTTTCAGCTTTGACATATCTAGTTGTTTTTATTCATTCCCTAACATATTCAGGTACAGTAGAGTCTGTGTCCAGCAGTTAAAGAAGCAGTAAGCCCTTGGCCATGCATGCAGAAAAGCCCTACTGTTCCCAGCTGCCCTTACACAGAGCATATCTATCCAGCCGGTCACTGCTCTACATCTGTACAAGATCTGGAAATATTGATTAGGTGATAATTAAATTGTCCATCCCAGCTTGATATGGATTAATAATTGCCCACTAATGCCCGCCTGACATTTTGCTGTATTGACTCGATACTATTTGCAGCAGGGCACCGATAATTATGACGCGTGGCATTCTTCATTTTGTCCTCTAATGAGACCAATCAGAGTTGGCTCGACATTTGCCTAAGAATTAGAAAGGAGTGAAAGTAGGTGAGAATGGAAAGATAGATTTTCACGTATAGGACCCATTATTCAATGCTTTGGGCCTTATCACAGAGATATTTCCTTGTCTTACAGGAGCATTTCTTTTCTTACATTCATCATTTCTTGATATGTAATTAGTGCTTTGTCAGGATAAGGATAAACTGTCATTCTATGTTGGTCCAAATCACGTAAAGAGGACAAGCAACATCACCACTAGGAGTACTATAAATACTGAGATGAGAAGGTGGCATGGGCCTGATGCCACATCACTGCTTCGACTTCCTCACTGCCATCTGTGTGTGTTCCTCCTCTGGCATTCTCACAAAGGCCTTTTGCGCTTTTTTCTCCTTTGTCCCTGTTTGCTAGGTTTAATTAGGTTATTTACTTGAGCCTCACCTCCCAGTGTTTCATTATAGTGGGCATTGCAGATAGGGCTTCACACAGGGCAGGGGCAGATAAAAAGTTAGGACAAAAGATGATGAATGTCGTGAGTGCAGACCAGAATGCAATCTGGTCGCCACGATGCAGAGATGCTCTAATGGCTTCCCAGCAAGAAAGGGGAAAGGCACTGTCAAGATGGCAACGTGATAAATGGTGCCAGAATGGCTGTAAGGACTGTGGGCAAGACAAAGAAAAAGAAAAGCGTCATGAAAGGAAGAAAAAAAACGAAGATGACCACAAAATGGAATCTAATTAATCTGGACTTGGTTCCCCCTCCTGACAAATTGAGCGCAGTAGAAGGGGAAGAGAAATTGTTTTTTAGGGATGTGTTCAGCCCCCCCTTACCATTCCACTTTCCTCCCAGGTTGAAAAGGCAAAGGGTTCTGACAATGCTCCTGCACCTGTGGAATGATTAATGGCAGCCGACTCGCCTTACATGCCGCAGAGTGAAAATATCGGCTCCAAAACCACACCAAGGAGAACCCTGCTATAAATATAATTATTCTGCTATTTACTGGTACATTACACAAATGTATGTTTGAGAGGAAAACAATAATCTTTGTGGACTTTTCTCTTTCCACTTAAGTATATAATGCATATTTTCCTGTACTACATTAATTCCCAATTGGTTCCTAATGGTAGAATGGACCACTATCACATATGATTCATATACATTGCATTACAATAATATAAATACTGATAATATTGTACATAATCGACAGAAAAAAAAAGAGCTTGAGAGAAGGACAAAAAGAGAAAGTGTCTCATACATGGATGAATGGTGGACAACACTGCACTAGTGCCAATAGCTGATTCCATTCAGATGTATGTTGAAGCGATGTCCATACCTATAAGTGTCCGTGGAAACTAATTTACATGCCACAATGTAACACGGTGTGACAAACTGCCTCTCCATCAGTTAGAGCCTCTTCAAGTTGAAAAGTCCGTCACTTTGTGTTTCTCTTATGTGCCTAAATGTGCAAGATTTTCTAGAATATTCATGAAGTTAGCAATCATGCCGAGTCAATGTGCCAGCTTACTATTTAACCTTTAATCTATGTGAGAAAACGGATGAAGTCATTTCTTACTGAGGACCATAGTACCCTGTGGCATTTTGTGACAATGTCATTGGCTTTTTACTCTCTCTTCCTTGTGGTTTCACTACTCCACATTAAAAGCCAATAGCCCTAGCCATTACTCATAGTAGTGCTTTTTAGAATAATCCAGATAACTGTGAAAAGGGCATTGTGGATAGGTAAGTCTTTCTACTTTTACTGGGAAATATATGTCTCCAATCTAGCTAATTTATAATCAGAATGACTCCCTTCACAAATATACAAGTACATTATCTAGGTCCACAATTAAACATACTGTATAGCCTGTACAGTATTTCTATGTACATACAGTTAAGGCACATAAAAAACCACACACATTCACTCTTTCAGTAGACTAGAGCCCATTACTTTCTGCTGGCAAACATTTGCACTCGAGGCCGTCGTCTTTTTGTACCCTCTCGCTCTGTCAACTGAGGCTCAGTTTGGCAAAGGGTGAAAAGGACTAAGAAGAGAAGCGCAACAAACTCCATCAGTCCAAAGGCCACATTTCCGGTCCCAACAGCCTTTTACCCTAAGGAGGCTCCTTCTTTAGAGATCTAACCCCTTTTTTTCACCCGGCTTCTGTGACTCTATGACACAATATTCCTTTATTTCACATATCCAAACACAGTTGGAAAAAAATATAGTATACAGTACATGGACTTAATCACAACCAAGATTCTCATGAAACCATCAACAACTTTGAGTATTTAGCTCCCTTTTGTTTGGCTTATCTTTTTGTCAGTTGCTTCTCAAATATCGTCATATGTGGTTCTCTTTACTAGCTTTGAGAGATTTCCAGGTGGTGTATTTCACAGCCCCGATCATGTTCATTTTAATCACCTCTAATGTGATGCAAATATTTCAAAGGTTGAAACAATTGCAATTTTGCCTAATCAACATACAAAAAAATTCCTGCCAATAAAAAATGTAAACTATTTTCAAAAACGTAAAAGTTTTGAAAGCAGATACTATGGTACATTTCCTTTTCTAACAGGTTGAGGAATACAATGAATATAAATGCACCTTAAAACTTTGGATTAAAAGTGTCTAGTAACACCCACACACTGTAAACAGACAGAAACATGCACACAGAGTCATCCTCTTTACACTTCTATGCATCTCCCAATGAATCATGCTTACATCCACACACACATCAAGAAGGAGCCTTTCAAAAGTGAGCTGAAGCACTTAATTTCAGTGGATTATTTTAATTATATCCCCTGGGGTTGTTGTTTTCCTGGGGTGACATTGCACTGTTTGCTTCCAAGTGAAAACCCCCATCGGCCAGTCTGACCCTGATACCACCCACCCTCATTTGTTTCCCCATCTGTAGCTCTTCAAAGACATAGCCACACACACACACACACACACACACACACACAAGCTGAACCGTTTTCTTCAGGGGTTTGCAATTAAAAATTCAAAGACCTCAACTTAGATTTACTGCATGTGGTTTAGTCGGAGACATATTAATAATGTGTAACTGACAAAAACAAGCCGCTAATACATTGCTAATGCCTTATCCTGCAGTATCATATGCACTCATTTAAAGTAGAACAAACTAATTAAAAATGTAATAAAAACAGTAACATTAAGAGTAACCATTCAAACTGTATTAATTTGGAAAATGATATGGCATTTTGACATATATCAAATGCAGCAGCTTAGAGGCAATATTTTGACTACAATATAGTATATATTATAATTCTTAGTAATTCATGCTTTTATTAAGCTTTGATACAATCAACATAACCAGTGAGCCAGACAGTGACTGCATTATGAGCATATACTGTACTGTATATGTCATGCAAGAAATGAAGCTACTGCTTCAGTCCTTAAATACATACTAATACTGTTTAAAGCTAGCATGTAAAGCTTGCAGCTCAAGGTAAAGTATAACAACTGTGCAGTACTACTCTCAGGTAATCAATTCCACCCAATAGTAGTGTCTGGCAGTCTTCAAAATGTTTTTGCATTTGCAATGATACTGTATTCTGACTGATCACACTCATTGTTGAGTGGAGAAAAGGTGCTTTTTACCTAAAAAACGTATCAATGGCCACCAATGGCCACCATTTGTCTTCCCCTCTTTTATGTGCAATACTCTTCCCTCACTGCTGCATAAAACTAGTGGTCTGTGAAAGGTCACTTTGGTCTTTGAGTGACTGTTTGTGGTACCTCCCCTGCATATTCTTTGTCCCAGTAATACGTTTTTGGTATGAGAATAGCCATGACTGCGGCTCGCTGCAGAGAACAGTATGCCGAGAGATTGCTCTTTTCAGGTTTCTTAGGAACTGCATTTTAATTGTAGTTTAATATTTTCTACACTGTCCATTATATTTATCCAAATGGATTAGTGAAATATTTACTAAACCTTAGAATGTGAAGACTAGTAGAACGTGATGGTAGGACGTACAGTAGAAATGGGAAAATAAGAGTGAAGAGGCCTTTCTTTTTCCTAAAAAGCTTGGTTTAGGTGCAACCTCGTTAGCTGAACTTTGGAACATTCAAAGGATATCTGAGCTGCTGAAAGGAAGCCAATTGTCATCTAGCAGGATTGCTGGAGCATGAGCTAGTTTGCCTGTAAGCGCTTGAGAAAACAGTGCAGGGAATGTGTCACTTCTTATGGCCTGACAACTGGCATCCATCGGAAATGGCTTGGCACTACTTATCCATAAAATTAGAGTCTGTTTAAATATACAATGTCGAATCCCTGGAATGATTTGCTACATAATCCATCTCCGCTACTACGAAGACACATATGAGGCAAGCTTTTCCGCTCCGTGGTCCGGGGCAAAGACAATTATGTGAAGTTTATGCTATAAATAAATAGGACAGGCCCAATCATAGTGTAATTCTCTCTTGAATATAGCCAGTCAAATATCTTGCTTATTTGATTTTCCATTCCACTTTTCCTATCCATATCTTTTGATTCCTGCTCCATGTAGTGAAAAAAGCCAGCAGCTTTGTAGATTGCCATCTGCACATGCTCTCATGGTGATATTTTCTTATCAATCTTACATAACATTGACATCACATTGGTGATAGAAGCATCAAAATCATACAAAATCCCGCTCTCTTATTATCTACACATGTGATTGCATTGGCAGTAAGCTGACATGGCCAAAGAATGTTTATCACTTTTGCCATTTCTAACATCTTTTAAAGTCTGTGCAGCCCTAGCATGATAACTATTGGCCATTTTGCTGCAGCACTGCCATTTAATGAATCATTCCATTGCCTAGTGGATAACAGAATGAACGAATGGCTCCGTGTTAGTGGCTGCCACTGCCTATCCTATCAGATAATTAACTTTTTGCAAATAGACTGCGCTGACTACCAAACCGAGTAAGCCTGCACAATTAGAATTACTTATCTATGTTTCTCCCTTTTTCCCAGACAAACAAGACAAACAAATCCAAATTTCATACTTCTTGCTCAAAGGTTTTTTGCTCAAATGGTCACACACAAATTGGCCCCAGATTTGTGTTTTCATATATAAATGAAAAAGTAATGAATGAGGGGAGACGTCTTATTGAAATTGAAGCCTCTGTATTATTTTGCATCTTCGTTCGACAATGTCTGGCCAGATGTTCAGAATTTCCTACAGGAGGGCCTAGTGTTTTCCACCGCCCTCCCCCTGCTCTTCTCTCTTTTTTCTCTGGCGGTTGGTCTCGCCCCAACAGTGGCGGAATTCAATATTTATATGTTTCCTTCTGTTTGGTTTCCACCGCAAAGGGAGGTGGGCTTTCATGTGTCTGATTTGCCACAGCAGCGATTCAGTTCCAGCTTTTAAAGCGTTGGGGGCCGTTTGAACAAAGCCATCTGTTTGAGTGGGCCATTTTATTAAGTGACAAACTGGATCCCTCTACCTCGCTAATGTGTCCCGTGGGAGATCGCGGTAGCTTGTGTGTATGTGTGTGTGTTAGAGAGACAGACACGGGGGGAGGGGGAGGGGGAGGGAGAGAGGGAGAGAGAGAGAGCGAGAGAGAGAGAGAGAGAGAGAGAGAGAGAGAGAGAGAGAGGGTACAAGTGTTCCTCTGCAAACAAGAGACTACATCACTGATGTAGCCGTCATTGCAGAACTGAAAGGTTTTTGCCTTTATGAATCTACAATGATAATTGAATACGGGGGCCTTTCAGTTTCCATCTTATCCCTTGAAACAGACTAAGAAGCTCAGCACTGTTCCATAAATAACCCTTCATATTTATTTAATGGAACCTTCCAGAATTTTCTATTGTTCCACACAACCCAATTTATTAATGCTGTTCGCCCATTTGCAATGTTCGTTCCATCCAGCAAGAATATTCTAACACTCTTGAGAGTGTGTCTGTGTGTTGCTGTACGTGTATGATAGGTTGGGCACCTCTGGCTTTCCCCCCTGTCTTGTCAGAGAATCTGTCAGTGCATTGAATGTGGGACAAGAGCATTAGCCATTCTTTTTGAAGCTGTTGCTGCTGTCTGTGCAAAAGTGCCCTAACTCCTGCAGAGATCTAGCCGGAAGCTGCGACCTTGCATTGCAGTGCCACTGAGCAAGAGTAACACACACTTACTTGGGTAAAGAACGTCTCACTGGAATTAGATTTTTGCAACCTTAGTCATTGGGCTGAATTTTTGGCAAGGGGAATACGCCAATGAGCTGTCTAAGATTTTGCATGCTGTAATTTTCCTGCCTTTTAAGCCGTGTTGTAAGTGATGCACATTTGTTTATTCACAGGAGACTCTTGGAGGCTTATGAGCAAAATAAGAGACCCTGACCCTATCGCTAAACAGACCTGCAGCCCTAGTCTCCACATGCAGTCTTAATATTAATGTGTCATTAAGCTGCATTCTTGTAAGTTCTATTGAATTAGTTTTACATAATGACTGTTATGAATTTTGCTTAGAGAGCACATTTAAGCAGTTGGGAAGGGGGGGATCAGTGTAGGAGAAGGCTTGTATTATGAACTTCATTATGTGTGACAAGCAGCACAATATTGATGGAAGAGCTGGTCCCCATGATTGCACTGCATTAAAACCTCTGCAGTGAATTAATGTACTATTCCTGATCCAGTAATTAACAATCATTCGGGGGCCACATCCCTTTTCAAGTAATCACTAATTGCAATAGGAATTTCAGTTTCCATTTAAGGCAAGATTACCGATAAGCATGCAATTCAAATCAGCCAACAGTTCTAATTAAGCTCCAATTCCTTTTCTTTCTTTCTGCCTTGTGAGCACATACAATGTGGAGTTTGTTTCCTCAGCATTACAAAAGACACATTTTTATCATAATGCTGCAGATAGAGAGCTGTTTAGTGCCCCATGAAAATGGTTTATGCTTGTGTTCGTCCCATTGATTAGTATGTGTGGTTTATCTTCTCTCACTTTTTTTTTTTTTTTTTTGCATTGTTTATCTCGGTTTTCTTTTTGGCATGGGGTCAGATGTTTCTGAACACTGTATAGACAGATAATTAATCCATAGAGAGGGTGTTGCTTTATAACCCACACAACTGCATTCACAATCACCAGCAAACCCATTCCTCTGCACCTTTTTTTATTTAAATACTATGATAATGATATTGCTGCAATGGACTTTCAGAATACTTAAAGGATTAAAACAAAGTCAAATATCATCGGCACATAAGTGTCACTTTTACACTCTTCCAACATTAGCCACCCCTTTCGGTCCAATTTGCGCCACATGGTGCCATTGTGACAATTCATCAATATCACTGATATTCTGCGGCTTAAAGATGTCGAATGAGGTTAATGGCATCTTTAAATGCTCCTTTCTTCCACCAGTATGTCCAAAATGGAGCAGGGTATTTGCAGACTGCCACCCAATGTGTTAGGATTAATTATCGCCCTCCACAACCCCACCTCACCCTGCAAGTTAAAGATTCAGAGAGGAAATGGCCCTTTTCATGCAAATGAAATTGAATATGTCAGTCAGTATAATTGTGAAAACCAAGCCGTCTTGGACTGGTGTCTGTGCCGAATAGAGGTTCCAACTGAAAGTGGGTTTATTAATGTTCTTCTCTCCACTCTTTGATTCATGCTCTTTAATGGCTTGGCAGATCAAACTTTAGTCTATGGCGGAGCCCTGATGACTTGAAATGTTTTGGCCGTTATGAATGAAACCCAGACTCTGATCTATTTGAGAACAGTATTTAAATGCAATGTTTGGTTATGAGTTAAGCCAATATCAAACAAACTTGTAATGAATGTAGATCCGCAAGATGCTTTGAAGCCGACTATCCTCTAGGTTCATCGCGACGATAGAAAAATATAATATCATTGGCCTCAGTTACACAACTCAATTTATAGTGTGGCCCCGCGACAGGTACTGTACTTAAAGTTCACCCGGCACCTGCCACTGCTGGTTCACCCCAACATATGCCAAAACAGGGAATGTAACACATGCACAGTCTTTTAAAAACGTTTCACTCTCAGTATCATGTCTGGATTTTGTTTTAGGTTCTTTGGCATTTTAATTGTATGTCAAGCACCCCTGCAGCCTATCTTTTGTTTGACATCGGAGATTTAACAAATGATGTCATTGGTGCTGATCTTCTGCTCTGACCACAGCACCTTTTATGTAGCGTGGCAGAGCATCGCAGTTTGTTTGCCAACTGCTGTTTCCCTACTCCTACTATACATCTGGTATCATCTGCATTGTTTTGGACATCTCCGTCTTTGACATACGTAATAGTGGTGTGCTTGGAGAGTTATTGGGTTTCTCCTTTTCAGATCAGGTCCGCAGACAAAGCTACCAGGGTTTTTTTTCTTTACCTTTCTGGTAATGCATTAAAAATGATATCACACACTAATTTGGTTATGGCCCTTATGCTAAATGTATACTTATTCTGCGAGTTAACAATTCTAGTAAACTGTTGCATGTCCAAGAGCTTGATCTTAGGCCAGTACAATTGTTGTTGAACGTTGACATTTCTGTATGATTCAAGAGAAAAATATTTAGTCTGAACTTCAGGGGGAAAGCTGCCCCGGTGTGCTGATAATCACCTAAAACGTCCTGATTTATTGATCAGACCACTTTATTTAAATGGTGGTTTCAAAATACTTCTAAAAGGGCCAGAATGATAAGAACGATAGGATACAGTAGCAGCAACGGTAATCAAATTTAATGTTCCGTGTGTGTGTGCTGCCCACATTGTTGAAGGCTTCCAATTTCAATTCATGTCTTTCCATTAAAACGTATATACTTCCAGTCATAAAAAAGTCTGCCCCCTCAGCCCTGTGGACATGGGTGTTCTTAAGAATAGTAAAGGCTTTCAGTCAGCCACCAAATTATTAACATGGTGTTGATCCATGAAAAATAGAGCAAGGGGATGCTATGAAGAGCTTCTTCCTTTCCAGTGGCAGCGAATGTGAACAAGGTTACGTAATGACCCCGAGGGAGAGCAGGAACAGGTCCATGCCACTAACCTTTTAGCTTGTGACAGGCTTTACATTTCTCATTTGTTTGCCGGCGACAGCTTAGCACTGGATTAACAGGTGCCTAGCCATGGTCTTAATTCATCCTTACCTATCAAAGGAGATGCCAACATGCAGCAGAGGTAACAGGAGCTTTAACTGGATGGCAGTTTATTTTAATTAGGATTTATTTCATACGATTAAAGGCAAAGCAATGTCCACACACTATGCCCAATAATATTCCATGTTTCTATTTAACATTATTAGATAAATCTTTCCATGTTCTTATTAGAGAAGCTTCTGTGTTGTAATTTTCCAACACAAGCAGTGCATCATCAGGGTTCTGTGGTTAAAGCTTTCTCTGTGGTGCATGAGTCTGCACAATGTTTGATCATCGACCATATCTTTTTGGTTGCTGTCAAGGTGCTTGTCATGGTATTGTTCAGCGAAAACAGAGCTTTCAATCAGCCTCTGTCTACCCTGAAGCCATACGAGGAGTCTACCAAAATGGATGTTTGTCAGTGGCAGACCTAAAATGGGGGTATGATGGTGCTATCAGCGGCCATGTCTGTGAAAACACCATTACCTCCATGTCACGCCTCAATCACTCCCCATTGTGCAATGACTCCTCCCCTCTCTCTTCCCCTCACTTCCAGTGCTGATCTCCTGTACATGTCCTAGCAGTCTATCACAGCCCGCGTAGAGAGACGCACCGAGCCATAATGGATGGCCCCGGAGCGAAAAACAGCCCCAATAGCATATCAATCTATCTATCAACCCTCTTGGCTGGATGCCAATGTGCACCACACCCCAGCAAAGTCAATGAGATAAGGTGCAAATGCAGATATAATGGTGCTTTTTGCGGCGTACAAATTACACAGTGTCAACTCTGCTGCCCAACTGTCAGAGCTGTCAGCCAGTGAATGAGAGGGAGTCTCTGAGAAGTGTGTGGGTTTGTTGATGTGTGTGCATGTCATGAGGCAATCAGGTGATTTCCCAGACTCATTTTCCCAGTGGAAGCCCAGCTGCTTGCCTGTTTATCTGTTCGCCCTTTTGATTGCTGACCACACATCTTATGTCACCTCTCCACAAATCCTGCAGGTTAATTTGTCCCCCGCTCGCAGCACCACTGCAACTGCTGCTGGGCAGTACAATCTGGGTGGGGAAATCAGTCTGCACACAGGCACGCGAACAAGCACAATCGCACATTCTCACACACAGATGAGGTGATTCAGATGGTTGGCATTACTGCAGCTGTTGGGCCCCTAATGGCCTGCTGAACTGATTGATAAAAGGCAAACAGTTGCTCTGCAGGGGGACAGATGGAGCTATACCTCCCACTGAAGCTGGCACTCGAGCTTCAGAGGAAAATACTACGGGCGGGGGGTCCAACTTAGCACTATGACATTATTGCTATTGAAATAAGCCCTGATCATAATGATAAAGCTGGGATGTAATCTCAAAATCAAAATCTCATCAGGGAGAGACGGGTCCCTTTGATTACTAATCACTTTCATGTGTTCGGATTTTGTTGTAATAGAAACGTCAGCTCAGGAGCAGGAACTGATTGTCCTGGAGGGGAAAAAAAGGCGAAACAGAACTCAGTTTTTGGAATTGGAAGTAAATAGGTAACTGTTATAATGGCTGACAATGCCTGAATTATATTGGGGAATAATTTTACTTGACAAAATCAAACTGCATGAACAGGACTGCAGCTCTTTTCACTGTTATGGGGATCAGAGCCTGAACAAATGCTATTGTACAGTGTTGTAAAACCACTACAGTAGATGGGAACGGCCATGTCCGTGTCCATACAAAGCAAACACTGTTCCATTCTGCTATTCTCTCACCTCCACGCCCCTACATTTGTAGCATTTTTATCCTCATTGCCTTTACACTTGACTTGTTGTGCTGAATTGAAGGGCCAATTAGGAACAACAGAATGCTCACATCGCTGATATGAGCGTTGTAAGGACCTTATCAGGTGAATGACCTGATTGGTGGTTTTCGAGAGACTAGTGTTGTCTGCTACTCAACCAATAGATAAGCTTCTGTTTCTCTGCAACAGTTAGGAAAATGTTATTAAAAACATTGAATGGCTACGTGATTAATGTCCAGTGGAATAGCATGTTGACAGTGTGATGGGTAACAGCTTGTAAAGATAGACTTTTATGTTGAATGATATGTAAAGGACCAGTTCATCCAACCAATCATCTTCACATAAATTAAAAGAAAGTGCTGAGTGATCTAAACTTAAGGTATTTCCTGATTTTAAGAATCTATGTCCCCCTTTAGTGGCATCAATTAGTTATTTAAAAGTATCTTAAACACCCAATTACATATTACAAAGCAAATGGTTACAAAATTGTAGTCATTTCCATTATAGCCTTCTCTGTAGATTGTGTTGTAAACAAAGTAATTCCTATGTGAACATTTTCTATACCCCAGTATACATTTACTGAATTTGGGACAGTATCTCATATTGACCACAATAACAATTTGTACTGTCACAAAGGGAAGAGGCATTGTTTTTACAGAAGTTTGCAGCCTTGACACAAACCCAAATGTCTTCCATTTCAGAACGAATCAATCCTCAAGTATATAATCTTTTCATTTTTTTTCTCCAGTGATTGATCTCAACACTTTCCTTATTCCCCACAAAAAATATGTCCTTTTATCCAAGAATTCCTCTTTAAAACTCCCTCATAAGTCTCAGTTATCCTTCAGAGGAGATTTCAGAGTTATGAAGAAATACTCCCAGTCAAGTCATGCCCTCTGTCCTTTAACTTCTGATCTCAACCACTGATCTGTTTCCACTCGCACAACAAAATCAGTACAATCTCTTGTCTTGACCTCCGAAGACAATCCTCTTAACAGGCACATGCTGAAATCTGCAACTTTGTTGCTTCCTAGTATGTGCGGCTTGATAAGTGAGATGAATTGCTCTGTCTGCAAAGCTTAGAATGCTCACTAACTATTTTTGTTTTCTTTTATTCCATTTCTGTCCCTCTCCAGCACCACCAAAGTTTTTAAGAACCCCTAATGACCAAACAGGCGTGCAAGGAGGCGTGGCATCCTTCATCTGCCAAGCTACAGGAGATCCACGGCCGAAGATTGTGTGGAACAAGAAGGGGAAGAAAGTCAGCAACCAGAGATTTGAGGTATTAGGTCTATTGTTCTGATGTAAAATGCTCGACAAAATGGGAATGCTTCAAGCACTGCTTTTGGCTCTGCTCGCACATATTCCATCGCGCCATGCCCAGCTCGCTTGCGATTCGCCCTGACTTGCCACCACGCATTAGCAGGCTATAATAGCCATGCTGGCCAGCCTTTTAAACATGCATGGGTTTTAATGAGCAAGTACACAAAAGATCGGGGGACAGATTTGTAATTAAATAAAAGACAAGAAAAGAGTAATTGGACAGAAGAAAAAGCTTGTGGCTTGACCCAGATACCTACATTAGCATCACGCCACATTTGCCAGCTTTATGCAAAGTGAAAGGGGAAGTAACTGTTTCACTTTCGAAAATATCCTTTTGCTTTGTGGCATCTTTATCTAAATGCATGTCCTACCCTCCTTATTTTGGCTGAAGCTTTGATTTCTGGTCAGCTTTAATCTGCACTTGGGCTCAGTACCCATGAGAAATAACACATCATCGCAGAACACTGATAAGATTTCTATTAATTTTTGTGTCAGTCCTCAGGACTATCATGGTGTCGCTTTTTTTCCCCCTCCGCTCTAGATGCCATATTTGCTTGCTACTGCACAGCAGCAATGGCTTAACGGAGCTTGGAGACCTCTTACCGCCTCTTCTTTGCGTCTCATGTCCACAGAAATCTAATCTTATCATAGTTCATCGCGTTTGCATTGCACGTTATGCTGAATGCTAACACGCTAGTTTTCATTCTCTCATTGCCTCACAGAGCTTGCTGGCTGCCGCCATTCCATGTCCATTCAATTGTACACTGCCGTCTCATCTTCTAACAAAAACCCATTTCCTTTGAGACATCTCACAACTTCCTTTCCAATGCTTCTGCTTTGACTAAGAAGGGAGGCTGTTTTTTTTTACCATCACCTGCTGTCAGCTTGAATGCAAACACCGCCATAGCTTGGCTAATGAAATGTTGAAGTGTATTGTAATCTAACACATGCACAGATGTATGGTGAACTTTTAAAATGTTCGTAGGCCTCTGTGTGTGTTTGTGCGTGTGCGTTTGTATGCGAGCGTGTGAAGCGGAGGTCTCAGGCCTATCTGTATTGAAATCTACCTCTATGCCTAAAAGACATTGAGTTATGACACAGGGCTTTCTAAAAACCAGTGAGTATACAACATGTAGCATGCAAAAAATAGCTGAATAAGCTACAACAAACACCTGTTTGTGCACATTTTATGTGTCGTTCGTCTAATACAGTCGGTCCTGTCTTATGTACCACTATTTCACCTCATGGTACCGTAACCGTTTATCAAGCCACCTTTAACTGTTTGTGCTTGTTTCTGTCCCATTGACACAATCCAGTGTGATGCATTTTCAAGGGATAGAATGTTAACTTTAAGAGTGGGACACCTTCAGATTTAAATTTCACTCTACAACCCGATATCCCAGCAAAACATTCTGACTACAATAACTTTTCCCATTCTTAAAGTTAGTCAGCCGATCGACTATTTTACCAATTATTGCACAAATTAGTAGTAGATAGTTAGTTTATTTAAAAGACAGCACGTCTGAACACATAATAAATGAACATACCCACAACCAATTTTTTTTTGGAATCAAATATGCTCAGTACCTACATTTTCTCTATACACATATTCTAATTCTGCACAGATCCTGACGTTACTTTTCGTACATCTACAGTATGTACAACCACAATATTCACAAATGAACACCAAATCACTAGGGCTTAATGTAAGGTAGGCAGCAGCTTTTGTTTATGTCATAGGAAGCACATTGTGTCACCATCAGTGTTGTTAGCCAAATGTCCTCGACATTGTTGTCATTTTTTCTCTCTGCGGAAGGTCCCTCGCCCATTGTGAACCATAAAATCTCCTTTAACATATCCTGTCTCTCGCACCTGCAGGTGATAGAGTTCGACGACGGCTCTGGTTCAGTGCTAAGAATTCAGCCATTACGCACGCCCCGAGATGAAGCCATATATGAATGCGTCGCCTCCAACAGTGTTGGAGAGACGAGCGCTACCACCAGACTCACTGTTTTACGTGGTAGGTCATTCTCAGCAACCCCAAAAGAAAAAAAAGAGAAAGAAAACACACACACCACTAACATGCCCTTTTTCTCCCAGCTAACCCAGGTAAGCTTGCATTGACTTGTGTTATGTCTGTCCCGTCCTCTTTTCTTTGTTTCTTACTGTCGCACCGCACAGTCAAACCCAATTAGAGACTCTGGTTTCACTCACGTTGTGTATTCTAACTTGATAAGATTTAGTCCATTAGCCATTTAGCCAAGTAAGTTTCCGTTTCTAAGTGACTTAAGTCATTTGCATACAGATGCCTGACACAATAATTAAGATGCCAGTTAAATTATGCAAATAGCCATCCATTCCTAGCCTGCGGTGGTTTAATGGAAAAGCTCAGCAATGCTTTTCAAATCAGTCATTTTTCATCTCTGCACTTCAGCTTTGATATTATTTTGGCCGTGTAGAAAATGAAGCAGTGTATTCTTATGTGATTAACGATCATATATTGCTTATGTTAGCATTCTAGCTGCAAATTGCCACAATGCAGAGATTTTTCAGTGACCAGTGGCTGTTAATAGCCAGCACTCCTCTGCACAAACATGTGTAACAATCCAGACGGGAAAGGTCAGCCACTTTGTTTACTTCCAGTGAGCAGTGAGAATAAAAGTCAGATGACAAATATCAAGTTGGTTGACAGTGACTCCTTTATAATAAGCAATGAGCAAAATGTTATCTTGATCACACACAACATTCCATTCAAAGGCAAATATGTGGTGGCCCTTAGCTCAAAAGGTTGAGTAATATCTCTCTAAAACATGACTTGTTTGGCTGTGAATGGAGAAAATTGCTTTAGAAAAAAAGCCTTGGGCTGCTTGAATAAGGTGTGCTCCATTATGTACCACAATTACACAACATGGCAAATGAGTTTCTATTGAGAGGGTTGCTTCCATCCTATAGAAAAAAAGCTGGCTCTGCGAGTCTCTGAAGCCCCCCCCCCCCCTTCCACTGCTTCTTATCTCACCAATGAGCCAACAAAGGCCCTTTGCACTGTCTCCAGAGGCAGATTGAAAGAGAAAGGTGGCACGTTCACATGCAGCTCTCTCCTGTTTACTCTGGAGCACATAGTGAGTGCGTGTATGCACGCTCTCACCTGCAATATTGTGCATATTTCCTGTTCCCTTTCACTCCTGCTCGGTCTCTATCTCTGTTTTTCCCCTTCTCACACACACACACACACACACACACACACACACAGCTGAACGGCGGGTATAGAAGCTGCTCTTCCCGGCTCCACGGCCTAGCATTAGCATGTTTATTACTATTTCCATTTTGCTCTTCTGCTCGCTCTCCTTTCCCATCAATGTATTGGAGGTGAGTAGAGGCCTATCACGGACCCAAAAAATAGAAAAACAGAGAAAAGCTTTTTTCTTTCTCGTCTTTGGTGCAAATAAAAAGGATGTGCTTTCTGTCCTTACAATGCCTCCTGTGGATGCATATGAACCCAGAATAATGGCAGTGTGAATGATTATTTATATATAATATACACTCACCTTGAAGATTATTAGGAACACCTGTTCAATTTTTCGTTAATGCAATTATCTAATCAACCAATCACTTGGAAGCTGCTTCAATGCATTTAGGGGTGTTGTCCAGGTCTAGACAATCTCCTGAACTCCAAACTTAATGTCAGAATGGGAAAGGTGATCTAAGCAACTTTGAGCGTGGCATGGTTGTTGGTGCCAGACGGGCTGGTTTGAGTATTTTCTAATCTGCTCAGTACTGGGATTTTCATGCACAACCATTTCTAGAGTTTACAAAGAATGGTCTGAAAAAGGAAAAACATCCAGTATGCTGCAGTCCTGGGGGGCGAAAACGCCTTGTTGATGCTAGAGGTCAGAGGAGAATGGGCCGACTAATTCCAGCTGATAGAAGATCAACTTTGACTCAAATAACCACTCGTTACAACCGAGGTATGCAGCCAAGCATTTGTGAAGCCATAACACACACAACATTGAGGCGGATGGGCTACACCAGCAGAAGACCCCACCAGGTACCACTTATCTCCACTAAAAATAGGAAAATGAGGCTACAATTTGCACAAGCTCACCAAAATTGGACCTTTCAAGACTGGAAAAATGTTGCCTGGTCTCATGAGTCTCGATTTCTGTTGAGACATTCAGATGGTAGAGTCAGAATTTGGCTTAAACAGAATGAGAACATGGATCCGTCATGCCTTGTTACCACTGGGCAGGCTGGTGGTGGTGGTGTAATGTTATGGGGGATGTTTTCTTGGCACACTTTAGGCCCCTTAGTACCAATTGGGCATCGTTTAAATGCCACAGCCTACCTAAGCATTGTTTCTGACCATGTCCATCCCTTTATGACCACCATGTATCCATCCTCTGATGGCTACTTCCAGCAGGATAATGCACCATGTCACAAAGCTTGAATCATTTCAAATTGGTTTCTTGAACATGACGATGAGTTCACTGGACTTCGGGAGCTTCGTGCCCTGGATGTGCATCCCACAAATCTCCATCAACTGCAAGATGCTATCCTATCAATATGGGCCAACATTTCTAGAGAATGCTTCCAGCACCTTGTTGAATCAATGGCACGAAGAATTAAGGCAGTTCTGAAGGCGAAAGGGGGTCAAACATGCTATTAGTAGGGTGTTCCTAATAATCTTCAAGGAGAGTGTATGTTCATTTCACTACCCTCTGTCAGCACTTGCTGTGACATAACAGGGAGTCAACCTATACCCAGTTTAAGCGCTTACAGTTGCTAGACATCTAGTGTCTGGTAGGTCTTACAGAGGAAATGTATTGTTAGGCCGAAGGCACACTGGTGGTGATGCCGTTAAACGGCAAATAATAAATAATAGACTGAATAATTATTATGAGCACTGATAGCAATCATAGACAAAGGAAAGAAAGCAAGATGAAAATCAAATATAAACAAAAGGGAAATGATGCCCCAGTGCTGGCCACAGACACGGATATCAAGCATGACTATAATAAGATCATCTTTAGCTAGCCATATCATTTGAGTTTACACTTCAACAGTTATAACTTCAAGTTGTAGACATCCATTATAGAGCCAAACTGATTCCCTCCATTATTCAAAGACTCAACATAAGGGTGACTTTCAGGACGATGGGAGTAAGCTGACACACTTTACTGTGAAGGCATCGCACTGTAGGGGTAACTTGAGGTAACACAAAGGAGGCATTATATATTATTTAGGAGACCAAAAATCTCCCTCCTTCAAAAACTACTTTGTGCAATACAATAAACACGGTGGTGTGCTACTCATCATTCCACATGACACAAATTGCAGTTTGAAAATTGCAACTGCACATTTTTAAAGTCCGATCTGTCACCATGACAAGCAAACGTTATTTTTCTCCTTGTTGGCCCTTTTTGTGGAGAAATAGTAAACTTGTACACAAGTGTGTGATGCAGGATTGGAGAGATAAATAAATAAGCAAACACAGATAAGTGCTACTACACCAGGCCTAATACATTTAAAGTGACTGTTTGTTTAGTTCATTTGTGCTTCAATGGTCTGTGGAAACAACTGCAAAGCATCTGTTGTGGGAAGCTCGCCGCAGGGGGTGAGGCCTAATTCCATGAAGGAAAAGCACATTGTTGTAATTGCCATGCTATGAGAAGAGGGGACTCGAGGTGACAAATCCAAAGTACTGGGGGATATTAGTATTCGGATGGGCCTTTTATTTGATGGGAAGTGCCATTAGTAATGAAGTTCTAGGCGTGGGGAAGCGATTTGCATGAAAGGCGAACCCTGAAACGTAATGATGTTCCGAGTCAAATCTGCTAGGCCATGGCAGGAGCTACGGGTTTGCTTAGTGCACTTTTTTTGTGCCCTCTATTTTGATTAACTATGAGATGACCCGACTCATATGCGACTCATGTCTTTGAATTAAGGTCATCTTGATTTGCTTTGTAATTGAGAATGACAGGAAGAGATTGAGAAATGAAGAAACAGCACATTTTGGGTGTCATGGCTGGAATATGATTTCAGCAAAGTTGTATTTAATCCCATTTATAATTATGCCTCCATAAGATATTTGCATACACACGTGGACTCAAGGACTAACAAGAATACCCGTCAGTATTAGTGATAGACCGAATTTATATATCGGGCCGATATTTGCGTTTTTACGTGTAAGGCATCAGCCGATACACGGCTGCTGCATTCGCCGATAGTTTTTTCCCGGCATTATTTACAGACAGGCGTCCACAGGCAGCTCTGTGTTGCTGGAGACGCTGCAGTTCACGTGCAGACCATGCAATGCCCCTCCCCCACTAGCAGAGGCAGTCTTAAATTACAAATCAAGCACTTTATTTCAATGGTTACTTTTCAGGTTTATTGTTTTCTTAAATTATTTAAATGTGTTGACAAAGGACATTTTGTGATGACCTAATTATATCTGTCTTATAATATGTCAGCAAGCAATGCATCATCTATGTTGATGAAAGCCTTTTAACCTTGCACAGTTAACCATATGCAGTGCACCCATCCATATGATGCACATTGAACACATAATTTGGGTGATATGAATGTAAGATGATTGCAGAAGTGACACTGATCTGTGTTTTTGTTTATTATTTTTAAAGAAATGGCAGAGCAGATTCCAAAAACAAATCCAGTGTGGCAGGGTTTACATTTTTCTGATGTAAATTGAGGGAGCAAAAGCAGTATCGGCTCAAGAAAATCAGCAGCCCGTATCGGTCATCGGCTAAGGCCGATGAAAAAAAAAATCCGTATCGGCATCGGCACTAAAGAATTCATATAGGTCGATTCCCAGTCAGTATGTGATTAGTGCAGCTGGATTTCTTTCACACTTTAAACCATAAGTAAAAAAAAAAAAAAAAAAAAAGAAATACCCAGAAAATGTAGCCAAAACACCTCACAAGGGCCTGGACTCTCTGCTAGCAGTACTTCCAGCAAATTGATGTGTGGATTTGAGTGCTGCAGTTCATGATTCAGGCATGATTAAGGATTTATATTGCATCCTCACACTCCCATTATGCTGTCAACAGCCATTTCCTGTGCCCCACACATAAGCGCGCAAACTTATGCAGCTGTGCACAACTTGACAGTGGGAGCGGAAAATGAGAAGCCGCTCTCCTGTGACGGAAAAACAGAATGCATCATTTCCATTTGTATGGAATGGTGCAATGGCACGGTCAAAGCCGTGTAGCTGAGACGGATCTTTCCACATACAATGAAAGGGCTGCTGCATGATCAGTGATTATTCATAGACAACGTGTGCACTCGGCTCTTTGTCATTGTCATGAGAAAAATCGTCTCCACACTTAATAAAAGACACCAAAAGCTGCTTAATTTATATTCCAAGCCTAGTTTACAGATATCCATAAGATGCTTGTCAACGTAAACCATGTGGACATGCCTGCATAGCAAAAAACACAGAATATTGTTAAGAGGAACTGATAATAACTTTAAAATGTACCTTAATGCTCATTCCTAACCATTGATTTTTAATCTGTTGCACCATTTTCTCAATGTATAATGCTTTCCTTTCGAACAAGTGCAGAGTGAGGGATGAAGATAAGTTGGTCTGCATGCTCAAATTGCTAAGCAAGATAAATGCTGTGTCAGCTGTCTCAAACTGTCAGAGCAAGGGATGCAGTGGGGATCAAGCAAGTCACCATTGTAAAATGAATGCAGGGGGCCAACAGCTAACATACAATTCGCTGGTTTACTGGCACAAGCTCTACAGATGGCGAGACCTGGGCCACCGCATGGAACGTTCAATTATATTGGACAAATACATTGTTTCCCCCAAAAATGGTGCTGTGGAAACATGCTGACTCACTGTAGGAGTTTAACTTTTTTGTTACATATAAAACGATGATATTTTAAACTGAAAAAGCATTTTTAGGTCTGAGGGAATTGTAAAACCCAAGTGGTCGGTCCATTATGCCGCACAATTGATTCAATTTATCCTTTAATATCCTCCTATAGTATGAAGGACTTTTAAACATAATTTACCTTGTCATTATGTCCTGGTGTTTCAGAAGCTACTTGTGTTTTAACAGGTTTTTCATGCAAACAGTAGCCATTTGTTATTTGCAGCCAATTTTCCCCAGAAACCAACAAGCTTTTTCTCTCTAACATAGCATGCTGGGACAAATAGTGACTAAGTGCAAACAACTTCACAGACCATCAATTATCTTCATGTCCATTAGATGTTTCATAATATATCCACTGACAGAGTTATTGCTTGGGATTTGGCCAATACTGATTTAATGCGACTCTCCCCTCAATTCCCAACTTCACTCTCTCATATGTCACAAAAATGAAACACAAGATGCCAAGTTATTCATTAATGTAATTAAAACGATGGAGTTGACTGTCCTCACAGAAATTGATATTTTCTTTGAAAAAAAAAAAGAAACAGCCCCCACACCCTCTTATATCTCACTGCGGGGTTAATAGTGGGAGCCAATCAGTATCTGTATAGTATGCAAGATGATTTAAGGCATAACTGCTGCCAACACAATGGATGTTAGACTCTAAAACATCCGCTGGAGCCACTAAGGCACTTGCACACTGAACATGATAGATAACTCTCGGCATGTTGTGGCTCTGTATTTGTTTTAATAAAAGTAAACACGCCTCCTGAATTAATAATTATTGATTAAGACAAATGAGAAATGTGTTTGTTTTCTGTTTTTTCCCTCGCTGGCCTTTGATTCCACTGTTCTCCACAGTGACCTCACAGTACTGGGAGAGTAATTAGGTGATGAGTGATTTAAAAATGCAAATGGGTTCTCACATCTTGTGGAAGCAAACTTAGTAATAAACTAACAAAATATGGAAGAAAGGTTAGATGCCTGAAAAAATATTTCTTTGCTAATTAAAATCTTTGATAAATACATTGCTGCATATGTTAAAGTCTCTACAGCCACTCAAACTGTTTTGCAAGGCTGTATTTGCACATTCAGCTAAATGCTATCAGTATGCTCGCACACTCACAGTGACAATGCCAGTTTAGTTCAGCATGGTAGCATGCTAACATTTGCTACATCCTCTTAAAATATATATTTATGCCAGTCATAACATCAGACATTTTATTCATATTGGTTATCTTATTTTAGCTTGATAAACTACTACCTGAATTTGTTACACATTACATATATGCACTACAGTATGCACTATATAGCAGAACATATTCCATAGGGACACAAGGTCATAAAATGAGGAGTGTGTAAGTCTGAGCCAGGTAGTCGATGGGTGCTAATGTTAGTAGCTTTGATCTTAGCTGCACTCAAGAGTTATTTTCTACGCTATTAATTGGGTACTACAAGGTCATCCTTAATGCAGATAATGATCTTGAGAAACTTTTCAAGCTGTCTAAGGCTGCTCGCTAATCAAAACCAAAACAACTTTGGAGTGAGAAAAAGTGATGCGGCAAGAATTCATTTTTTGGTGTAATTAGTTGTCTATACATTATTACACTCAGTGCAGCAGAGATGAGTGCTCTGGCTGCATGAAAAGAAAGAGGGGAAAAAACCTACAAGTTCTCATCGCAAGTTTAATCAGCGTTAAACCCAGCTTTCAAATCTCAAATCACATGTGGACCTAATATAGTAAGTTCCATAATAAAACAATGCTACCCACTGTCTTCTGTGATGCCCATCGTCTCCCACAGTCACTTTGGGGGAAAAACGCCCGTTTGATACATTTGAAAAGCCTGATATAACCCCGTTTTCCATTAGGGCTTTTTGCGAGCCAAGAGGTACCTCTCTGCACGATGTCAGCAAGCATGAATAATCTCTATACACCCTTTTCCTGTAGCAAACTTTTAGCTATATCAATTATTGAAATGGCTAGTGCTAGGTTTTTTTCTTTTTCAGGAGGAAGGGAACTTGTGTGAAGTCAGTTTGCTCTGACTTTTATGCTTCAAGTCTCCTAGAATACTCGTCTGAGTCTGATGATACCATGTTCAAAGTCCCCGACCGTGACCCATAAAGATATGTGGCACTGTCATGCACAAAATGCTAAAAGTGATTAAGGCTCAGAGGATTTTGTGGGAGCATTCTGACAGCTGATGGGATGCTTTCTTGCTGGTGAAGTAATAAACACCTCCACATACACACATGAACAGTCACATACAGTTTTCTTTTCTTTACATACACAGATTTCTGTTAATAGACAAATGATATGCCATGTGACAATCCAAGCCAAAGTATTAGAAACGCCTGTTTGATCAAACTGACCCACCTGCTTCTGAATGTATAGTACATGAAGGTTAATGAAGCAACTCAGTGTCTCACAGTTTTGCCTTCTGTCTTTTTTTCCTGCGCGGTCGGAGGACTCACCTAGTTGCTGATACTTTCTTGAGGCCCTGCTGGCTCCAGCTTCTGGCATTGGCCTTTATCAGCTTCTCCTGAAAAGACAAAACAAATAAATCAACCTTAATAGTTAAATTTTATTTTATGATAAATGTTGATACACAAACATATAACTTTGACACATCAAGCATTATATAGTCATCCCAAGTGGGCGATAAGAGGGTGAATATACAATGAATAAGCCTGAAACATAAAAACCGAACAGATGCCTGGCAGTATATGCTTCCAAGTGACAGGGGTGTCTCTAAGGAGAATGCAGTGTGGTGGTGGTGGTGGTGGGGGGGGTGTTTATGTATTCCCTGCCACGTCCTCTTTATTTGTGAATGTTTATTGCACTCAAGAGGATCAAATGAGGGTTGATGGACTGTAAACAAAAAGCTAGAAGAAGAAGAGGCTTCCTAAGGTGTGTTTCATGGAGTTGAGAGAAAATAAGCAACATCCATGTTAACATTGTGTTTGGCGAATAGCTCAAAGCATTGTCAAATAGTTGGCTCCCTCCTCCTTTGAATGTTACTACTAATAAAAGAAAAAAATGCTGATTACAGATAAGATGACAAGAGCAGAAGTTCCCCCCCCCCCCCCGAATAAATGGGGCACTGTTTTCTGAAGTAAATGGAATCATTGCTCAAGGTAACAACCAGCAAATGGAATATGCAAAGTGAAATCCTGAAGAGGGCGGGAGAGAGACAGAAGGCAAAGAAGGTGGGAGACAGACAAAGACAGATTGAGGGAGAGTCTTTAACATCAAGCATCTTTTAATGTCTCAGATGAGCCACGACTGGATCGTGGCAGATGAAGTCAGCAAATTCAAAGACAAAGGCAGTGTGGGATAAATACATGATTGTAGGTAGAAAAGGTTTTGAAATCTCTCTTTCTCCCTGTGCACCTTGCCCCTAGGTGATCTTTACCCGTAACAGTACATCTGGCTGAGCTGACGTGTAGTCTGTAAAGCTAGAAGAGTGTGTGTGTGAGCGTAAATGGAGCTTTGTGCCTGGCTTCCTGCCTGCCTTGCTGCTTGCCCAGCCAGGCCTGTACAGAACGCCCCCCTCTCCGCCCTTCCTGCTTCATCTCTCCTTTTCATCTCCCTCTTTACCCATCCATTTTAGCACTAGCCCTAAGGGGCATCCGACACTAACACTCACTCTCTGCTTTCATTCCCTTCCTCCAACTCCCTTCGCTTATGTTGTAAATGGAGGAATATCACAGCTAATCCGTCATGTTTATGAATGACACGGGGTCTAGGGAGAGTTGGGGCGCCTTGCCAGAAGTGGCGTACATCTCTGTTGCATGCCCTTTGCTTGGCTGATCCAATCTGCCCCAGCAGCGATGGCCGTAAAAAATGTCTATGGGGGACGGCAGGCTTGGAGGAAAACTAGGTGGGGTAATTTTGAAGCATAACTCAGAGAATTTCTGACCTGGATCGTGTTTCTCAAAATCTACCCAAAATCTAACCAAAATACCAACAACTGAGCTCCTAAAACAAAAGTACTAAAGGGTGTAGTGAACACTTAAAAAATCTATCTCAAAAGCATCCCAGGATTGTCAACAGTATGGCTACTCCACACTCAGATGTGCATTGTGTCTTTCATGGTGGGAAATTAATGGTAAAAAGTGCTTATTTCTCATAAAAGTATTGTGTGATCCACACATTAAATGTCCTTGTTTTCCTATAAGTGGGAAGAGATTTTTAAATGTTTAAATGAAATGATTTACCATCATACACCAGAATGTCGACTTAAGAGTTTTACAACTAGTTCTCCAATGTCATTCAGAATGAGGAACGGCTCGAATTGTTCATCTGTGAAGGGTTTTCTGGGGGAAAAAAGGCCTGGTGATTAATAGATTGACTCTACAATGGGTTCCTCATAATCTCAGGCATTAGGCGAGTGTTTTTAATGACAAATAAGCAGCATTTCATTAATTATAAAATCTCAAAGGGGATTTATGGAAGAAACAATCAGTGCGGGGCAAAAGGGGAGACAATGCTATTTTTCACCGAGACAGAGTGCCATGAACCTCCGGTTACGAGAGCTTTCTGTGCCTTCACCTTCCTCCTCCTATATTTCGTTCACAGGAGAATGAACACACTGGATAGTATTTCACAATCCATTCCTATTTTGCTCCTTCAGGCAACAAGGGTAAAATAAAATTTTAGTGGATACTAGCTGGTCCCTTGTTGTCTGCCCTCGGGTATTAGCGGTTTTCTCAAAGAGACCGTATTTGTTCAGCAAATTACTGAACTACTTTTAGAGGTAGCAAGCGAGTGAGACTTAATGCCACTTTGTGTTGGAGTGGGCTTGCTCCTCCTAAAACTCTATTATTGTAATTTGGAATTAGCTGTTTGAGCCAACTGTGGCCCATTCACAGTAATATTCATTAGCGTGCACTATACCTGTAGAATCAACTAATTAACTAATTTTACCTCAGCCAAGCTGTACTTTTACTGCTCATTTGTGTTGTACTGAAAAACCCAATTTTTCACTGCACAAAAGGCAGTATACTGGGGCGCATTTGCACATTGAACATGCTACTGCTGTTCTAGTTTTCTGAGTGTAGACCATGTAGTAGTCATTTGAATTTAACAGGTAAACTACTGTACACAACGACCCTAAAATCACCCTCCCCCATTTCTATAAGACGGTTTAAAAATGATTGACTTCTCTCTGTGAGAACAGGGCCTTGATACACACACACATACAGATACACATAAACTTAAGGGACCGCCGCTGACAGAATCCTCTAAGTTACCCACTGCATCAGTGTTATTATGAAGAATGAAATATATATTTGTATCCTAAGTCAAGATAAACGGATCATGGGCTTACATAGCAAAAGTTAACTCTCCAGCACTCCGCTTGATACAACAGGATTAGTTCTGACCTGCGAGTCCTGCACAAATGCATTTGTAAACCTAAACTCATGAAAGTCATGACTTGCCATTTAACATTTTCTCATATCAGTTTGTCTAAGGCTTTAGAACATAAAGAACCATGGCCCCCAACATATAATTGGGGTGTGCTCTCACATTTTAGCTCCTCTAGAGTCTTTTCCAGTCTGGACAATAATAAAAAACCACATCAATCAAGATACACGCCATGTTTTAAAACAATTTGAAGGTTGACTCGGGGTTCACTAGCCTATAAACTCTTAAAAAACAACTAGTATGTGCCTTATTAGATGGAAGTGCTGAGTATTTTGTTGTCCATTATTGGATTACTTAAGCAATATCTACCCAGTGCAGGTGCCAGGAGGCTTATTTGGGAAATCTGGCTCAAATGAAGCTCGAGGGGAAAACCTAATCTTATTTAGACTGGACAACATATGTGCCAAACAGCACTGGGATGTATCAATGAAATAAATACAGGCTTTGGACTCTCTGAGGGCAATTAGGGATAATTCAGACAACTCAATCCGTCATTTCTTCTTTTTGCTCAGCAATGATGCACATTCATTTTATACTCCGAATGCTTGTCTGACTTGTTGCCCTTTAAATGAATGGCTATATCCGCCACTCACGAATGATGGTTTACACCCTTACTGTTAAGTGTCCTCACTTTCACTTGTACCTTACTGTAACTATTCCAAGTATTCTACCCGAGGCAGTGCTAAAACGGCCATATGCTGACAACAATGTCCTGGCATGTGTTCAATACGCATTAACAAAAAGGGTTATATCTAATCCAGGTCTAGGTCTACGTACTGTGGCTGTTTAACTGCTTTACTGTCCTGTGTAAAGCAGTAGCATACGTACAAACTAAGTTAAGATTAGAAAAAATATTATATCTTTACTAGAAGTACATTACATTAATATAATGAAATGTCCGTGTGTTTTTTCAGTAAAAATAGGAACTAAAAAACTACAAGCTTATATAAAGCATCAGGATGCCCTAGTCCCATGGTTCCATGGTCAGAAATTGATGTGGGCACAAGTTTCACCTCTGCTAAAGTTTATGGGCAGAATGATGGATGGAGTGTTGAGGAAAGCAACACTGTCTGAGTCCAACTTTGAGATAGTTTAACCAAGCTGCAGGTAGCTGATAAAGCAAAGGGTGGGCTCAGAGTTAGACTCTGTCAATCATTAGGTGCTAGATAGTAAAAGTACACCGTTTTACCACAGAGTTAAGTGTACCTTGTAAGTAGAGCAAGGAAATCAACAACTGTGTGGGTGAAAGTGGTTAACATTAGAGAGAGCGAAGGAGAAAAATGGAACAGATGCTGTCATAGAATTGGCACAAAATGGAATTGCTGTCTGCCTTTGTTAATCAAGAGCTCTTACGTTTGGTTGAGTAATTTTGTTTGTGTGAAAACAAAAGCATAATTAACAGTCCCCTCTCCCATGCCAAAGAAAAAAAAAAAAAATGAATACGTCAGTTGAACAGGAGCCGAACAGAACATTTTGTTGAAGAAGATTCAGGTCGTCTCTAAACGGATGTATTAACTAGGCTTTCAACAATATTTTAGAGAACTGTAAACAAATTATAATGGACAATTTTGCCCTGTTAATGTGTTCCAAATCAATAACCTTATTTTGAATAAAATGCTCTAAGACTCTTGGTTAAAGGACATTTATGTATGTGCGTGTCACGATTTTATTAACAATGATGTTACTGTACTTCTACAAGTCTTTCATCCTTATTATCTTTAATTGTGTGCATGAAATTATTTTCTTCATTAATTACCTTTTACTAGTTTATAAAACAAGTCCTAACTCAACCTAGGTCAGCTCATGGATTAGCAAGTCATGAAACAAGCCAATTCCAAATAATGTCATTGTAAGCATTGTGCTGTATGACTAACATGAGTAGCAACCTAACCCTGCTACAATCTCCTATCTTCTTTCTCACAATTCTTTTGGATTTTTGAGCGTGGAAAGAGCTTTAATCAGTGTCCCTCAACTTCAAATGATATGCTATGGTGTGGTGGGAAAAAATTACTTTGGCTCAGGCTGCCGAGAAACATAAGCACTGCTGCTGTCACACTCCATGGGTAATGTTTTGTGGCTCGTCTTTTTGTTCTGGCTGAAATCTTATCTGGGGAGGGGTAGCAAGAATGAGATGGAGTCCTAAACTGGGCAACGATAATCAATAGGGCAAAGGAAAATCAAGTGTAAAATGTACGAGTGTGATACTTAAGACACCTGCACTAAATTCCCACACTTTCATAATCCATCATCTTTGGCGAGGAGGGATCCCCAAACAACAATGTGTCTTGACACACACTCTTCTCAACAATGCTGCCACAACAAGTCACCTGTGACAGCCTCTTTGAGGAGATTGTATCCACTCAAATACGTCCAACAAATATATCTTATTATGGCCTGCAGGGATTTTTCCTGAAGAATAACCTCAACCGCTGGGTTAAAAGTTGTGTTCCGCTTGGGAAGAAAATGGTCGGACCGAATCCAATCCTTGTGCAGCAACCACAAAACTAAAGCCAAAATGTGACCGGAAAGGTTTATGTTTTTATGGCTTCACTTGGAAAGTCCTGTGCAACAAAGGCTTATTTTCTTCTCAGATTCCTTTGTACGTATTTGGTCATTTTAGAGCCAAATGTGATTTCAGTGACATATAACACATCTCACTTAATAAGACTTAAGGATCAGATTTACACGCAGTTTTCTCAACATTTGATTTGCTTTTGTGTTTATACACAATGACGAATGTTGCATTGCATTTTGACATTATAACTCACTATTTGCATGCCAATCATCATTACAGATACAATGTCAAACCTACTCCACTTAAAGCTGTAGATCTACGAGCTGAAGCACATGCAATATTGGCAGACTACCAATATCTGGCAACACCAACTCACTGTGTAATTGCTTCGTAACCTGTGCTCTGTGTACAGTCTATCATTCACCAAAGGAAAAGACTGCCACCACTGTACACAGTGGTAGGTATACTGTACTGTAGGTGCTATGCAGAAGAGAGGAACATGCTTTTAATTTGGTTTTCTGGAGACACATTGTCCCACAGCTGTCAACATCTGAGCAGATACCAAACTCAAGCAGAAATCCTGGCCCTAGTTTTAGGGTCTTTCTTTAATGAATTCCACTCCATAGATGTAACTTCATTAGCCCTGTAATACCTTATAAACATCACCTCAGACTGCACATATACACTAGGGCCTCGCTGTAGCAATAACTGAGCAAACACGTAAACAGTAACAGAGCACGTTTTGAATGGTGCATTTATCTGTTGACTCAATTAGGCTTATTTAATTAGAGTCTAAACAAGGAGGAAATTACTTGAGTTTGTCACTTAAGCCATTACACCACAGCAGGTAAGACTTTGAACAGAGGGTGTGAGTGTGTGTGTTTATTGGTAACGACTGCAGTATATGACAACAAATTGTGCTGACTTTATGCTGCACTCAAGCGACATTTCAGAAACTGAAATGGTCCACTGATTTCACACAAGGAAAATGTGATTTCACTTATGCTCATATTTTGTATGAGTGATCAATAGATATAATCTGCTAATGGGTTGAGTTTATGTCCAGTGGCCTTATGTCTTCAGCAGAAATCTGCTCACTGAGGTACTTTTTGAGCCAATGTCCTTTTTATACTCTTCCCATGCTTGGCACCTCACACTCACATGGCCCGATAGCCTGGCAGTGGCTAATGTGTGCAAATTGTCATTGGGAGTCTTTTTATATCAAGCACCAGTGCTCAGCACTTCTTTAGAAGGTGACTTCAGCATTTCTCTCCCTTCCATCTCATTTAGTGTGTAGATCCATTGTTGAATATACAGTATGGGTCTGTAAAGCAGAAACTGCCCTTGTCTTAGGCTGTCCTTGAGATTGCAGCTCTCACCGAGGTAGAATAAGGAAGCAGAAAAAGCCTGTAAAAACCCTTTTTTCTGTTTTTTTTTTTCACCTCTCAGCTTTGACTTTCATACATTGTGCAGGGTAGCTTGGGGCTGTGTGTTCAAGTCACACAGCATATAGTATATTATCCCCAAAACACACATTCAAAAACAAGTGCACTACAAGCAAATCAAACTTGTCCAATTTCCACTCCTATCAGGATGCAGCTCAGAGTTCCTAAAGGGGTAATGAAGTAGCTCCTCGCTGATAATTTATGTAACCACAAGTCGAAAACCAACCTCTTGATGGTTAGCGGAACTGCAAACATAGCACATGGGGAAAAACTACTAGCCGCTTGGCCCCTGGTTGATTAATTATTTCATTATTTACTTTGAACACATTGTCAATAACCCAACTTCTCCAAAAACGTACGACACACCGGGTGTGGCTCAAATTACATTGTGATTAATCTGATTTAATTTTGGTCTCTTTGCCTTGTAAGGGAAATGCTGCAGCAGCTCTGTTGACGTGAGTTGTTAATCACAGCACAAGCTAGCAAATGTGTTAAATTTCCCTCTTATTTATTATCACAATGCTAATTCTCTTTGGGAAGTAAATGAGGGTATAGCCGAGAGTTGCAAGGAGCTCGAAAACATCAAGGTACTCATGTTTATTATTCTCTTTTTTTTATCTTAACTCCAAATCCTACACAAGAAATGTTTCGAAATACCTCACGGTTGATGTCATGACATTGTGGCCATTCTAGATGAGCATGAGTGCACAAAGCAGCTGTAAAATACATTTCTGGGCTGAGCAAGAATGCATTCAAAAGGCCAGAAACCTTCGTAACAGATCATTAATTTTAAATGTGCTGCCTGGAGTCATATCAGCTGCCTGCACTGGAGTTACGGGCTAGCATCATGTAACACATGCATTCTATAGGACAGCGAAGATGGGTTTGGTGAAAGTGTCCTTTGTACACTTGACCCAGCCTCATTTTTATGTTTTCACAATTTCAGTGAGCCACACTGTTGTTAATCAGTACTGTAAATCAGACAGAAATACTATGGTTTTACTGTTGTTACAGGATCCTGATTTTGAAAAGCTATCATGTTGACATCGGCTACACTGTTTATAATTAAATTATTTTATTAATTAAAATGAGTGTTGTCACCCTTTTCTCCTTAGAGCTGAATAACCAGGGACATTGCATACTGCAGCATAACAATCCTCACTTCTTAAAGGACAGCTCAAGTATGATCTCTTAAGCACTTTGTTTTAGAATACATTGTAATTTCACAGGAGTTGCTTTTTGGTTTGTATGGATTGTCACATTCAATTACTATATCCAACATGCATCCATGGTCCTAGGCTTGCTTCTGACTATTGTGTTTGATCAGGTATACTTTTGACTCGCCGTAGAATCGACTAATTGTCTGTTCAACCTTGAACAGGCTGAAGGGAGCTTGGACAGGAGCTACCTTGTAGAATTCATTCCTTTCCCCCTCCTCCCCGTCTTTCTCCATTTGAATGAGCACCTTTGAAAGTGTAGTTTCTTTTCAGATTAGACTATTCCCTCATTCCTTGATAGTTGTTAACGCGGTGCTTTTGGAACAGATAGTGTTATGACAAATCTTCTTGCTTGTGTGTTTCTTCTGGAGAATGCACGGTGTCACTAAATTTGACATAGGGTATGTGTGAATATCTGAGCATTCTTTAAATCTATGTGTGAATAGCAAAAAAGAACACGAGAATATGAATTCCTTCTTATGTGAACAATGATCACAGTACATCATTTAGTGCAGTTTTTTTTTTTTTTTACTGTGGTGATGTCATTGTAAATCAGAAATAGAGCTTATACTGTAGCTAACAGAACGCTGGGAGCCTATCACATTAACACCTAACATTAACAGAATACACCATCCATAACCATACAATCACAGTTAATGACCGCAAAGCAGATATGAACAGCGGCAAAAACAACACGTTTACAAGAAAAATGGGACATTCTGGGAATTTCTTAATGTTTAATCTTCAAATTGATTCTGTCCTCCAGCTTAACTTTCTGCTTTAACAATGATGTTAACTAAATATGGCCACTGTGTGACTGAGGTGAATTGAGTGGTTATTGTTTTAATGAGCAGCACATCAATTTTGTGTCAACAACAAGCAAACAGTGGCAGACACCTACAAACTTTTAACAAGAGTAAGCCGGGGCTCTCTCATTACCTTAATGGATACTGAAAGGGAAAAGGATAATGTATATATATTGCACACCATGTCAAGGACTTACAGTGATAAACCATATAAGGATACATGGGCCAAGATGCCCAGTATAACTAACAGTGCACTACTGCCAAGGCGTTGTGTTGAAAGTATGCATTATATAGGATAGGAATTCATAAATGCAGTTTGAGAAGACTAAAGAGAATGCTGATTTGTGACTGGCCATTTTAAAACGTCACATCACTGTCAAAACACATGTCAGTTCAGGCAGGGACAAAGAGTTGCAATGGAAAGTTTTGCAGTTCAGTCTGAACACTCATTTGTAATACAGTCTATTTCTGAGAAGATTTATCCGTTGAGGTGGCTTCTCATGCCAGATACCCAAAAGCATTGTTGGAAGGTGGCCATGATTGTCGTTTGGCTGTGTGCAGGCTACGGCATCTCAAAGCTGTTTCCAGACTGATGTCTCCTCATGAAAATTTAATGAATAATGTATTTCCAAAAAGGTGCCGTTTTACGAGAGCAGAGGAAGACACTAATTAGCCATATCACAGCAGGGAAAGGGAAACTTAAAAGGTGCACATAAACCTCATTGGCATTCAGAATAGCAGGTCTTGTTTTGCAGATTTCCACTTGGCTAACTTTGTGGGGAGGCATACAGTGAGCTCATGGTGTATGGAAATTTTCACTCTGCGCCCTCTCAAAGATCCTCACTTGCTGCAAGCAGAAAATACTTCCTGTTCAGAGCCGTGAGCTTCAGACAAAGCTGCTCCAGGCTTTGATTTTATTTGTTTTGCTAAAAGAACATGTTTTGGAGCAAAGAGCAATGTGAGTTATCTTCTCTCATATCTCAAACGGCAGCAAGATGTAGCCCGCCCTTGTTCAGCCGGTAAGTTGAGACGCCGGCAGGAACAAGACAGCTTTTTCAACACAGCAAAGACACCTGCCATCATCAAAGAACTTCAAAGAAATACGTTTTAGGTGACTCCTAGCTGTAGCTTTATAGTTAACCAACAGACATAATTGTCATCTATCTTCTCATCTAGAGCAAGAAAGCAAATGTGTCTATTTGCCCAAATACTCCTAAACTACCATTTTAAATCATTTGATATGCCTGAACTGTGCTGTTGTCCATTTTCATTTTTTGTTCATTTTGTGTCCTTGTCAATATGAACTATGGGTAGATGCCATGGCTTTAGAAATAATTGCTTTATAGACTCAGTATTGTTACAAAAAATATAACATTTGACCAAAGACTGTAGATAGATAGATATTCTCATGCTATTGCTGTGCAGTCTTATGACTATAATTTCCACTGGCTCTCCCTCCTCATTAGCTCTGCACAGGGTTTAAGGAGGACCACTGACGATGTGAATCTGACCTCTGCTACAATGTCTCTCATCTTCTTCCA
Source organism: Sander lucioperca (assembly GCF_008315115.2). Lineage (NCBI taxonomy): Eukaryota > Metazoa > Chordata > Actinopteri > Perciformes > Percidae > Sander > Sander lucioperca. The sequence goes on from NC_050189.1 coordinate 23,737,342, forward strand.
GAGGACCAGCTGCCCCCTGGTTTTCCCACCATAGACATGGGCCCACAGTTGAAAGTGGTTGAGCGAACACGCACTGCCACCATGCTCTGTGCCGCCAGCGGCAACCCCGACCCAGACATCTCCTGGTTTAAAGACTTCCTCCCTGTCAACACCACCAACAACAATGGACGCATTAAACAGCTCAGATCAGGTAGGTTTCCTCTGCTGAAAACTTAATTACAAATAAGGGAGTCTTGAGAATCTAATCTGCTCCCCCTGTTGTCTGCGCTGTCTCCTCTGCTCTTTCATCCTCTTCTTCCTCCCATAATTTAACTTCTCATTTGGCTTTTAATTTTGTAGGTAATGGCATTGTTTCTACTACTTCCTGTCCTCTACTCTCTGTACGCCCCGGTGTGTGCTGTCTGTATGTGTGTCTCCCTTTGTCTTCCAGTGTTGTCATGGGCTATTGGGATTGTTCCCCCTCTGTGTTTGCTGGCTTCTGCCCTAACTTCTGCCCTCATTGCTCACTGCTGTGACTTTTTACAATTAATTATTTTGCTGTTTTGTGTTGATTTCCTTTTCACTGCATTGGTGCAGTATTTTTTGGATCCATTCTCTTCATTTGTTATGCCATTTTCTTTTTTGATCAATTAATATTCAACATTCGGCTTCATTCAGAATCTGCTAAGGAGTGCACATGATTTTAAATAGGAAAACGTGCAGAAAAGCAAATTAATCATCGTCCTTGTGCATTTGTTGAAATTTTATTTTTTAAAAGAGGTATCCTTAAACCTCCTCTGAATAAATATTTGCTTTGCATAAGAACTTTCTTTAGGTTAAAGAAAAAAGCATCTATTTCTGGACACTAATCAGCCACAGTAGTGCGTAAAAACTTCACAAGGCTTTTCCCTCCCCCCTTGATTCTTTGAATTTACAGCCCCTGCTTTAATGTGTAGATGCCAACTTTGTTTTTATTTGCCTGTGACATAACCCCAATATACCCATTCGCCTGAAAATCTCCAGTTTGATTTCAATATCTCAATAGAAAAAGATTATGCTATTTTCTAAAAGGTTTACATAAATAATAGCTTGCAGCTTTATGTGCCAGCTAAAGGCAACACATTAGCACAACTACTTGTAAATTTTAAGTCTTGTATGTTTGACCACCTGTCTTCACAGAGTTCACAGCTGTCCTTTGTTAAACCGTCTTGTTAACCTTACTTCCTTGCTGACATGTTTTTAACAGAACTGTATAGATTTAACCCTTATTTCTAATGTGCGACTTTGATTCACATAGAGTTGATAAAGCATTAACGAAACCTCTGTTAACTAAACTTACTTAAAGAATATAATCACATTCTTATGCTGTCTTTCTTCTCTCTATATTTTTAAATCTACAGAATCCTTTGGTAAGTGCTTAGCTCTAAAGCACACATCACCCCCCACTAATTTCCATGTTTCCAACAACTATTAAAATGCATGGCATGCATTTTACTAACAGAGTTTAGGTTCAGGGCTACTACTAGAGGCACATACACTCTTCCCTCACCCCACGGTGTTCAAGTGTCCCACCACTGCCAGCTATAGTATCACCTTTATCTGGAGATTATAACTACCAAACCTTAGCTTAGTATTGTCATATACTGACCTGGGTAATGATCTGTCCTCACATGTTTGTTACTCACTGACCCACCACTTACTCACTTATCGTTTTAACACCAGCACAGTAGGTATGGACATTTTAAGAATTTTAGAGAGTTGACCAGCTCTGCTTAGTTCAGGTGAAACAAAGGGATCTCAGGTTGTTTAGATACACTATGTCTGCTCTCAATCTCATACACAAAGTCCTCAAAGTCTTTCCCTTCAGTAGATGATCTTCAGAAGCTATTGCCACTTCCAAAATGGCACCTCCCCGTGGTACATCAATGTACAAGTTCTTCTCTCTGAACTATGATTTTTTTATGATGAATCCTGTCTTTCTTTGCCAGTAGAGTACAGAACAATTCGTATTCTCCCTCTCTCTCTCTCTCTCTCTCTCTCTCTCTCTCTCTCCCCTTTCTCTTTCCTCTAGTACCTTTATTTACGTGCCCTGTTAAATCTAATTTGATTCTTCTTCCAAAGCCCCCAGCCTCTATCTACTCGTACTAATGCTTCTTCTTTCTAATCTTATTTGCATTCATATTATCCACCCAGGTGGTACACCAATAAGAGGTAAGAGTGCTGAACTGACGTTCACAGAATGAAAATAATACAAATTCATTCTTGCTGTCAACCCATCCATTCACTTGAATCACCTCCATTTCTGTCCTGTTTACCAAGACCAAATCCCATTACGTTCATATGGACCTTCCTTCTTATTTGTCCTGTTTCGTTGACTAAATTTGTATTCCATTTTTCTTTGTCTATGCTTTATTTACTCCTTTGTATTCTGGTTTCAAGAGCCTGTTTAGCTCAGTTGTGATATGCTTGCCCTGGCTCAAATAAGCATATCCAATGACAATTATTTTTTAAACTATATTTTTTCCGTTCACTTTTGTTTTCTTTTTGGCCATAGCGAATCATGTGTCCCTCTTTTTGTCCAACTAAAACAACCAAGCATTTTTTTCCCCTTAGCTGTTCTTGTTCAGCACTAAAAAAATATGCACAGATGCTGTGGAATCACGCAGGCATGCTGAAGACAACATTGCCTCTCCTCTGCTTTTTTCTCCCAAAGAATTCTTTCTATCTTTGCAAACTATTTTTTTCCATTTCTTCTATTTGCTTTCCTCTCCTGTACCTCTACAAAAAAGCCCAAACAACCACTTTTTTGATAAAGTTTCTACGGTGCTTTTTTTTCTCTTTCACCTATTTTTCTTACTTTTCTTGGGTTTGGAGACTATTTTACTTTTTGACTTTTTTTCTTCAGGGTTTGAGGAAGGCAAACAGTAGAGTCTGGCGAGGACCTGATTGGCTCATTTTTGCCATGTGTGATGAAGCTGGAGAGTTGTTGATGCATAAAGCCATTTTTCCCTGGGTCATGTGACACCACACTGCTGATCCCATTGGTGGATTTTTATGGGTGTCTTTTGTAGCTTTCACAAGCTAAAGCAGTGGTTGGTTACTTTCTTGTCGGCTCAGGTCGATATTTTGAATTTTGTCTTCTAATACAATTGCATTTTATTTTTCAGCTAAGGGTTGTCAGAAGGTTGTAAGTTGTGCCGACATACATTTCTTGCCAAGATTTGCATGTCAAAACTTTTGTTATAGAGGGTTATGTGTTGGTTTTGCCTTACATAATACTTCAATTAAAAAAAATCCACATATATGAGCAGCATTTTTTCACATTTTTTGTATGGGCTGCATTTTTTGAAGATAACTTCACCTAGATGAAGTCCCAAATTATTTAGTTAGATGAATGTTACACTCGATCTGTGATTGAATATGCTAAAATTCATACCTAAATTTCTTTCTTTCAATTGTCCTCCCTTGTTATGCTGCTTTCTTATACTGTAAACCTTTTTTTGTTTGATCCATGTTTCCCTGAAGCAGTATCACTCATCCCCATATTGACCAGTCCAGTGAAATGTTGTATATTGAAGGGCTTGCCCCTATTCTTCTACGTGATTTTTTTTTTTGACATTGGCGCTAGGATGAGTGTCTTTTTAGATGCTTTAACCTTAAAAGTAATCAGGCTTTTTTCTCTAAAGAAGTCATCAACAAGTTAATTGTTTCAGAAACAGAACATAACTTAGGTGTTTTTTTCTGTTCTTTATTTTAAATTTGTTTGACAATGTGTTATTTTATTTTCCCTTGTTGTTACTTTAGCCCTGTTAAGAGGAACAATATATTTGTATTGCAATGTCTTGCATGATTACTATTTGCAGCTATAACTGACCTATAGTAGGGTCTCCATTTTACCTCAGCCAGTGGATCAGGCTGTGATAATGATTGGGGATATACTTTAAAATATAGAGTTTATGGGAACAGATGCACAGACGTAGCATTCCATTCATGCAGTTTATTGGATATTGTTGAATTACAACTTTCCTCAAACTGTCCAACTACTGAGGCTTGAGAGGACAAAGCAGAACTAGAATGAAGGGGGCTGATGTTGGCCCTTTTGAGGTCAAACAACTTTTCTTTTTGCTTGTGAACTTCAGGATGAACAACAGCATTTTAACCAAACATACTCCGCTACCCTGTTTGCTATTCCCAACCAGGAGCCCTCCAGATAGAGCAGAGCGAAGAGTCGGACCAGGGGAAGTATGAATGTGTGGCGACCAACAACGATGGAACCCGCTACTCTGCCCCAGCAAATCTATATGTCAGAGGTAGGAAACATGTTGACAGCACTGGCATGCTTCTTTCAAATATTAACTTTATGGGGCCACTCTACTGGGGCCATATCCTGTGAGGCCATTGTAAGTATGCTTTGCTTTTGATGTTTTGGTTCTTTTTTTTGCACTTAACTTACCTGCACTGATTTGAACCTACAGTATCTGCTCTGTTGTGCGTTTCTGGTCCTTTCTGTTGATAATCCTGATTCTAACACCAATGACTAGACTGCTTGCTGTGTTTATCTACTAATTGCCTTTCAAACCTGACTGTCGGAGGTGGTAAAGGGTGGCCGGGCCCTCCTCCATCAGTCCAAACTATTTCCCCAGCAGTGAACAGATCCTCTCTGGCCTTTTTTCTCTCCCTATTGATCAACATTGGAAGGACATATTTGATCTTCCTAGTTTTACTGACAATGTCTTAAAAAAAAAATCAAGAGTTAAAACAGGTATGAAATAATTCAAATAGAGGGTATTTTAGTATCCTACTCCATATGTAAAATTAGCTTGTAAAACAATGTTTTGTTGCTACACAGGGTTAGTAATATAGCCTATAGCTTCATGATTTTGGCAAATGCAAAAAAGTACAGGTGGAGTAGCCGCAGTGTTTTGCTTTTCATAACCTTTTCCCATAGAGGCAGTGATCTTTCACTCTTTTAAAGTCACAAAATTTGTGCTGCTGTTACTGCTTCTCACTTGTACTTGCACGCAGCATTTAAGGCTTCATTTGCTTTTATGTAAAAAAACACTTCCAGTATTGTCTTTATTAAATTCTCTATAAATACATACATATATGTGTAGCAAATAGTAACATCATACACAATATATAATAAAGCAATATGCATTCATTTTTATTATCATTATAAGCTGACCACTTGACTTTGGCAGAATTTTCTCTTATTCAAAATGTTTGAGTTCAGACAGGTCAGACTTTGGCTTTGTAATCTGGGTGCCAGGGAGATACAAGGGGCTCCCTGCACCTTGGAGACAGAAGGTCCTTCGAATTGTTTAAGTAGCATTTGAACACCTAAAACATGGCCTTTTTACTCTCTGTGTTTCCCTTGTTTTTCTCCTTTCCTTATTTCATTTTGTTCTGCATCAAATTTCCTACATCCCTCAGAGCTACGAGAAGGTTGGTGTGTTTTTACTTTTTGAACACAACACAAAACAGAAATAAGTTTATTTGTTTGCCACAACAAAGTATTTGTTCTCTCTTTTTTTTTCTTCTATTGATATCATTTTTTATCTTTGTCGCTCATTCAATGTTCATGTGCCCATTGAGAATGCCCCTGGTCCTTGTCAGAGTGCTTGCCTGTCTAACAGGTGGTGCATGTTTGCATCTTTGAGGTGGGGTGGTAGGGACGATATTTGCATCTGTGTGAGGGTCTATTTGCATGGTCCCCTCTTAACGCTTGAGCTAGTCATCCCCTTTCCCGTCAGTGTTCCTGCTTGGTTTCTCTGATGACTAACAACACAGCTGGTCAATGAGATTAGAAAATAAAAAACAAATAAAATGTTATTAATAAAATAAATTCTGTTTAGAAAATAAAAGTAATATGACACACAACATCTATAATTTCTATTGGCTCCTGGAACTAAAACTGCTGTTCTGCACAGATGCAACGCTGCTCCAGCACTGAATCTCTCTCTCTCTCTCTCCATAGAGCATTTTAAAGCGTAACTCTTGCCAAAATGCAACCTGGGGTCTTTTTGTGAATGTACCCGAGTCAAACTTTCGTTTAAAAGCATATTTAGGACGGAATCGCCACTTTTAAGATTTACCGTGTTTTCGTTTTTTGGTCAAATGGCCTTTTGAATGGGAGTGCTGTAGCTCAAAATAGCTATTTTTAAAACACTAAGAAGGCTCGACACAACATGAAACTTTGCTCGAAGTATCACCAGGGGCTCTACACCTTAACGAAAGCACTGACAACATTGTTTGTGTACCCAGAGTTTACTAAAAACAAAGGTTTTGAGCAACTCACGTTAGCAGCTGTTGTTTACACTATCTGCCATTTTCCCAGTCAAAAATAGGCGATCTCCGATTGCAAATGAACGGACTCCATAGGAGGAAATGACGTTCTTATATGAGGCTCCTTTTTCAACTACAAGGTCAATATTGTGTTTCACTAATGACAAAACAACAAATTATCCGTGCATTTATATGGAACTAAGCTTTTGAAGCTTTCCATCTTTACTCTCCTCCCTCGACTATTTTTGACTGGCTCAATAGACGGTGACCGGAAGAACAACAGCTACAATGAATTGCTCAAAACCTTTCTTTTTAGTAAACTCTGTGTACACAAACAATGTTGTCAATGCTTTCGTTAAGGTGTAGAGCCCCTGGTGATACTTCGAGCAAAGTCTCATGTTGTGTCGAGCCTTCTTAGTGTTTTAAAAATAGCTATTTTGAGGCTAGCATAAAAGTGCCCCTAGGACTCCCATTCAAAAGGCCATTTGACCGAAAAACGAAAATACGGTAAATCTTAAAAGTGGCGATTCCGTCCTAAATATGCTTTTAAACTAAAGTTTGACTCGGGTACATTCACAAAAAGACCCTAGGTTGCATTTTGGCGAGAGTTACGCTTTAAGTAGGATTGGGTATCGTTTGGGTTTTTTTCCCAGTGACCGGTGCTAAAGCGATACTTTTAAAACGGTGCCTGTGCCTAAACTGTGCCTGAACTGACACTTTTTAATAAAGTTAAAAAAAGAAGAAAAAAAAGAAGGGTACTAACCAACAGTCTGTGACATTAAAGAACGGCTTGTTTATTGCTAAGGCCATATTAAAAGATTCAAAATTAAAGATTTAATAATAATGTAATAACTATAACTTATAACAATAACTTATTTCACCAGTAAATTGCTGCTGAACGACAAAAACAACCACCAGATGGGAAAAAGGTATTTTACAATAACTTTGAATGCACCACGAGGCTACTTGTTTCAAATGAACACCGTCTGTGTTGTTTTTCCAACGGCAGCTGTTGCGCTGCAGAGCACACTGTTACGCATAGGCGGAGTTTGACATTCGAGCCAGGGGGGGCAAAAAAAAAAAAAAAAAACTCATTGTAGAAGCTGAGACCTGGCCTACCACTTGGGGAACACAGCACGAGCACATATGGACAAAACAAACATGCTAAATAAACATAGGCTATATGTTTATTTTTAAAGAAGATTTTAAATTACATTCTAACAATTTAACAATTCGCCCTTATGAAATCCAATCGCGGCACGGCTATCTTGGAATGCAATAGACAGATGTGGCGGAATGCCCCGACACTTAAATTCAACTAAAATGTAACCGTGAACAATCAGTGTTGGACCTACAGTCTGTTGAGATGTCTCTCCAAACGCAGAAACCAAGCGCAGTCACACCATAAACCGTTAAGACACGTTGAGAAAAAAGATCCGTATTTTGCCGTAATCCAATGACACGGAACAAAGTAATCCACAGCGATCAGGAGATCCACTTCGCTGTTTAAACAATGTGGAATAAAATGTATAAAAGTCCAAATCTACACAAAACGCGCAATCAATTAGTAAGCTGACAGCAAATTTATATAGGCTACATGGCATTTAAGTAACCTTTATTGCAACGTTGGCACGGTAAGATGTCCAGACTAGTGCAACATTCATTTTCATTTTTTGCGTCCTGCATATGCGTCAACAATAGTCTCAGGTGAGAGCCAGAGCCCTGAAAAAATATTTTTTTTACTAAAGCAGTAGGCCTAGCCTATATGAAATCAGATGTATTACCTACCACAATTCAGTTGTTTTGTGTTATTTCAAATATTTATAAAATATCTGGTCATGCCATGAAACAATGCAATTACCCGCTTCAGCCGCCAGGGGGGGCAGTGCCCCCCCCCGCAAACTCCGCGTATGCTGTTAGGTCCTGGTGTTGGAATCCTCTACAGTGAAATACAGTCACACTTTAAACTGTTTAACGTTAGCTGTCAGCATTTTAACCCTGTTTAATCCAGCTGCTAGCTAAAGGTAGGCTAACGTTACCTGCTGTCGAGTGTAGTGTAAAGTCAGGCACCGAAATTTTCGTTCTTATTCAGTCTCGTTACTACCGTTTACGTCGGCACCGGTGCCCTATTGGCACCGCGTTTCAGTACCCAACCCTAATTTTAAGCATCACTACACCTCAATTTTCCCTGTGGTGCTCTCCTCAATTGAAGTTTCTCAGAAATAAAAAATATGTTAAAGCAAAATCCATCCTTTGTTGTAATTGGCACTACAGTCAAGCACCAAGCTGTAAAAACAACCTTGCCCTCTGAGATTATACACTTCCTCTGAAAAGGATGTTTCTGCGCAGGACGTCATGAAACAACGATGTATTTAGAGCGTTATCCACAAGACTTAACATATGTAATAATATTCAAATGAGCAGGATAATATTATGTCTGTGGGGAACGTGATCCAATTGGATATTAATTAAATATTGAGTGAGAGAAACGTTCTATTTAATAATGCAAGCAGTTCCCCTAGATTTCCTCTCTGGAGAGCTGCAGTCTGCTAAACAGAATGGGCTTTGTGAATTAGTAGCGAGCAACAGGAAGCGCGTGCCGATGTTGAAGTCATATATACTGTACCTGCACAAATAACTAGTTTAGAGTCACAGGGACTATACAGGTTGTTTATAAAGCAGGGTCAATTAATGGGCAATAAATACAAGTGTTCAGATGTTTAAAAGTGACATATTCCTTAACAGCTTTCAAGGCTCACTAAAGAATAAGTAATCTAACCCTTAAGTTAACAGTAATCAGTGTTGAATAGCATGAGCAGTAACACTGACTTTACTTTTAATTTCAATCCTCCCTAAATGTTTTATAACAATACCTCAATCCCTGTCTGTTTCCCTTGTACGTAAGCCCCTTAGTTATATCATCTACCTATTCTTAAACATTTGTGTATACAAATCCTCACCAGTAAAACACAGGGATTGTCTTATTTTGTTCTGTCCATTCATTTACCCTTTGTCCTAAGATGGTTTTCCCAGGACGTGCTCACCACATTTACAACAATGTAGCACTACCAGACTAACCCTTCCATTACACTGTGTGCTACCACGTCTTCCTTCTGACCCCATTACAGCTTATGTTGCCCCTGCAGCCCTTCCCCCCCCCCCGACCCGACTCCCTTACATGGTTGCCTCACAAAGTCACCTATTTTTCTTGTATGCATGACAGACTCTCACTCCCCTCCAAAAGGCCTTGAAGCCATCCATGTGCATTATGAATGTTATACATTTAAGTTAACTTAAAAGTGTAACCTTTTCTTTGAAGTTTTAGCCTTTTGAGAATATTTTTTGGGAATGTGTATCTGCTAGAGCTGTCAAATTGTTTTTTTTTAGTTTTTTTTTTTACTGTAGGTAATCAGAATTATTTACTTGATTATATTTTGAAATTACATGAAAAACACTTTGTTTAGCGTCAGAAAAACTCAGCACTAAGAAACAAGTGTACCACTAACCTAATATCGCCAATGGCAGTTCTTTTTGAAAAAGAAAAATTATGACTTTGTGTACTGTACATAAATCAAGAAACCAATTTGAGTAGTTGAAAAAGCTTCTATCAGTGATATTTCCTAGAAATGCATCTGTCTTGTAGCTTCTCACCTCCTCCTTGACATGTTCCTAGGTAAAGGTAAAGTTCCATTTCTGAACTTTCAATCTCAATAAGCCCTCTCAGCCCTTTATCTGAAACTGGACTGAGGCCTGCAGTCCTGTTCAAATAATTTGAATTAGCATCAGTTAATGTTCTTGATTTCAATTGATTCACAGGCTTTGACTGATTTCTACAATCATAGAATGTAGTGTAGCGAGACATGTTAATGCTTTAAGCGCAAGCATAATTGGACCTCTTGAGATAAGCTAGAGACCTCTCATTCGTCATGGAATTCACCAGCATAAAGAAAGTATGCATAACTTTACTTTCATCCTCTGAGCTGTCTGGCAGAGTTCTAAAGTCTAAAGCCACTTTTAAAAGTAAAGGCAGGACAGGGGAAACATTTTTAGGGTGATTGCGTTATCACTCTAAACTTGATCCCAAGGTGTGCATGACATTTGACAGCCCTAGTACTACTTTTGACTGAGCCTGAAAAGAAAAACATCACTCCCCTTTGATGCGTCTTCTCGGGAGCATTATCTGTTTGTGTGATGTGAGAATGTGATAATCACATTATCTCACATCTGCTGGAAATACGCAGCCTGAAAGTTGTTTCTTTGCATACAACTGTGGAGTGCTGTCGACTCTCCAGCCCTTTGTGCAGTTCTGTGCGTTTGTACCGACGGTGAGACCGTATTTTGTGCATGGCGTTTGTGTTGTTCATTCACCACTGAAATCTCTAAGTCTTGGATAAAATGCCTCAACCAATCATAAATTACCTATCTAGAAACATATTTCATTTATATGCAACAATTACACCTTTAACATTAATGATTTCATTATTATGTATAAATGTGTTAAATGATCAGACTATTTTCTTTTGGCAACAATTTGGGGAGAATGCAGAACATTTTTCTATAAATGTATTCAGTTCCATTTTCTGCTGGGTTTTCACACCATGTTTTGTCTTTTACAGTACGCCGAGTGCCTCCACGGTTCTCCATTCCACCTACAGACAATGAGATCATGCCAGGTGGCAGTGTCAATATCACATGTGTGGCAGTGGGCTCTCCCATGCCATATGTCAAGTGGATGCTGGGTGCTGAAGACCTTACGCCAGAGGACGACATGCCCATTGGACGGAACGTCTTGGAGCTCACAGACGTCCGGCAGTCGGCCAACTACACCTGCGTGGCCATGTCAACCCTGGGGGTGATAGAGGCTGTGGCACAGATAACGGTGAAAGGTAAAGCTGCTCCTTCTTTATAACCAAAGGCTGAAATAAATAAATCTCTCTCTCTCTCTCTCGCTCTCTCTCTCGCTACTTTATGTTAGAAATACATATCCAAGCAGAAACTACTGGCAGTGCTTTAAAGAAAGTTATTTACCTCTCGATGCCACGATAAGTCATCTGTAGAGGATTCCTTAAAGCTTTAGACAAGCTCTGGCACAGCCTCAGTGCATTAGATGCCAGATTGAGAATATAGTGAAGTGCTTATCTCTCAGCTGGAGAGAGAGCCACAAGCTCACCATTTCTGTTAGCAAGCAGTGGAGGAGGGGGCGTGAAGGGGGGTGTGAAACGTAGTGAGTATTGTTCAGTGTCCTCTGTACATGTAGGCATGGTACTTATCTGAGTGTAATCATATCTACACAGCAGCGTACCAGAAAGATATCCCAGATTGGTGTCGCCGTGTTCACGTGCACACAAGGGACAGACTCACGTACACACACTCAGCTTTGTTTTTCCTAGACATAACATAGAGATATTAGTCACAATATAACAGTCTGGCAGCAAGCTCCCCCAGAAGCACACTTCAGATGGCATATAAAGACAATCTATTGTCCTGATATCCTTTGCCATGTGCCACGGAGTGGGGAATTAAAGCAATAAATTCACCTGTTAAATTATTAAAGTGAATATTTCTTGCATGGATTTTGTAACTGTAAAAGTCTAAATAAACCATGGAAAAAAAAAAAAATTATTAAAGTGATAAACACTCGGAAATCTGAGATTAACGACAACAGCACTCTCACGCACGCTGCTGATCACGGGGTATGCAAGTCTTTAATCTCACGTTAGTTCATATGCAACAACTAGAAAAATGAAATAATATTAAGGCGATCCAGCCACTTAGTAGAAAGCACACAACATATGAGTCTCTTATGACTCCAGATACACTGTATATCATTAGTATCAGGTGCAATGAGCTAGGAAATGAATGTAATCAACATAATTCAACCATCTTCAAATTAAAAAAATAAAGTCTCTATGGCCCATAACATAAAATAAATTACTCTACAGGGGTATAACTTTGCTGCATACTTTGCATTTCTGTTAATATTTATGAAATAATTATCATCACAGCATTGCCCAAGGCTCCTGGCATTCCTGTGGTGACAGAGCGCACAGCCACCAGCATAACATTGACCTGGGACTCTGGAAATCCTGAACCAGTGTCCTACTACATCATCCAACACAAGTCCAAGTACTCAGAGGACTCGTACAAGGAGATCGATGGCGTAGCCACCACTCGGTACAGCGTGGGAGGCCTCAGCCCGTACTCTGACTACGAGTTTCGCGTAGTGGCGGTGAACAACATCGGACGAGGGCCACACAGCGAGAGCATCGAGGCCAAAACAGCAGAGCAGGCACCCAGCACGGCACCACGGCAAGTCAGAGGCCACATGCTGAGCACCACCACGGCTGTCATCCACTGGGATGACCCGGAGGAAGCTAACGGGCAGATCATGGGCTACCGAGTCTACTACACCATGGACTCCACCCAGCATGTCAACGTCTGGGAGAAGCAGATTGTTCGGGGGTCCAACTTTGTCACCATCCAGGGCCTCATCCCCAATAAGACCTACTACATCAAGGTTTTGGCCTACACCTCAGTAGGTGATGGACCTCTTTCCACAGACCTTCAAATCATTGCTAAGACGGGAGGTGAGCATGGCTTGTTTTTGTTGTTAGAGAATCTATCAGTCTAAAACAAATTCAGAGTTTCACAAATGCTCAGACTCCACAATTAAACTCGGAGTGTCACAAACATTTTTGAAGCCACGTCATTTTAGTCACAGATCCTCATTAGTGGTTTACAGTTCTAAACACACGAACATCTTTAGGCTGTCAGCAAAAACTTCAAATTGACTTTCTCAAGTGGGAAAAATTGTTACGTATCAGAAAACTAAGAATAAGAAATTCAAATGCTTAGTTGTTTATTTCTAATGAAAATGTTTTTGAAGTAACCATGCACTATGTACTGTACTAATTTGTCTGTAACGACTGTGTCTCCTGAAATACAATGTGGCTCTTGTAGCAATAACTCTCACCACAAAGTGGCATCTGTGCCAGTATGACTGTAATGATAATGAATAGTGCAAGATGTAGTAAAGTCAAGTAATGAATTTATCTCTCCATTCCAATTGCAGTTCCCTCCCAACCAACCGACTTCAAAGGAGAAGCCAAATCAGAAACAAGTATTTTACTTTCATGGATCGCCCCAGCACAGACTGGACAGGAAAATCAAATCACAGGATATGAACTTATGTACAGGAAGAGGGATGATAAAGAGGAGGTAATTATTTCCTGACTTGACCCATTTTGGCCATTAAAAGTCTGTTATAACAAACAAAATACTCTGAATCACATACTAACTAATTACTGAGTAGTAGTTTAATTCTGTGATGCAACCATGCATTTTTTTTTATGTAGTGTCATGAAATGACCATTTTCTCGTGCTTCCCCAACATATCAATACCAACATATATAGCATTAATTAATAAGTCATACATATTTACACAATACCAGACCTGCAGGATTAAATTGGGTCTGTTTTAAAATGTGTTTTAATATGTGTGTATCTACATTAAAGTACAATACAGTTAAAAAATGGGTATATTTTCTTATGTAACAAAAACAGGGGATAATTTACTAATCCACTGTTGTTTAAATTTTATATTAACAATATGATAATTAGTTATGAACAGCTTGTAATTAATACTTTTTTTTATTCGTCTTCATTTAAAAACTGACAACATGAAACTTCCTCCACAGAAACGTATCAGCTTTGAGCCGACAACAACATACCTGTTGAAGGACTTGAAGCCCTTCACTACTTATACTTTCCGGCTGGCTGCCCGTAGTAAACATGGAGTTGGAGCTTACACCAATGAGATCTCTGCAGAAACTCCACAGACACGTAGGTCTTCCTCCTTATCTGACTGAGTTTAAACTATTTGGGAAGGAACACATTTTCAAATGCATTCCAATTTTAAGTGTGCTGCAAAATCCAAACAGTGACAAGAATGTCAGGAAGGTCCTGAGCACAGATAAAGCAAATCCGATTTTAGAAGGGTTGATGCATTTGAAAAGATGTAAACATTTGAAATAGTAATTAAGTGTTACCTGACCATGCAGTTTTCACTTTGAAAAGGTTGCATGGACAGTGTACCAAGGCTTTCCTGTGAAGTCAGGAGATAAGGTTACAAAAACTACACATCCCCACCTTTGTTTTGCAAATACAGTCTTGACTGAAATTAATGATAAAGCCTTGCATTACTTATATAAATGCCCAAATCTGTGTTACCCAACTGCTTTGTGACAGGGAATTTCAGGAAGCCTTGTCTCTTGACCTTGCATGTTGGCCCAAAATAAAAGAGAAGACAATTACCGAGACTGAGCTTTCTATGTAGCTACGCTGCCAAGAACCACTTGGGATTTTCCCATTTTCGGCATTGACGTTTATACTCAATTTAAATTAGATCAATAAAGTTGTGGAGTAATGATATAATAGAAAGCTCAAAGCACGTATTGTGTCTGTATTTAGGGATATTTCCATCCAAAAGACCCCAGATTTATGAAACAGGTCACAATTGAAAAATTGGATTCTGTTACAAAATTAAACAAAATTTTCTGTTATGATTATCAGTAAGAGAATTTCCCTCAAGTGATAAGTGAAAGAACACTGAACGGTTTGACTTTGCACATAAATCTGTGGTCTCTGAAAGAGAATGGCAGGGATCAGGTGGGTATAAAAGCTCAAACTCTGCCCAGATGTATGTTCTGAAGTAAATGATGGAGTAAAGCAAAAAGTGCATGCCAATGTTATCAGAATCTAATAAATCAGTCATGTCTCCTTGGGAAGTTCTCTGTTGTATAATCAGGCTTTTACCACAAACCAACAGGCTTCGGAAAGGTTGGTGACAAATGCAACATTTTCTATTTTAAATAGTTAAAGCATCAACCTTTATGTTTTTGGATTGATGGTAACTGCTTGCCAAATTTGTATAAGTTATTACTACATTTATTTTGGAATGGTTAATTAAATTATTTCTGAAGTACTCAAATATGTTTAGGTTTTCATTTTAGAATTAAAAGGATCTAAAAATTAGGATATATGATTTTTGTTCCCCTTTTTTATAATTTAATTTTTCCATGACAAAGGTAGGTTACATATGTTAAAGCTGTCCTTTTTCCAATCAACACCTTCCATTCATCATCAGTGTATACACGTTTGTGTTGGTCTTAGTCTTTTGGTTTGTCTTTATTTGTGATGTTTTATTGATTTAAAATACTTTTTTTATTTTCCCCAAGTCCTTGTGCTTTTCTTCTCATTTTGTGTCATTTTATTTTTCCCTTCTTTTTTCCTTTGTTTGGTCAATTCTACCATCATCACCCTAAACAAACCAAAAACTGACACTCCTTTAAAAAAAAAAAAAAAATCAATGAACGGCCTGACCGAACTAAAACCCTTCACCTGCACCAAAACCAACTCACCAAGCAGAACCCTCAGGCCCCCCTCAGGAAGTCAAGTGCTATAGCCCCAGCTCCACCAACATCCTGGTAAGTTGGCGGCCACCACCAATGGAATTACAAAATGGGATCATAACGCAATACACCATCCAGTATGCTGTGACTGAAGGGGAGGATTCTACTGCTCATCAAATCTCCAGCATCCCTCCAGAAAGCTCTCAGTATCTTTTGGAAAACCTGGAAAAATGGACAGAGTACCGTGTGACAGTCACTGCTCACACAGATGTCGGGGCAGGACCTGAAAGCCTGCCACAGCTCATCCGCACAGAGGAGGATGGTATGTGTTCGCTAAAACAAAGCTTCAGCTGCAAATCAAGTCTACCCCTCTTAACCTACCCCGTCAAATACTAACAACCTCGCCTATATTTACAATTCCCTCTTCTTTTCTACCCCCTGTGCCTGCTTCTACTAAAAGTGACTGTTGCTACCTGATACGTTTAGCCCCATTTTGGACTGTGCACTTTTTCACCCAAACAAACTGTGACTCACTTTTCGAAAAAGCACCTTTTTTGGGGGCTTTTTTCCCCACTACGCTGCTCAATTTCAACATATGGTATGGCATTTTCAACTGCAGGCCTCCAACTTCCAGTCCCAACTGCCTTTTTTGAAATATTTTGAATGGCAGCATTTTTGTATAACTCACATTTTAGGAACTTGGCAAAAGGACAAGTTCTGGACAGTGGGAAAAACAAAAGGTGGAAGAATTTTTTGAAGGCCATTTTTTTTATATTTTTTCTCCCCTCATGTGATAATCATTTTTTTATTCATTTTTTTCCCTCGTACCATAGCCAAAATTCTTGTAGTGCTTCAATCATTTGAAACACTTGAAGCCCCACTTTGGCTTTACTTTTCTATTTTGGCAAAACACATTTTTATTCCATGTTTTAAAAATCCACTCTACCCATTTTTAATGTTTCAAGATTAGGTCAGTTGTCAGACCTGTTTTTGCTGTTGTTTTTTCCCCCTTACCATTGTTGAAATATTGATGTCATGCAGTGCTTGTTGCAGTTTGCTGCACTTTTGTGATTTTTTTGTCACTGCAGCATTTTCCGCTACGACTTTTGGGCAAGATTTAAAAAGAAGGTGAGGGGGTATAAGTTTGACCTTTTTTCTTCTATCCCATGGTGTTCCTCCAGTTCCTAGCGGGCCACCTCGTAAAGTTGAGGTGGAGGCTGTCAACTCCTCATCAATTAAAGTGATCTGGCGTTCACCGATGCCCACCAAGCAGCACGGTCAGATCCGAGGGTACCAGGTGCACTATGTCAGGATGGTTAATGGGGAGCCCACAGGACAGCCAGTCATCAAGGACATCCTGATTGATGATGCCCAGGTACAACACCCTCCTCAGCCAGCCACTTCATCTCTCAGACACATAGTATCACTTTGTCTCTCAACTTTACACTCTTATTTGCAGTGGAAAAAAGCTCACTTTCATGAACTCAGTAAAATAGTGACTATTTAACTGTTTTGTCACTTACACGTCTACATATAATTATTTCTACATTTACTTTTATCGACAAACTGTGTGCGTATATTTTCTCACCGCTGATTAGTGTCTATACCAGGCCTTATTTGTTGTCTCTTTTCTCTCCATATTCTTATATCATTTTCAGTGGGAATATGATGATTCAACCGAACATGTGAGTAGTTTAACTTGGCAAAATCCCATACTTGTTTTCCCTTCCTGTCATCCTCTGCATGAATGGCATGTGTCTTTTGTGCATTACAAGTTCAAGACCTCAAGGTTTTAAGCATCAGCTTGAGTGCTATTTCAACTTCTTACGATATGAAGACAACTGCAGATGGAATCCTTGACTAACACTAATACTGACCGTTAAGGTGTTTACTCATAAAGCTATTTGGTACACACACAAGAAATACTCTTTAACAAGTTATTTATTTACCAAAGCTTATCAACAATATCCTTTTTCACTGAAGCATGCCTCAATGTTAAGTATATGCTGAGAGAATGTGTCTGTTGTGTCTTTTGTGATGATTATGCTGACATCACATCACACTTTTATCTCTCTCCTTGCTTATATCTGCAAATCATCCAGTGAGTGTCATGCAACTAAAGTCCTGCATCTTTACAGGAAATGATCATCACAGAACTGCAGGCTGAGACCACATATTCAGTTACTGTGGGAGCCTATACGACAAAGGGCGATGGTGCGCGCAGCAAGCCCAAACTGATCACCACCACTGGCGCAGGTATTGTAACCATGACCTCTGACAAATATCGTGTGATTTTCTGCTAATAGACAGCATTTTAATATTAAACTGTTGTTCTGCTAAGCTGTGAAACTGCAGCCAGTAAAGAGAAAAAAAGCTATATGCAAAAGTTCTTGTCATCGAGTGTGTAAAGTGTGAAGGCAGCTAATTGCTTTCTCATTTAGTGCAATAACTCTTACACACAGCATTTTTTAAATAATGAAAAATGTAGTGGGAGTGACATGAAGACACCCTAATTCAGCTCTTTTACTCACCTTTTTTGACTGTGTTAAACCACAGTAAAATTACTTAGTTGTATTCACAAACAGATTGAAGGTCAACTGATAATGAATGTCTACTACAAATATGATAAAATGGAAACATGGTTGTCTATATTTATAACAAGTTGTCCCTTTCTCCATTGGTACTGTCTTAGTTCCTGATAAACCTCGGCTAATGGTCAGTACAACCAACATGGGCACAGCTCTCCTCCAGTGGCATCCCCCAGCATTAACCCATGGTCCCCTGCAAGGCTATCGCCTCCGTTTTGGGCGCAAAGACGTGGACCCTCTGACTGTCATTGAGTT
The DNA here is from genome assembly GCF_008315115.2 of Sander lucioperca. Lineage (NCBI taxonomy): Eukaryota > Metazoa > Chordata > Actinopteri > Perciformes > Percidae > Sander > Sander lucioperca. Next base: position 23,755,859 of record NC_050189.1, read on the forward strand.
CCCTGAGCGAGAGAACCACTACACTACCAAAGAGATCCATAAGGGAGCCTCATACACTTTCCGCCTTTCTGCACGCAACAAGGTGGGCTTTGGTGAAGAAACAGTCAAAGAAGTCACCACAAATGAGGATGTCCCAAGCGGCTACCCTCAGAGCATTACAGCAGAGGGTGCCACCACCTCCACAATTCAGGTTAGCTGGCAATCTGTTTTGCTGGGAGAGCGAAACGGCCAAATAGTGAAATATGCTCTGCAGTATAAGGACATCAACAGCCCACGCAGCCCCTCAGAACTCTTCATCACCGCCCCCGAATCAACAATCATCCTGGATGGCCTTAAGGCAGATACCACTTATGATATTAAAATGTGTGCCTTCACCAGCAAGGGCTCTGGTCCCTATAGCCCAAGTGTTCAATTCAGGACACAGCCTTTGGATCAAGGTAGGACCAGTCCCTGAACCTTTTTAGCTCTTTTCCTTTTAAAATCAACCTTTCCCTGCACAGCCCTTTCCACCCACAGCAGCTTCCTCTGAAAGCCTCAAATGGCAGAAGGTGACAAAGTATGGAATCAACCACAGGACTTTGGTATTAACATGTTGCCCTGCCCTTAGCCTCCCTAATCTAAGAGTGGTTTAAGAAACTCACATGGAGTAAGTATGTATGTCTCTTTGTGTCTCGTCAGTCAAGCAAAGGTCAGTCATTAATTTAAGAGTTGGTGTTGTTAAGAAGGTAAGAGGACAGTGTTGAGTTCAGTGTAGTACTGATTTCAGCCTGGTTTTGAAGGGGACATTCTCAGGTAAGCACTGGTGTGGTACCACACCACAGATCGATACAAAATTGTGTTTTGTGTCTAAATCACCTGCTCCCACTTTCTTTTAGCAGTGTTTGCAAAAAATTTTCACGTGAGAGCTGCCATGAAGACATCAGTGTTGCTGACCTGGGAAATCCCAGACACCTACAACCCAGCTCAGCCTTTCACTGTGAGCACTGCCTAGATACATCTAACATTTGCATATGTTTTGATGTACTCTACACATTACTATCATCCACAACCAAGGCTTCACATGAAACGTCAACTCATTCGCATACAGATCCTTTACGATAATGGGCAGAGTGTGGAGGTGGATGGGAAGCTAACACAGAAGCTAATCACGGGTCTTCAGCCTGAGACACAGTACTCCTTCCTCCTGACCAATCGTGGCAACAGTGCCGGAGGTTTGCAGCATCGAGTGTCCACCATGACGGCCCCAGACATTCTCCGCACCAAACCCTACCTGGTTGGCAAGACCAACTCAGACGGTATGGTGACTGTGGAGCTACCATCAGTGCAGACGTCTGAGAAAGTAAGGTGAGTAGAGATGAACAAACTAAAAGTGATTTCTAATTAATTAAATAAAATTAGGGATGCCCCTCTGACCGCGATGATTTGAATCATCAGTCGAGAAGCCCCAAGTCGACTTTTTTTTTGTTGCTGTGTCCTTGTACACAGAGTAAAGGGCCGTCCACACCACAAACTATAACTATAACGATAACAATGTGAGCATTGACACTGATGAACTTTAACATTCTGTAAACATTTTCCTTCTCGCCTTTGTAAACCAGAAAATAAAATAGTTAACATATGAACCGTAACACACAGAAATATGATGCATTTGTTCAACTCAAGACGGTGGATCAAAGTATACTTATTAAAATCAGCAGCATCTCTCTCTCGCTCTCTCTCTGTGATGCTGAAAGGCACAGAGCACCATGGCTGTGCAGCACAGCAGCAGCTACATTTCAACTATTTTCTTATTATTTTCCTTCATATTCTAATGATTAAGAATGAGATAAAAGCTAAATCACGTTTTATTTATTTTTAAATGTGCCGTCTGCAGTTTATGACCACGAAAACTATTTACAGGTTTTTTTTCACGTTGGTGCCTCCCAGAACTTGCCTGGGTCCAGACCTTTTAATTATGTCTGATATCAGACAATTTAAGCATGGCAAATTGGCTGGTTACCCCGGGGACGTGTTGAATGTGATGCCCTCTAAATTCGGATGGATTTTGATTGGCTGTCCGTGTTTTTGACGGTCATTGTTATAGTTGTGGTGTGGAGTCCGCCATCTGCTTGAGTAAGAACAATTTTTAAAACAATATATTTATTGTTAAAGTTCTTGGTGTAGGCAGACCTAAATGATGGATAACAGCATGGCAGGCTGTACATTTTAACAAACTGAATCTTCTCTCAAAATTACTCCTGACTCGACGCATCAACCTGGAATGTAGTCTCTAAGTTGATTCTGATTCTGCCCTTGTAATTGGCAATTTGCATCAAGCATAATATGATTTGACTGTATAGCTCTGTTGTTGGATATGTGACATTACTATCTTGCTGTGGAACATTATCTGCCCATTGCTAATGTCCAAATTTACAGAGTATTATTTCTTACTGATGCATTATGAATAGAAATAAAGATAACTTGATTGCTGACCTTGTCACAGGTAATTCTTCCAAAATGTAGTCATTTTTATTCATCCCTACATTGCAGTATAACATCCACTTCACCTCAGTCATTACAAAGTGTAGCAGCCCAACTGATTTAAGCACACTCCTTTAAGCCCTATAAAGTCTCTTATAGCCTTTCAACAAAGTCCAGGGCTGTCAGAAGGCCAAGGAGCACATCTGATTTTAGACTGATGCTTCAAACCCATCTTTTTTTTTTTTATCTTGCTGGATGCGCGTGGCCCATGATCTCCCATGCCAGAGCTTAAGCTAATTAGTTTCCCATTAGCCTGCCACACTGCCTTCCTGGCTAACGTTAGCTAGTGCAGTGCCCAACCAGGAAGCCCAGAAACTCTGGCAGAGGCCATTATCTCTCCTGCCACCCTGATGAAGGATGAAAATCCCTCTAATTCTCTATCTTTTCTGCATTCGCAGAGGTCTCCTAATTAGCCCACGGGGGGGTTCTGATAGGCATACTACCCTCTCTAATGGCGCTTACCCATTGCTAGTACCAGCTTTACTCGGTCCGGCCGCGGTGCCCCGTCCTCCTTTTTCCATTGCAGATTTAGTACCGCCTCATGTGTGAGGCGATTGTGGCTGGTCGTCATAGCAACGCTGCAGGAAACTGACACACACAGAACGTCAAAGGTGTGTTGTTTTTGATTCTCGGCATGTGGCTGTTGCCACAGCCAGAAGACAAATTTTGTTTCAAAAGAAGCTGGAGGCAACAAAAAAAAAAAAACACTGCTGGCTAAACTATTTAAAAATGGCGGGTTTGTTCAGGACGCCCCCGTCTGTTGCTAGCAACGATGACGCAGTGATTAGTGACGAGTCTCTCTGACCAATCAGTAGTCTGCAGGTTTTCACGTCACCTTTTGGTATCAACTCAAGCTCGCTTAGAACCTCGACGGAGGTGATACTAAGAAAAGTACCTGGGACTTTTTTTCATAATGGAAAACCAAAAAAACGCGAGTAGAGTCGAGGCAAATCGAGCAGGTACCATGTAATGGAAAAACGCCATAATACAGGTCGGCATGGTGAAAACTGGGCAATGCTGTATTTGTTCTTGTTGTCATACAGGGTTTCGTTTGTCCAGGAAACAGTGGTCATTGACTTGCAAATATCACTGGTGAACTTGTGTCTTTTGAAATGTGGCTGTCTATGAAATGTTGACCTGTCTAGATTATTAATGTACTGTACTTTACATTTTATTTTCCAGGGGATATTACATTGTGGTAGTGCCTCTGAAGAAGCAGCGCACCGGCAAGTTTTTCAAACCCTGGGACAATCCCGATGAGATGAATTTGGAGGAGGTAACTTTAAAGGATCAGCTTGTTAAAAATATGACACATAAAATTATTTTTCAAGTATCTAGTTATTGTACACAGCTTCTTAATATGGCCTACATAACTGTGTGCACATACCACACATTTCCTTTCTCAAAACTGGAAAAATAAGTTGAGGCTGTTAAGAGGGACAGAAGAACAGGAGATGAGTCTCGCTGATTGACGCAAATAGCTGAAGAGAGCACTGTTCATATGGAAATGAGAACATGAAGTAGCCATCAAGTGCACTGCAAACTCAACCCCCATCTCCACCTCCTCCTCTTTCTCTTTGTGTCTGTGGTAATTACCTGAAGAGCTGCATCAGGCCTTCATGTCTCTTCTCATTCCAGGCAAAACTAGGCTACTGTGTATGCACAAAACACTTGTCAACTTTTTAAATTTAGCCAGTTGAGATAATTCAAGCTTCTGTGCATTGCAGGTATGATTAAATGTGTAAGCAAACAAAAGCTTTTATCACTATGTATTGTAAGATGTGATTACATTTGAGGTATTCCTTCATATGAAGTGGCAAACTAATGGTTTTTACACATTTAGTGGAAACCTCTAAAATACTATTCCCCTTCAGGTTACGACAATTCTGGCAAGCATTCTTATTTGTGCATCAAATCCTCTGGCAAATTATAACTTATTTTGAAACTGTGAGTTTTAAAACATTTAGTTCTTTTGTATAAGCATGACAATACATCACATGTCTAGGGGGCAAAAAGAAAAGAACACACCATGTCTCATCTGGCATTGGCTTTACAGCTCAGACCCACAGGCCCATGTCTGTAGCCTTGACCAATTGCCCAAAAGTCGCCCCTCTGTCAGAATTTATTTGTTTGTCAATATTGGCACTCACCTTTTCACAACTTTTCCCAAGGGCAGCTAGATTTAGCCGTGTTGACAGGAGAGATGATTGAAGACATTATCGGGCAGCACCAACAGCCCCGCAGCCAAAACAGGGCACACACAACAACGCACACACTCTAATGTGAATGACAGGGGCGCACACACACACACACACACACACACACACACACACAATCGTGCACACAAGTCAGAGATATGAAATCAGACGGCGAAACAACTATCCAGGCTTGATTAGCATAATTATGATCTACACTGGAAGTTCAAAGTCAGATGGAACAGACCTGTATGAAGGGCACACTTGATGTGTTTCTTTCAGCCTGTTAGAATTATATACAGTATCTATTATTGTTGGTTGAAAGAGCAATGGTGGTATTTTGGCCCTAACATGAATTACTGTGAAGACTATGAATGTTGGAGAAAAAAAATATATAATTCCCTTCCAAAACTGGCAGTGACATTAGAAATATATTAAAGTGTTCCCGTCTTTTGGGTAATCCCTGCCAATAAGATACTTGTGTTTTAATTTTGTTATTGGACATTGTTATACTCGGCAAAATGTAGTTTGAAGCCATTAGTTGATACATAATGTATTTTATCCTCGCTTTGCATATCTTTTATTCTTGTTTGAGAAAAAAATGAATTGGAAAATAAATAATGTTAATCAAATCCAACAAAAAATAATTCAGTTTCTTTTTTTACTGTTTGAAGATGTTGGATAATCCTCAACTGTTTTATATGCTGGAAATCCACACAATCCTTTAATCTAATCACAATCTTTTGTAGTAAAAAAAAAAAAGACCCAGATGAAATAAGTCATTGATCTTTACTGTAATGTTCTGCCTATTGCAATCAGCGTTTTTCAGCTCGGCAATCAGAAAGAAATCTAGACAGACAGATTTGGTTTGTGTAGATGTGTTTTCATGTGTGCTGGAACGTGTCCCTACGTGATACAACTGTCTGCCTATTACTCATCACTGTAGCTGCTGAAGGAGATAAACCAAACTAGCAGAGGCCTTCGGTTCCGGAGGCAGGCAGAGCCCAAAGCCTATATCGCTGCCTACTTCAAAGACCTGCCAAACGAGTTCACTCTTGGAGATGGCAAGACCTACAGGGGATTTGAAAACAAGCAACTCCAGAATGGCCAGGAGTACATCTTCTTTGTGCTTGCTGTTTTGGAGATGTCTGAAAACGTAAGTCTGCTCTCACACACATGTATTATCTCCATTTTTATCCATGTGTGTCTCAAATTACACTGTAGTTCAACTTCAGACATGAGCTTGTTCGTCTCTGGGATATCCCATGCTCGTGATCTCATGGTCTTTGTGCTAGAAACTGTACGTATGTGAATAGACAGAGAGGGTTAAATCCACTGCATCTTGGCGGAGGGTCGGAATTTGCTTCTGGTCAGGTGTGTTACTCTGTGCCCTTGTGAGGCTTTAACTTAACGACTAAAAGCTGCAGCTGGCCCAAGAAGCTGACCCTTGCGGCTTTGGGGAGAGAAACCCCTTAAGACCTTAGCTGATCACAAGAATACCTCGATAACAGGGCTCCTCTTTAATTGCATCCTACGTTCGGTCCACCTTATCTGCGCTGCTGCAGCTAGTGTCTGTGTGTCCATGTGTCTGTCTGGACTGAAGACCCGAAAGCTGCATGATTAGGCAGCCGCAGGCGTGATGATGGATTTGATGAGCTGCAGGGTCTGTAGTGCTGCCCGCACTCTCTCTGCTAACCCTGAGTTCAGGTAGAGCGAAACAATAATGGCGAACGGAGGAAAATCTCTAATTTGCCCACTGAAGCATATATTTTCATCCCACAAGACCTTTTTTTATCACGTCGTAGGATGTGAAATAGTTCAATCAACGCTCCTGTATAGGAGAGATATTGAAGATAATTTTGATTGGTCAGCCTGCAGCTTAGCAGAAATTACACAGCAAAACTTTGAATTGGCTTTACATTTGTAATGTTGGTCATGCTGCCTTTGTCAGAGTCTAGTTAGATATGCTCTGTAGTGAGGTTAAATTAATTAAAGTCTGTCGGTAGTGCTTTAAATATCTTGAGCTCAAATAAGTCTGGATCTACTGTATCCCTCAGCATCAGTTCTGCATGTTGATGTAACATTGTCGAGAATATATCTTTCAAAACCACCAGATTATAGATAAATTATGGAGTAATGAGGAGTGATCAGTGATTTGCTTTTCCCTGGCTCAGATCATGTATGCCACGAGCCCTTACTCTGACCCAGTTGTGTCAGCCGACATCGACCCCCAGCCGATCATCGATGAGGAGGAAGGCCTCATCTGGGTGGTGGGCCCTGTGCTAGCTGTTGTCTTCATCATATGCATCGTTATTGCCATTCTCCTCTACAAAAGGTGAGGATATTAAATTATGATCTGCATATAGGATTATAGAACAATTTAAAAGAATTGTCCCATCTGAGGGGGATTCCTGTGCATTTGCTTCATTTAGCTGGAACAACTACCTTAACACAAATACTACATATAGTATTACTTACATACATGTACGCTTGTTTAGCCACTCCATATTTAACATTCATGCCACCAATACACCACCACGCACAAATCTTCAATTAGCACATTGAAATCCAAACACTAAACGTACGATTTTAACTTAAAGCCTGAGGCACATTGATCTTCAGACTTTCCATGACCCACACTCTAAATAGCACACTCACACACTTTAAATCTCAGATGAGTAAATCCAAGCATACAGCTACCCAAACTTTTAAGCAACGAAATGCAGACGCCCACAATCCTTCACACAGACACGTGCGTTGACTGAAAGTTAATCAGACACATCCATCTACCCCCTGCATGCACAAACACACCCACACCCACACACACACGTGCAACTGTGGTAAACACTTTCACACTGAATCAAAACAGCTTTCTTTGTCTGAAACCCCCTAGTGGGAGTGAGACCTCGTGCTGTCACTGCTGATCAGTCAAGTGTAGGAGGGGACAGCTCTGACTATCTGCTGCATGTCACTGCATGTATGTGCAGCTTTAGAGGGGGCCTGGGCAAGCATCATGGCAAGCCCAACCCCTCTCCATTTTACAACTACCCATTCCACGTGGGAGACTAGCTCTAGATCCCGACTCTGACCTTATGATGCCCTCCTGCTTTGACACACACACACAGATTTTTTTGTCCGTCCTTCACTATCTTGTTAGTAATTTTGCGAAGGTAAGATTAGTAAGCGAAGAGTCAGCACAATATAATCAGTAACAGCACCAATACTGAAGACGAAAATACATACATAGTATGTAATTTAGAAGGTAGGGCATGCAGGCTTTATTCTCTTACCACTTATTGTCCTTGGATTCTATTTATATCAAGTTTTTGGTTTGGGTAATACAAAGGTGAATTGAAAGTAGACAAAGACTGTGTGTGTGGGTGGGGCTTCAGGGTGAGCTTCCGTTTGTGGTGGGCAGATTTACACATCGATTACCAAGCCAGTGTCACCGCCATGTTAGGGAACATTCCGTGCATAATCAGGATAGGATATTTTTTTTGTCAAAATCAATTTGTATGTGATGGATTGCTCCTCTTGTGCAAAACAAAGGGAATAACAATGTGCAATAATAAATTAGAGTCATCTGTGCACCTACACATTGAATAATTGAAGTCAAGTCATGACTGCTACCAAACCAATTGATTTTCTCATAAAAAGGGCTTAAAAATTAGTAACATGCAGTTTAATGTGATATACGCTTAATATATACAAATTCATTTAAAATTATGATCTCATGTTCGCATTTCTAATACTACATGCATCAAACTTGAATATGCATCATTTCTGATTTCAATAAATGTAACAGTGGTACACAGCAATTAGGAGTCAAGAGATGACTTTTTATGCTTGAACAAGAAGCAATCAGCTGAAACTGCTTGAAATAGCAGAGATATAATGTACAAATTTTGGATGCACCTGGGAAACTGTAGTATTTGAGACAAAGAGCCCCAAGGCTGCATAATTAAGCATAATCTCTGAAGTGAAGCATCACTAATCTTTCACGCACAGGAAAAACTGAGATATGATTGGTATCGTTTGTCTCTTATATAGTCAGTCATTCACTTATTCTAAAGAAACGTTTCTGGAAGTCTCCATTATATAAAGCCAAAGGTCTTACCAGCTAATGTGTCGATATTTCTTTCCTTGCTGACCAATGGAGCAGCAAACCAGACAGGTAAGAGTGACAGAGAAGAAGAGGAAAACTAACTCCCTTTAAACTCATTTTCTCCCTTGACTGTTTATTTTCTATATAAACACATAGAAATTGGTCGCCCAATGGAGTTGATGTCATTCATAAAATCACGTGCTATTTGCTTAATCAAAAAGAGCAACTTTATTTATATGACAGCTGTCAGTAGGCAATTACTGGGAAATCCAAGCACTAATGTTTTTACTTTTCATACTACTAATAAACTTTAAATTCATATCAAAATATCCTCCATATCACCTTTCCTACAAAATTTTATCCATGTCAGCGACCAACGTTATGTGGATTCTGATGAATGAACAAACCACATTACTTTCTATGAAACTGACATCTTGTGTCAGAGGTGACAATGTTGTGCACTTAAAATATATGAATAAGAGACTCTACAAATATGAATCTTAAAACGTGCCTTCAAAATACTGAAAATAAACCCCAAATAAAAGGGAGTGGAACAAATAACAAGAATACTCATACAACATAATAGAATGCAGTAAAATAGTCCTGCAGTGAATGATACCTTTGTGAAGCGTGTAGCTTTTTTCTTTGCTTTTCTTGTTACTTTATATACAGTTAGAGGACCAGGTTACAATACATTGCTATCTGAACACCACCCCGAACTACGGCTTCAAAAATGAAAGAGAGAAACAAAAAAAAGAGTTAATTGACACCATATCTGACACTATCATTGAAAAGTGAACATTAGGCTTCACTAAAGGTAGCATTTACTGGTAAAGGGCTTTGTACTGGATTGCATTGTACTGTGCAGTGATGATGTTATTTAGTCCACCCCCTGTAGCCTTTTGTATTGTAAGAATGCCGTCCTGTCACCTCCTTAATTACATATTTGCCTGCATTATTTATGAGACCACAAGGCAAGCTTTAAGGTTACACAGTAAGAGTTTTGTGCACCCCAAAAAAATCCAATTTGCTGTTTGTTCTGCAGAAAAAGAGCAGAATCTGAAGCTAGGAAAGGCAGTCTCCCCAACAGCAAGGAAATACCACTGCATCATCCCACCGACCCTGTTGAGCTTCGACGCCTCAACTTCCAAACGCCTGGTACGTATTTCAAATGACGCCAGGGACTTCCGTCTCATTCCCTGTGAATTTACAACTGAATGTTCATTGTGAAAAGGGATGCCAATGCTACTGATTGTGCGCTTAAAAGGTATAATGTATATTCACAATTAGCTTTATATCAAATGTTTCTTCATTTGCAACCACTGCTGACAGTAAAACCTAATACTGTGACGTCCTTAAAGAAGTACCCATCAACTTTGCTGTGAGAATGGCACTACACAAGTGAGCAGTTTACAGGTAGACAGTGGACAGGTGCTTAGAGAAGGCACAGAGGGTCAAAAATGACAGTTTCCTCCCCGGAGACACCTCTCAGTGGAAAATGAAGTGGCAGAAATGCGAACTTGACAGTTTCATGGCAGCAGTCGTCTTCCTGTGCACCTGGGTTATCCAGGTCATCAAGACTTGTCATGCTTACTCAGAATAGCGCAGGCCTGCTTGGATGGTATCCCACTGCTAGGAGACAGGATGCAGCATTGTGGAAGGTGAGGGAAATAGAAAATGTGTCATGGTTCTGTGTCCCCTTTTGTATGCTCATGGATAGCGAAGAAAAAGTGGCATCAAGCTGTAAACACCAGTGTTTACTCACTCTGACCTTTAGTGCTGAGGTGAGGTGGTCAGTCGTCATGCCTTGTCTCAGTCATGTGACCCGTTTCTCGCCGGTGGGAAACAATGGGAGTCACAGTCCATTTATCACCTGGAAAGGAGGTATGCATCTTTGCCCCCGTCCTGACCGAGAGAGACACACTTAACTGCTGTTTGAGTTCCTCTGGCACTGACTGCTTTGGGGACAGGTGTGCAGAGACTGCCGATAATGTTGTAATATCAAAGCCATATTTTGCGGTCAGCTAGTATGAAAGGAGGATGACTTATCCCTGCAGGCTCATTTTTGAAAAAAAGATTTTGCATATTTATGAAAGCTCTTCAATGATGTTAGGACCATTACTGGCTGTTACATCCTGGCAGAGGGGTATTTTTCTTTTTGGCTCAGAGTGATCTCAACCATCCTCCCACTATTTCACACGCCTCTCAAGCCATCCTATTTCCCCCCTCCAACAGCCTTTCGGAGAGCTGGTACCTTGGCTCTCTCGCTGCTCAAAAAAGGACCAAACATTTTTTTTTCCCTATCATATGACCACTTTCTCTTCAAGTCCTAAAGCTCTTTTACATTAGACCACCTCACTCCCCTACTCTCTCCACCCTTTCTACCCCTCAATGGACATTTTCATCTTAAGGATGCTCGATGTTTGAGCGACGGCGTGTTGGAAATGGTACTTTCACTGTCCCCCACTGGTGGAAATGGATTTTGAGTAGCGGGCTGCGATAGAACCACCCTTTGCCGTCTTTCAGAGAGATGTGAGTGGGTGGGAAAACGAGGCACAGCTTCCATTAGCTAATGCCCACTTGTGACCGCAACTAAAATGAAAAATCTCCTCAATGGAGAGAGAGAGACTGTCATGCAACTTGTGTCAAAATGGCACCTGAATTCTCAAGTTGCAGATCTTTAGTCACAGACTGGATTGCGACAGCATGTACATGTACAAAAAGGTGTAAATCTGTATTGTTCAAACCATACACTTTCGATTGTTTCCTTCCATCTAAACTCTTAAATATCCTGATGACACACCTCGATTGCCATTCAACATTTTCAATTCTACATCGTCAAAGTCAAGTGAACTTAACTGCAGACTACGCAAGTAGTAGATCACCATGTTAGCATCCTCAGGTTAAAATGAATGTCAAATAATATCCTATGGTTGTTCGACTTTGATTTGTGCTGCTAGGTTTTTTACGCTTTCTTATTTCCATGAAATATGCATGGTGGCATAGCCAAGCTTCTAGCATGACGATTTGTATGTTACTAATGAATGTTCCATTTAGAATACACATAATCATTCAACAACTTCTTGTCACATTTTCAATTTCTACCTTCTGTTTGTGAATAAAATAGTCATCACATAATGCTAATGACATCTGCAACGTATTTAATTACACCGCCATTTCCTTCACAGGTTCAGGTGCGTCCAGTCACCCCAGTAACCTCCATTTGTCAAGTTAGTTGGTCTCGATTATGTATTTAACATGATTTGTTTTGTTAGCTTTAATTCACTTCTTTTCCTTTTTTCTGCGTAGTCTTGTATTCCCATCCCCATCTAATCCATCTGGTATCAATGCCATGTCATCAAAGGAGGCGGAGTTTGAAATGACAGCCTGAAACCATGTCATCACTCAAAGCAGACATCAACATCTGGCCTAACATTTTGAATGTTTTTTTGGATGTTTGTTTGCGTCAGTGTCTTACTGTCATGCTAACTTTCCACCGCAGCTTTCTGTGTGAATAACGTTTTTCTCTCTCAATAGTGGGGCAAGTGTGCTCGATGACTTCTCATTGGCTTCTGTGTCCATATTCTCTTTATGAGCATGGCCACTGCTTTGAGTGAACAAACTAGCCTAACAAGATCCACTCTTCCATTCCCCCTGTTAAATACACATGCTGCTTATCTAATGATTCACTGTTGGCTTGTGCTTGGGTGATGCCCGATTACAAAACTGGTGACTGACTTTCAGTCCATCTGATTGACAGGTATGGCTAGCCACCCTCCAATCCCAATAATGGACCTGGCAGATCATCAGGAGCGCCTGAAAGCCAACGACAACCTCAAGTTTTCACAGGAATATGAGGTAAGTGTCAGCAAAGTCCCAATGCTTGACTCAGCAATTGTCAAAAATGTCGGCGCAAGAGTGTTGCTGCATAAAGAAGACAATTCAACATAGTATATACTTTGTAGTATTAAATGGGCGCATACACCTGGTGCTCACATACACTGTTAATTCCTATTACTGCCACTATTAGTGTGGTGGGTAAGAAAACCCCACAGTCATTTCAGCCAACACCCTCACATTTAATGGTATATTTCTGGAAGCCTTAGTTCTTTTATTGCATACCCATGCCAACCACAAAGCCGTTCAGGCAAGACGACAATTGGTGGATGATGACCTCCCAATAGCGTTAGTTAGGAACTACTTTCATGAGAAATATCTTCACCAGAGAACTAAAACCAGCCATGTCTTTTTCACAGCAGGCATTTTGGCATGTCATAGCAGGAAACGCTCAGGTGTAATTAATACAGTAACATTAATAATGGCTGCACCCCATTTCCAGTTCCAGGGTTATTGTGCCTGCTGGCTTACTAATGACTGACTTACAGTTGAATGGAAAAGAGGCTATTATTAATGGAGCAAACAGCATACTGTATACTGTACTCACAGTATAACACATATATAGAAGGGTATTTAGTATTGTTTATCCTTGGGAAGCTATGCTAATGGGAGTGGTAATGCACTAATAGACCCTAGAGATTTCAAAGGCTACAGTTTACTGACACTTGTCTAGCCAGTTAATCATATCTACACTTTAGCTGGAGTCTCACTCTGAAATGTATGGTCACTATCAGAATAAAAATACATCATGGGACAAAGGTGATAGTTATATTTAAGTATTGTGTGATTAGACCTTCAAACGTAAAAGTCCTTAAAATTGACGTGCCCTCAAAATCAGATGGGCTGTGGTCAGACAATGCAAAGTGTCTCCTTCATATTGGCTTTGCATTGTAGATGAACTCACAGAGCCTGAAAAACTATACGAGCAAGAGGTCCTTTCAGGGGCATTGTGTGAGATAGGAATGGTCACCCTTTTTCTGTCAATTTCTTTCTGCGGGTCCTGCAACAGCTCCAACATTTATGAGGTCACCATATGGGTGGCTGCCTAGCTGGCCAATCATTACTGCAGCTTAAGTATATTGAATTCCAATTTTGTAGTGCTTATTCGAGAGCAGTGGAAAGCAATTTTGCGGGGACAATGAAATAAAGATTATTATTATGAGCAATGTTTCAGCCCACTGTTTCAACATATTTTGATAAAATATCAGGCTTATCCCTTGCATATTGCTGCTTTAAGTGATTTCTGCAGATAAAGACCTCGGTACTGAAATGTATTATTGTATTCACATTGAGTTCATATGCTCTCCAATACCTCTTAATGTATTTGCTTATGTGTCATACTAGTATTATAAAGTTTTACCATCATTAAAAATAATTAAGCTTATCTTCATTTATGTATTTCTCCCATGCATGTAAATCACCGTAAAAAATCATAAAAGTATGAATATATTCAGATCTGTCTAGATTATAAGCAAGGTCAGTGTAGTAATGGGGCTTCCAGTTGCACTGGGTTTCTACTGTCAGTGGAGATTAACTCATAAAAGCAGTCTGTAGTCATTAAAAATACAGGCACAATATTTTCCCTGTAATGTGAAATGGAATGCCATTTTCATGTCTTTGTATTTTCCCTTTGTGATATTATATTTTATATCTCATTTATTGGTGATGAGGGAGCATTATCAACCTCTGCTTTACAAAGCTGAAAGAGGGCTTGGATAGCAAATTCTGTTGAACTAGTCTCAAGTGTAGTATTCTAGTATATGCCGTAAAAAATCCTTCTAATCAAATGAGAAAAGCTGATGGAACACAAGCTTTTCCTTTGTGACCGATGCAGAATATATCTTTTTTTGTAAATCTAATCATTTATATGTAGCGGCTATTTCATGACAAAGACAACACGTTCTTCACATAGTTTTTTAAAGTGAACTATCCACTTTTTAAGTCAAAATCCCACCCCAAAAATGCTCTCTTCTCATTTTAATTTAAGCTTTGCAGACAAAGAAGTGGCAACTTAGATTTCAGTGTGTGCTGACACCCCATTTTCAACAAGATACGAGAGGCCAGAGTAGATACTACTTAAATTAACTGAGAAGAATAAAAGCCTAGGTTAGACTATTCAACTAAAACCTGCTTTCAGTCAGAGAACAATAATTTCCTTTGGACTCAATAACCTCAAGTACTTTTTTTTATCACAGTTACAATTTACTTTAAGAGCCTCCATGTTTTGTTTGTAGAAAGAGGACACCCACGATTATTATAGCTTGATCAGTATGTATCACTGACAAGGCTAGGGATGCTTGCAAGTTCATGCTAATTTTTTACCTTGGAAATGCTGTGTATATCAGTCCTCTTCACTCGATTGGTAATAGTAATTTTAAAATAGCCAGTCTTAAACAGTACCTGACCTTAATGGAAAACAGTATTCATGCAAGACAAACTCTTCCATGCCGAACTACCGAGCTACAGATGAAGCAACGCTTATCAATATATTACAACCTTTATGCATCACTGTTTTGCACACATGAGGAAGTCTAACAGCCACACTGAAAACCAATGTTATGCATGATATTAACACAGAATAAATATTTTCAGCCAAATATGTCATCAGTGTAGGGACATGCAAAATTAGACTGGGAGACAAAAAGGCCACGTTGGAGAGACAAGACTGAAATCAGCATAGGCTTTTACAAACAGCCTTGGCAAACAAGGGCCTGGTAAAGGACAACAAGGCCTTTCAAAATTCAAGCGCACTCTTAAAATGATGTAAACATTATAACACAGCATTTTCAATTTCAATTGCTCTGTGGTGAAGGCATATTTCTTACACAAACATCTCATGAGATGAATTCAATCTAAGCAATGAACTATTGTTAAATGTTCATATTATATATTATATAATAATCCATTGTAATGACAAATGTTTTTGTACTTCACAGTCCATTGACCCTGGTCAGCAGTTCACATGGGAGCACTCTAACCTGGAGGTCAACAAACCAAAGAACAGATATGCCAACGTGATTGCATACGACCACTCCAGAGTCTTGCTCTCTGCTATTGATGGTATGCCGCCCACCAACACCTTCTCTCCCAACTGCTGCATCAATTCTACAGCCAGTACAACTGTGTCTTTTAGACCTCAGGAGCGCAACCACACTGTAGTTTTAAATTATATTTCCCACACAAGCATGTCAGACTACTTATTCCCTTTAATGCCTCAGGTGCTTGCAAAGAAACTGGCAATTTTCTCTTAAAATGCTGAGGCAAGCATTCAAGTCAGATTGAACAATCACCTATAGTAAGAGATGCAAGTTTTACCAGCATCTTTTTCTCTGACTTTAGGTCAGGTGATTATTCTATAATGCCTCAGACTTACATATTGTATGAAGCCATGGGCTGTTTGAGTAATTTATACATTGAAACCAGAAAAGTGAGTACACTGGAAGACAGTCCTTCCAGAAAAGTTTTTTTTTGATTGTTGCGGGCAAAAATCCTTGATTATGCGACACGTTTTCTTAAAAAATGCGTTGGAATATGCGGGATATTTATGCAATTTTATGCGATGAAATTGCGGGAACTTGCAAAAATTGTGGGAACTTTCAAAAACTATCGATTCAGTTTCATCATGGCTTCATCGCGGGGTTTGCAGCTTTTCGATGATGTTCACATCGCGTAATTACGTCACTTCATAACGTTCCCATGGCAACAGGGGACAATGGCTGCTCTTTTGTGAAGTAAACGCAACATTTTTCAATTTTCTGCCAAGATATATGTGACTTTTTTGCAACAAAAATGCGGGGATTATGAAATCATGCAAGCCCCACATATTTTGCGCAGAAATCGGCAATTTATGCGGCGAAAGTGCGGCGTATTTGAAAAAATGCGGCCCCCGCATAAATATGCAGACTTTGGCTGATTATGCATTGAATTATGCGATCGCATAATCGCATTTTTCTGGAGGGATTGACTGGAAGATAATTAGACAGCATAGCACATTATAATTTACAATAGACATTACATTACTTGTTTGTGGGTATGTGTTTGTTAAAAAAAAACGGGACATAAATGTGTGTTGGCCACCGGGTTTAAACTGACAAAACTCACAGCAACACACAAGTGCTAAGACATTGGTCAGAGTGACACAATCGACAAGGCGTCTCTAGTAACATTTTATGGACAGGACTTAAGATGTGGTTGCACATTTCCCCTGAGCCCATCACAACCCTGACTTGAACCAGTCCATTACATCTTTGGCACATTAAAAAAGTGTTGCTCTGTACAGTACAACTTCTAAGGAATGAAAGGCAATTTTGAAATCGCTAGTTAAGTGCTGGCTTCTTCACCAGTTTATTGGATTAAACACAATTGCACATACACACACAGCTATTATTTAACCATTTCCATTGAGCTGGTCTGATGGTGGGCGAAGGAAAATAAACAAAGCAAATGGCTATTGTGACAAAAACAGATAGATAAAGGCTCAAAGAACCTTTTTGCAGTCTCTCAGAAGCAACACACAGCTTGAGTGTTGATAGAACTCCATTAGCCAGGCGTATAAACACATCTGCACAACCACATTGGAGCCTTTGTGCTGTAGCAAGTGAGTAGTTCTCAGCCAGGGGACATGAGGGACTTCCTCTTTTCCTTCTAAAGCTTAAAGCCTTTTGGCAAGCGATGCATCTATTGTTTACTTTGATTGAGTTCTTTGAATAAAAAGGGATTTGGGATTTGACATCAGAATTTGAAGACAGCTACTCTAAGAATTTACCGATGTGGGGATGGAGGAGCATGATGCTTGAGTACATTTGTGGACTTTAATTGTCATGACATCACCGAAACTGGTTTCTAAAGTTAATCCCTGAAACTTTGCCAACCCTTCATTTGCCAAAATTGTACAGTTTCTATTTATATTAGTATGTTTCAGTTTTTGTTAGCATGATCCTTGCAAATGCCATGTTCCCTCCAAATTCCATCAATTTCATGTTTTCTTTTTGGGGCATTAAACTTATGCTAGAGCTCAATCTTTTTTCCATTGATCTATATTTAGTGTGGTATACTGTCGCAAGCCTGTTATTCTACAAATAGGTCATTTATTTAGAAAATGTAATCAAAATCTAATGGGACAACTTTAGAAATCTGTTCTGCGATAAGACAATTCAGTGATCTGAGAAAGTGTGAGTAGTCATCCGCTCGCAAATGCACATAACCTTAATGTGAATACTTACTATTATTAAGAATCACAATTACAATGTTGTACACTGAAATCATCTGTATTAGATTCCTTTGCTTTTCTATGTGGTGTACTGAACAACGCAATGTTTATTTCTCAATAAGCATATTGACAGAGAAAATGGTAGAATTTATACAAATCCTGAGTGACAGAAAGCACAAAGGCAAAATCCATTTGCAAATGTGCATTAAACAGCCTCGTTCTCATTAAACCACAGTAATGTCTCTTTTTGCTTTTCAATTTGAAAACACAATGGGCTTAATTGCATTTATCCCTTGTCCATCACGGAAATGTTCAGCCGCCTGGCTGTGTGGACAACTTCAACAGCAAAAGACAGGGCGGGGGACAGTTGAACAAAATTATGTGGGTTGTTCTTTGAATGTGTTCATATTCCATTTTATTTTATTTTTTCCTGTCAAATAAGTTACCTGGGAGTAAACGGGAGTCTGGGGGAGAGGGGGGAGGGGGAGCAGTTGGAGTGAGGGGATTCTCTGATACGTGGCATCCATGCAGATGAGACTTATCTTGGTCGACCATGTGTGCACGAAGCCCCTAAACTGCCAGTCCTGAAGCATTGACTAGCTGTCAGCTCTGTCTCTTCCGCCTGGATTCGAAAAGGCTGCTGTGCCTTTCATTTAATATAAGCAAAGGGAAGGAGGAGTGAGGAGGGGAGGGGGAAATTGTTTTGCTAGTTTTTTGTTGGTTTGTTTTTCTCTGTGTGAGGTGATAGACTTTTACAGACCGAGCTTTATCTGTAAGTCAGTTTGCAGATATGGTAGAGGAACACACAAGCTGTGGATTTAAAAAAGCTGTTGTTGATAGCAAATACAAATCCCATAGACTAACACTGGTTCCAAACGTTACTGTTTTATGCTATTTTTCCATTGAATACATACAGAAGGTACTTTTCTATGCTATTTTTTCATAGAATACATTTAGAAGATATTGACTTTTGTGGGGAGAATCTGATGTTACCACTAATAACTGAAGAGCAAATCAAGACTTAGACCAACTTAGGAAGCAACAAATGCCGCTTTTTTGTGACATTGGTCTTTTCTGCATTGTGTTAGGACAACATAATGAACAACTGTATTTGAGATGTTTCTTTTTGAGTCTAACTCCCACCATCAAAATGTTTTAGGTGTCCCTGGAAGTGACTATATCAATGCTAACTACATCGATGGCTACAGGAAACAGAATGCGTACATTGCAACCCAAGGATCTCTGCCAGAGACATTTGGTGAATTCTGGAGGATGATCTGGGAGCAGAGGAGTGCAGTCATCGTCATGATGACCAAGCTGGAGGAGAGGTCCAGGGTAAGGGACGCAAATACAAATACCGCCATATTTCTATGTGGTGCTCTCTCTCTCTCTCCAAGTAGTATTCAAATGAAATGAACAGGTCGAACCCAAAAGTGTGGGGATAATTTGTCTAATTTTAAGCTTTGGAATGTTAAACCCTAACTCACAAAAACACCAAAAATGACAGTCTGAGCCACATGAACTAAAACTTTCAAAAATGCGTTTTTTTAAAGCCACTGTTCCATTCTTCATTTGACATCGAAAATTTGCAATAAAGATTCTTCCTACTCTGTTCAACCCCTATTAGCGACACGATAGTTTGACATCCTTATCTGTTTCATTTGTGCAGTATGTTGTACTCTGGCCTTCCCTAGATGCCTTCATATTTATTCTCCAGGACAAGCCAACTTCTATCTAGTATCCACTCATATCTTCAATCCTTTCTTTACAACAACACTTCCTGTTGTTGTTGTTGTTGTTGTTTAGCCCTGACTGATTAGTGGCATGGCTCCCTTCATTAACATAGGACAGCTAAAGGCACTGGATTACAATCAGTGATGAAAAAGACTCAAACACTGAAAAGCTACATTGCCCAGCTGGATGCATTCATGACTCCTTTAAGGCTGACATGGTCAAAAGGCACCCTGTCCCTTTTACTTGGAAATCTTCACAGTGTTTGACTGAGCACATGAAAAGCTTGCACAGACTCCATAAGCTACTGACCTTCACACTATTATGCCTTTTCTAAGAGCCTGGCATTGTGTTAACAGGGGTGCTGATTCAATCCACAGCAGTTTTCACTCAGTATCTGTACAATCTGCAAAGCAAACAAGCTCCTTTGGCTGATTTTTAATATTTTAGGCACTCTGAAATGCTTGATTCTTCAATTCAGTTCATGCTGTCAGGTGTCTGTTTGGCTCTATAGATGCTTTGTGATATCAGAGTGCTCCTTGGCTCTGCCGCAAACACTTCCTGCGAGAAATTCCCTCTCTGATCCTTCCATACCATTATGTTGTTTAACATTTGGTACATGATGTGCTTTTGTTGTTGCCAACAGCTCCTGTCTTTCATATTATTCAGTCATATCATTCGCTGGGAAGCACTCAAGCTCTCTTTGCATGTTTTTCATATCTAAAGCTTGAGTATTTGCAAGTTAACGCCACTATGAATCATCAGCTGCTTAGATAACTAATAAGTGGATAGTACACTTAAGATATTTGAATATTCCAGTGGTACAACTGGTGTCCATGTCTAAAATGCCATACATTTTAACAGAGCACCAGGCAAAAGGATTTGTTGAGTATGATGACATTTCAATTGTGGTGAACATACGGCTGAAGCCAAAGTTCTAATAGACAACATCTATCTAGAAAAAAAAAGTGAATTGGAACCTAGTTATTTCCTCCCCAACACCAGTAGTGCTTTCTTTTGTCAGCTAATCAGTAATGCTATAATGGAGCCGTTTTTTTTATTGGCTGTTAACTGGGAAACAAAGCTGTACACTCGAATGGCAATAAAGCCGAGCCAGTGATATGATTGGAAACTGTGGTTACCAGTGTAATTATAGAGTATGTCAGGACAGTTAATAGGTCCGTCAGCTCTATACAAATATCTCTGGCCATTTCATTGATTATGAAATCAAACCTAGAGGGGAATTTGGACATTTATTTTACCATTACTTGACTTTGTGTATAACTGTGAATGTGAAGCAGGGCACTGTTGAAAAAGAGCATTGGTACTAAAAAATTACAAAACTGCATCAAGACTAATTTTCTAACTTTAGGGCAGACAGTGTTCATATATTCCTATCCAGAGATTGTCTAATGTGATGTTTATCTCCACTGCAGGTTAAATGTGACCAATACTGGCCTACGAGAGGGACAGAGACTTACGGCCTCATCCAAGTGACACTGCTAGACACAGTAGAGCTGGCCACATACTGTGTCAGGACATTTGCACTTTTTAAAGTAAGCAGCATTTGGATTTTGTTGTCCTATAGCAGCTACTTAGACCCCACAACATCTGTTAAGTACTTGATGTGAGCTGTGTTAGTCACTAACCTTTCGCCAAACCCATAATTCAGAATGGCTCCAGTGAGAAGAGAGAGGTGAGGCAGTTCCAGTTCACGGCCTGGCCAGACCACGGGGTACCCGAGCACCCCACTCCCTTCCTGGCCTTTCTGAGACGGGTGAAAGCTTGCAATCCTCCAGATGCAGGGCCCATGGTGGTACACTGCAGGTAAGAAACAACATGGTTTCACAAAAACATCCCGAAGCATGAAATTCATTTTGTTCTCTCCATTTGCTGTGATGAATATATGAATACATATGACAAAATACAACAGATTCACGGTTATTTAGGGCTTCATATCTGAGTTATTGGTGTTTTATTTTTAAAAGAAATCATCATGAACCAGAGGACAAAATGTTGGCTAAAAGTAGCATATTCAAAAGGGAGTAAACTATGGCTCACTGTAAGCCCAAACAATACTAGCTTTACAGAAGGCACTTTAAATCTGAAGGTGTTTTCAACATCACAGTAAAAAGAGTACTAGCAAACTCAAACATCTCCTCCCACTCACTGACACACAAACACACGCAGACCTGTAGAGTTCCTTGCTACACCAATAACATGTCGCACATCAGCAGCCCACAAGTCCGTGGCTTATCCCTTGGGTTATTGCATCTGAAACAAATAACTTTCACTTTCACGCTAACTTCACTTCCCTGAGCTACATGAGTGGCCAGACTCCCAACAGAGAGGCACTGGGATATAACACAGACTTCTGGCTCCTCTCAACTCAGGAAGTCATCAGAGGCTCTGCACAGAGAAAGCAAGTGACTAAAGTGGGAAAAAAAGACTGTAAAAATGAAGGAACAGCCATAATGAATGTAATAGATACAAACTTGTGTCAGAAAGTGACAAAAAGGGAAGGGGGATTACTGAAGAATTAGAATTACCACATGCTGAAGTTAATTAGAGCTAGTTGCCGAATCACTTCAAATTGAAAATCCTCACTTTTTACAATGAAGCAGAATACAGGAATTAATGTCACTCTGCAGATGGGAGTTTTTAATTCCTCTGGCTCCCTATCAGATACAATCATTTCCAAGCTCCAAATCCTCTCAGAGGCATTTCCTCACTTCATGTTTGACCACAATTTTAAATAGAGCCATCTTTTAGCTCTACATACTTGCAAAACAAAATTCAGAGTGTTTTGTGGTTAAGCAGAGATATACTGTAGACAAAGATATTTTGTAGCGTAGAAGCTGAAGATGTTTATGCACTTGCAAAAAAGGCCTAAATAAAAGCTGAAAGAAAAAAAGCATTTTGTTGCCTATAATTAACAGCATGGTACAGTCTCTTAAGCAGTTGATTATTTACTTGGTGCACAAATTGCAGCTTACCATGTTCGTACATGCTGAGGGGCCTTATGCAAAGACCATAAAGGCATACAAATATATGTGAATTGTCCTAGTCTGGAGCTTATTTTTCGGATTATTCCGACACCACATGAATGGAGCACAAACGCCCTATCTTGCAATGTTAACAAACGTGAAAAATAAATGTGTTCTACCTTGGCCCCTGCTACACTCCAAGTTTCCACCAAGTTTCATTAAAATCGGGCCAGAAGTTTTTCCTTAATCCTGTTGACAGATCAACAAACAAATGGACAAACCAAACCGAAAACATAATGCATTAATGTGTGACCACAGGACTCGAAAACTTCTCAGAAGGTGAAATCAGAGTATGTCCTATGAAATCTGCCCCCTATGGCCATTATAGCATATTTCATGCTGTTTTCACTAACCCATAGGTCAGGGACTGTTTTGCTGTTCTAGCTGAAGGGCTAACCCGGCATTGTGAGGTGACACAAGAGATCAAAAGGTCATGATTAAATGTCATGGAGAGCACTCCCAGTGACTCAGAAGGGAAACCTTTGATAGAGCAACCCACAGTGCTGAACTGAACATTGAACTGACAACCTAGCCATATAATGCTATAATCCTCCTGTTTTTTTCTTTATTCTGTATCACTGTGGTAGCCAGCACATAATGCAGGATGTAGCTAACTGCCGTCACTTTAAGCACCGTATTGGTCCGAATATAAGACGACCCTGATTGTAAGACGACCCCCCCTCTTTCAAGACTCATTTTTGGAAAAATACTTTTTGAAGACCAAATCTTGTTTTTATAAAAAAAAAATATTTTATTTGAAAATAATTCTAATAAAAACACATTGAATAAAACAAGGTAGGCTGTTGTTTTTAACATCTTTTAAACAAAATAATATTTTCAATATCTTTTTAGATGAAAGTGTCACATTTAAATTAATGGTAAATATTCCCAAGGCCTTCAGCTGAATGACTGCTCTGGTAATTGGCATCCCATCATTCCGTTTTTCAGTCACGTAATCACACAGTCTCCTGTCAATCTCTTGGAAGCGGCTGCTTTGAGGACCACTGTAAGATTTTCTCTGGCTGTTTGCATTTGCATCATCTCCATGACAATGCCTCGTAATGCCTCAACTTCTGAATTTTAGGCTTTTTTTGTAGCTGGATATATCATTTGTTGCATATAAATATGAATGTGGATAACAGTGATATTGAGATACTTGCTACAGTTACACTTCGAGTGATGAATCGGCGAAAACATGTTTTATTTTGCTGATTCACTGCTTTGTTCTAACGCCGCTAGGCACTTCCTCTCTTCAGTCTCTCTCTAGCTCACTTGACCATATAATGTTACTGTACTTTCGGGCAGTCGTTGAGGCTCCGTCTAAAACTCTGCCATTTCGACCAGCTGTTTGTAACATCAAAATAAAATGGATCATTTTATTTCTATAGTTTATAGCTGAGTTTACCAGCTGACTTCTCTATTGGCTGTTGAAACAGTTGACGTCTCTTAGGTTCTAAAACCAACCTCTGCGACTTTAACAGCTGAAGGTCTAGACCCCAAATATAAGACGACCCCACTTTTTCAGACGTATTTCCAGGGGGAAAAAAACGTCTTATATTCGGACCAATACGGTATGTCAGTTACGAATGACAAATGCAGTCTAAGTGACAAAAGACTAGCCTCACCGGTAGGTTTAGTACCATGGGGCATACAAAACATCCCTGTTGGAAAAAATCAAACATTGCCTCCTCATTGCCGTCAAGCCATATAGAGTTGCCCCGCTCTCTCAGAGGGTCAAACAACAGTAGTGATTCTAATACAGTGAAGGAGAGGGACAACTCCAAAGCGCTGCTGCAGAACTCCTCCAGAACCACCTTTATGTCATCGTGTCATAGTTGCATGCAGGGGGAATTGTCCTACTGTTGTTGGAATGTCACAATGGACAAGAATCAGCAGTTAGTGGGCAAAGCCTGTTTGAATCTCGAAGTTGAAAATAAGTGACTTTTTTGATTAACTTTCCACATTTTGAAAAGTATTCAAGGTCTAAAATTATTATTGACTCCATTTACAGCAATGAGGTAATCCTGGCGAGTTTGAGTTAATGTGTGCGGGTTCAATAGGCAGCGTAGGGAAATGGTGACGGGTTAGCTGACGGCAAGAGATTTGGTAACAATACATATGTAATTACTTTCACTGCTGCTCTTGCTTTATCTTCTCGGAACTCATTGCAGCTGCAGCATAAACTGTACTCTTTCTCCCATCCCCTATTCCCTAAACTCCTGGAAAGCATATTAGTCTGACACTTAATGTGTGTCGACGTCCAAAGCAGCTGGTCTTGACTGGCTGAAAAGGCAGTGTCAGGTCATTAGTGCAGCCTGTCCGCCAGCTCCCCTTCAACTGCCAAATGTACTGTACCGACGGCATTCTGCAACACCTCGCCCAACCACACACACCATCACTTCTCGATAAAGGAATAGTGCACATGTACCTAGCATTTCCTGGTCTTACATTAAGGAAAAACATCTCCCTGCATAACACAACTCCACCTTCCGTCTCCTTACTTCCCTCCCCCATTCCTCATCTTCCTCTGTCTTCGTCTCTCTAGCTCAATGCTGACACTCTGTCACTGACTCTCTCGCAGGTCATCACTCTCCCACATTCAGGTCTGCACTGTAAAATGTTTTTTTAGATTGGTAACAGCTGGGGTAAAGGGAGAAATCTCTTCTAGTTTCAGCATCCCTCACTAAAGGGCTGAGGACCTGGTAGAGATTCATTCTTCAAATATCCCTGAGACACTTTCACATTTCTTTGCAGCCTGATTCTTTCTTTGACTCACATGCACACATTGTAATCGCCCTATAGCTGTAAAGAAATTTGAGAGAAAAAAAAGTTCAGTCTTATTCAGCCAATATCAGCCATTTTCAAAGTGATCATCAGATCATTTGTTAAAGCCAATGACTCCCATACGTGCCTTTATTCCATTCGCAGCACAGTTCCAGTGCAGCATGGCACATTAACCAGACTTGGCCCCTGGGGACTAACTTTACTCCCTCTCGAGTTTTCCCTTTCAACCCTTTCCCCATTCCTCAGAGAAAATAAAAAACAAATGCTCCATCAGGACGAGGAGGCACGAGAGCATGGTTCACACCTCGTAGGCATGTCAGCTTAATGGATTGAATAACCTATTTACTTTGGAGGGCCAAGTGCAAGGTACCGTCATCTCAATGCTGTGCTTTGCAGGAGGTGGGAGGAGAGTTAACGAATAAGATTTAACACCAGCCTGTCACCCAATGGTAAATAAATTATCATCGGAAAACATCTCCGATGCTGAGGCATCCGCTATTAAAACATGTAATGTGCACGGGTGAGCATTTTTAAATTGTCAGCAGTCTGTAGAAGGGGGCTACATTTGTACAGCATGTCTCAAGTTAGTCTGCAAGAAGAGGTCAAAGAGAAACCGTAAAACATGTTCCCTCTTTGTCAGAGTGCTTTTTTCACTTGTGCATTTTTACACGCTAATCTAACAATGTGCCGATGTGAATCTAAATGAAGAGACCTGCCTTTCAGTGCCTTTTCTAAAGCTCTTCCATTATGTGGGTGCACTGTGCTAATCTAATGGCATTAATTGAAGTCAGCTGCACTTCTCAAAAGTTGCCCGGCACATTAATGAAGCCCTCAGAAAATCATCCTCGCAAAATCACGTCTGTGTATCCACATTTCTGTGTGCATTTGTTGTAGTGGCACTTTTCGGTACCATGAGATAAAGGTTAAATGTTGCCGTTGCATAAGTGATTAGTCCTGATGGATTGGAGAGCACAGGTGGGGTCCAGAGGGGAGAGACTAGATTGCAAAGCCAGCAGTGAGCCCGCTGAAGGCTGTGACTGCCAAGCCCTCTTCTCGACACAGTGCCACTTCAGATTTAATTACACTCCATACCAAATGGTCCGTCCTACAGTGGCAAACTTGGCACAGAGAGTTTACCTTTTGGCCTCATTACTGGGAGAAAGGGAGTTCTTCAAGCCCTTGTACATGTTTAGGAAAGACACCTCTCCTTCCATTGGTCTGCCCCTCATTTGTAGAAGGTTTGATAAAGAAGCTCAAACATGTCAGATTAGGGACTTTCACATATGATTTTGTACAGCTTCAACTGAGAATACCTTCCAATAACATTCTTCCTTATTTATGTATCTTGTTTTTGCCAACAGTGCTGGGGTGGGACGCACAGGTTGCTTCATCGTGATTGATGCCATGATGGAACGTATCAAGCACGAGAAGACTGTGGACATCTACGGGCATGTAACGCTAATGCGTGCCCAGCGCAATTACATGGTGCAGACAGAGGACCAGTATGTCTTCATACATGATGCGCTCCAAGAGGCCATCAACTGCGGCACCACCGAAGTGCCCGCCAGAAACCTATACGCCTACA
Source organism: Sander lucioperca (assembly GCF_008315115.2). Classification (NCBI taxonomy): domain Eukaryota; kingdom Metazoa; phylum Chordata; class Actinopteri; order Perciformes; family Percidae; genus Sander; species Sander lucioperca. The sequence goes on from NC_050189.1 coordinate 23,782,932, forward strand.
TCCAGAAACTGACGCAGATAGAGGGTGGAGAGAATGTCACCGGCATGGAACTCGAGTTCAAGGTACAAACTGTTTGAAGCAAAAGCATTGGGGAAATTGTTTGGGTCAGGGATAACTGTGAATGAGCAGCGTTTTTCGCTTTACTGACCTTAGGTTTTACTTGCCATATACAGCAAAACGTCACAGGCATCCCATTGGCATTCATGTTCCAAGTCATATGCCGGCCACTGTGTCATTGATTGGCCATTCTCAGTACAACTCCCAAACTCTTTCCAATTCCTAGTAGGCCCACTAGACAGCATGGGGCCTGTGGTTTCCTCTCTATTTCAGTTAGTTGACTTACTTGTGTAACCCAACATAGGATACATTCTCCCTTTCTGGTTTCCCCTTTCCATATCTCTCCCTCCTTGGGTAACAGGGGTCTTGGTTTACATGAAAACGCCAAACACAGGTTTTCCCCACTACAGAACAGCTGCAGGAGTGACTTGAGCAATATACTCTGCATTTAAAATGAGAGGTTTAACAATCCTTATGCAGCCCTTTGCAGTCTGTGGTATTGCTGTATGCATTGTATTGCCTTGCTCGTCACGCGATTGCTTCCTTGCTGTGATGGGATGCTGATTCCACTAAGAGATGATAAACCGGTTAAATTACACCACTTCTGTCCACTCCAGGCTCGCCAGGGTTTCCATTCCCCTGTCTTTTCATCATAACATGCTATTTTTCCCTGCAAAGGCAAGCTGTGATAGTAATCACTCCGATGCCTTTATGGTTACGTGAAAATAGTATATAACCACAGTACACTGTGTGCAATGTAGATTTTATCACCCACTATGTGCAACTGATTATTTTGGATTACTCCCTACTCTCAAGCGAGTAAGAAAGAATCTGAAAGAATCTGATTGTTCATGCATGTTTTTTACGTCCAATCCACCTTCAATGTCAAACAGTCAGTCACCAGGGAAACACAGAAAGTTGTTGTCAGTGTTCATAGATATCTTTTTCTCTGTCTCAATGCAGCGTTTAGCTAACACTAAAGCCCATACATCACGATTCATCAGTGCCAATCTCCCCTGCAACAAGTTCAAGAACCGCCTTGTTAACATAATGCCATACGAGTCCACACGAGTGTGTCTTCAGCCCATTCGAGGAGTTGAGGGCTCTGACTACATCAATGCCAGTTTCATTGATGGGTACAGGTAAGTGCTCACATACTCTACCCATTGCCGATCAGATGGCCAGTATATAAATTCATTGGACTTGAAAATGGCTCAGCATTTTAAAAGAAGCAACTCCATTTTTGAAATATAAGAGTCAGCAAATGTGTACAAGACAAGCGTCATTGCCATGTTTTGGTCAGTCATGACAAATATGGCTCTTTCAACATCTTCAAACCATTCACAGTGAAAGCTCTAATGTATTTTTATGCTGATTGTCTCACACCTTTTCCATCATGTGATGAAATGCATTTCCACAGGCAACAGAAAGCCTATATTGCCACACAGGGACCACTGGCAGAGACCACAGAAGACTTCTGGAGAATGCTCTGGGAGCACAACTCTACTATTGTTGTTATGCTCACCAAGCTTAGAGAAATGGGCAGGGTATGCATACGCTTATTTTTCTTCCCATTTTTTTTGGCACATTAACCTCCTTAATCTGGCTACAGAACACAAAAGCACGTTACAAAACAGCTTATATGAAATACCATACAGTATGTAGCTTCAGTCATGAGAATACAATCTTCAAGCACAAGATACAGGATAAATTGAATGAAAACAATTCTGGGAATGAAAACAGTGAAGCTAGTGTATGAAGAGAATGTTGTGGCTCATTGTGGTATTCTATTTTTCACTCCCTACAGGAAAAATGCCACCAGTACTGGCCAGCAGAGAGGTCGGCCAGATACCAGTACTTTGTGGTGGACCCAATGGCCGAGTATAACATGCCCCAGTATATCCTGAGAGAGTTCAAAGTGACTGATGCCAGGGTAAGCAAGCATTATTTCATAGAACAAAGTTTAAAGATCAAAATTTGACATTGTTGGAACGGAGCTCCAACTCCAGTGCTATTGTTTACAGCTTGCTTGAGTGTACTGTTTTTCAAAGTCTGGGTCATGACCTAACGGTGGGTCATGGGGGACACTGAATGTATCTCCAAAATAAAATAATAATATTCTTATATATAATAATAATCTTTATTTGTTTCAACGCTTAAGTTCCAACTGCACTTTAACTTTGGGTCACTGCTATATAGAATTTAGAAAAAAAGTGATTCAGTTATTGAGCATACTACTACTATTTTAAAATCCCATTACGCAATTTCTTAATCACATGAGTTTATTTACTGAGAAAGAAGATTTGAATGACATTGTTGAACATGCTGGACACTCATTGAGCACTGGATTTAATATCGCAGTAGTTATTAGCTCAACATGTTGGCATTGTATCAAGTATTTGTTATACCAAACTATGGCCTTAAGTGTAACATAAGCAAAAATAAATATTTCTGGAATTATGACACATGTCAAAGTGTAAAAACAAATGTGGTGCCGGCAGCAGTAAGCTGCCAGAGTTTTTAATTCCATCAAAGGCTTACACAGATAAATGGTGCAGTCTCCCTCGTTTGTAGTGCATGTTACACTGTCTCGTCAATGGGATTTCTCTCCTTATCAAGGGGCTACAATATCACTTAAGTAATGCACACCGTCAGTCGATTCTCCAAGCACCCCGTCGAGGTTAGCACATCAAAGGAATTGGCATCTTCAGTGTTCATGTTTAATACATTCAGGTAAAACGACGCATCTTTGACAACAAAACATTTTTTTCTGATGCTTTAAACTAAATTTTTTCAAGAATGCTGTCTTGCACTGTAAAACCCACAAAAGGCATGGATAATTGCAATGAAGATGGTCATGGAATGAACGGCCATGGGTTGGCTGTCTGCGAAACACCAGACTGGCTTCCTAGTTTCACTTCATCAGTTTTGTTTTGTGTGCACATTTTTCCATATTTCTGACTGATGTTCCATCTAAAGAGCAGGCTCTGTACATTCTCTCTCTCTTCCCACACTTTGTTCCCAGGATGGACAGTCACGGACAGTAAGGCAGTTTCAGTTCACAGACTGGCCTGAACAAGGAGTGCCAAAATCAGGAGAGGGCTTCATCGATTTCATTGGCCAAGTACATAAAACAAAAGAGCAGTTTGGCCAAGATGGGCCTATTTCGGTCCACTGTAGGTAAGTGATCAACCAGTATAACTCACCAAATCATATCACTTGCACTTTGTAGATAATTAAACGGAATGCAAATATATTTTGAGTTGCAAATAATAGCTCTACACGAATATTGATTTAGCATACTGGTACTAGAGCCAGACCGATATATCGGTGGGCCAATATTATCGGCCGAGATTAGTCATTTTCCAAACTATCGGTATCGGCATTTATAATGGCCGATAAACGATTATTAAAATAAAATAAAAGCGGACGAAACACCCTTCAACCATGTTATGAATGTTTGGCGTTGCATAGTTTGTCCACCAGAGGGTTCTACAACGTCCCTGTTGGCAACACTTGATTTTATTTATTTTTTTGTATTTTTATACATTTTATTTATCATAACTAACATATTTTGATGTTCCTCTGTTTTTATTATTTTAGTGAGGACTCATAGATAACTACAAATAACTAATGTTAGGGAAATCTGTTTTGTTACGCGTTTCGTATCGATATCGGCCTTAAAAATCCTTTATCGGTCGGGCTCTAAGTGGTGCATTGCTTGATATGACTTTTTCTATATTTATCTGGTTTCTCTGGCCTCACTGCTGACGTATTTGCCCTCTCTCACACAGCGCGGGTGTTGGTAGAACTGGAGTTTTCATCACCCTCAGCATAGTCTTGGAACGAATGAGATATGAGGGTGTAGTAGACATCTTTCAGACAGTGAAAATGTTACGGACACAGAGACCAGCTATGGTGCAGACAGAGGTGAGGTGTTTTTTTCACTATATTTGCAAAGAAGACATAACTCACAAACTTTACTGAGGTAACTTAAGGTTTTGTGACACTTTAGATAACACTTGGAATCAATGACTGTGTTACAAATTTGATAATTTCATAATGAAAAGGGCTGGTGAGATTCCAAGTGTGCTCTTGAGCCAAACAGATTAACTAAAGCAAGCCTCTGTTAAAGTAACACTAGACAATTTTTCCCGCTAATTTAAAAAATATATATATATAAAAAAATATAAATAATATATTTATAAAATTGTAATATAATGAACAATTCCGCTTCCAACCTGTAGGGGGACCGAAGCGGGAAACGTTCTCTAGTGTTGCTTTAAAGACCATAATTAATCCAGTAACTGAACCAGTTACTGGTGAGCTTGTCTGCTCTTCACTGCAAAGTTATCTTACCTTTGGAATACAAAAAAAAAAGAAAAAGTTTTGGTTCAATAGAAAAGGCAGCTAACAAATGTAATGTGACTAGTATCTAGGCTAGATCCCTAAGAGAGAGGGAGTGTGAGCTTAAGTCTTCTCTTCTTTGTTTCCAGGATCAATACCAGTTCTGCTACAGAGCTGGCTTGGAGTACCTGGGAAGCTTTGATCACTATGCAACGTAAAAGACCCAGTATTGGAAGAAAAAAAAGCAGAGAGCCCTTTGGAAAAACAACAACAACAGTGAGCCTCTCTTCTGAGCCATAAATTCCTGCTTGAGAAAGTACTCCTTAACTCCTTGCTAACAACTCATTAAGTGTTGGATGTGTGACATGTCTTGTCAAAAAATTAAAAAGATGATTCCCGGAGGACCAAGTATTTCCCAACCCCAATAAAACCTCGCCTTGATACAAAGTGAGGGAATCCTGACTGTTGAAGCATCATACGGAATTACCTTTTGTTTTGCTTCAAGGATTCATTTTGGGGCTCATTAAACTGAATGAAACCAACACAACAAAAAAGTAAATGAACAATAATGACATCATCAGAAATGCATCAATGATTATGAACCTTTACGAGAGGCATTGGAGGCACACAGAATTGCAGGGGGGGGGGGGGGGGGGACGACTTGATGCACATTGTAAAGAAAATAAAATCTGTTTCACAATCAAGAACACACAGACAACCCATCGAAAAAGAAGACAATGCTTGGTCCACAACAGCAGGACAGACAAAGTAATAATGAATAAATAACCCTTTTTCCTGTCACAATGTTCATCTAAATTTTGGGAGACGGTAGAGCTCAAATGATCTATGAAATAAATAAAAAATTATTGATTTAGTTTTTTAGTACTTTATTATACAGCTGATGTGCTTTTTTTGAACTGTGTGAATTTCCTTTTTTTACACAAATTTATTGCTTGGAAAAGAAGTGATAAAACGTATTTACGTAAATGTTATTTTTTTTTTTTTTTTTTTAAAGCTGTAGAACTGTTCTGACATATGTGCTATTGTGCAGAGAGTATCTTTGCTTTTTTTTTCCATTTTGGTTTTGTTTCCATTTTCTTCCCACATTTTGTTGCACTTGGTGCATAGAACAAAATTCACACTACCAAAAGGAAAGTTTGTTCAAGAGTTATTTTTGGGCTGGATTTTTGTTATGGTTTTTGTCCATGATCACATACATAGTAACTTAATTACTCCCATGAGATAAACTGGGGCTTTGTGGAATCAACAGGGATGAGCAAAGTATGAAGTTGCTGCTACCGATTATCTTAGTTCTTCCATGTTAGAAGGATGATAAGAGAGAACCTGATGAATTGGATAAAATATATGAATATATAGATATATGGTACAGATTGTCAAATATATGTGAAATATATATTAAAGCATACATATAACATTCTAAATATATTGATAAAGTACATAATTTATGAGTAAAATAGTATTTGAAATATGGATGGTCTATGAAAGCTTCCAGATTGAGAGTTGTGTGCTATGGGGGAAATGAAATGAGATTTTTCACTGGAATGCACATCAGTAGGACAAAATTGTATTCTGATTCAGTGCATCTTTTCTTGTGCAATAAATATGTGTATTTTTAGATAGGGTTTTATGTGGATATGTCATTCACTCATGACATTGTTGTTCCCCCCGCAAGTGAGGTGTGGGAATGTCGGGTGCCAGTCAAAGTGTCACTGGTGCATTTTTTTTCAAGCTCTCATACAGTCTGTAATTAGAGGCAGAGGGGTCACACAGCCGCAATCACCGCTCCACACAATAGGGCAAGGTACAAAGACGTCACTTTCTTGTGGTTCTTTAAAGCATTCAATGGTAATGACTTTTTTTCATTTTGCATTTAGAGTGCCTTATATTTATGCCTGTTTTTATAATGTTTCATTTAACATATTAATGTATCCTGAGTAATCTAGGCATTTAGTATAAATGTAACTGTATAGTTTATTTACCATAAGTATTCATTTGTCACATGATGAGATTATATATGCAAATAAGAACATTTCAAAGCTCATATTTTTCATTTTCAGTGGCCTTATTGTGGCTGAGTGAATAAAAAAAATAAAAAGCTAATATATCACTGACCTCTACAGAATACACAATAGTTACAAAACATATATTTAAAATGTTCAGACATGGAGACCGGGATGAGATTGCAGAATACTCAAAACTAAACAGGATGAAGGCCCAACATAATGGTAATTCAATTCAAACTAAAAATGGATTTGGCCAAAAAGAATGCACAGGTCGTCACCGCAGGGTTTCTTTTCCATGCCTTTGAATTCCAGACTTCATGTGTGTCACTGCAGAGAAGAGATATAGAGAAACACAATCTGCAACAAAATTTCAGTTCTGCTATCCTGACAGTGTGTTATGTTCCTTTTTTATGTATGACATTACAGTTAGATACTGGAGTTTAGTTGGGTTATGTTTCAGTCTTTATGTTGAGCAGCATCTTTAACTTCTCCGTACCCTCTTTGATGGCTTTGTGGATGTGCATTCCAGGTGCTTTCTTTCCCTTGTTAACTCAAGCAGCTATGTGTTTTATTTTTGTCAACTGCTTAACTGATTACTTTTGTCTTCATTTTGAGATATAAAAGTGCTATCATTTAACTTAATGGTGGCTAACGTTACATTATGTTCGCGTCTCAGATGTTTATTTTCTCATCTCAGTTTTTCCCTTTTTTATTGATTTTTCATATGCAGGGTGAAACATTACAGAATGGCCGAAGCTGGCCTGGTAGGAAGATTTGCACTTTCTCTATCTTTGTACTATGCACTGCCCTATTGATTCTAAACCCACTAATATATTACTTGAACCCATCTATATAAAAAAAAAAAAAAAATCTCAAACGTTCACTTTGTGTGTATGTAAATAACACAAAAAAGGTATCAACTCTTGAAAAAGACAAAAAAAAAAAAAAAGTTTGTGGCGAAAAAGAGCATCCATTCTGATGCCATGGTTACTCCAGCAGATGACTTCAGAAAAATCTGTCCCCCAACCATCTGTTCTTGTGGCTTTGCCATTCAAGCTTGGAGTGTCATTAACAGAAATAAACGTTGTGTTCTCTGCTCTCTCTATCTATCTCTCGTCTGGATGCATAGATTGAAAATTAAATAATGAAATTGTAAAAAAAAAAAAAAAAAAAAAAAAATGGCTTGTTAAAAAGATCATACAATTACCTCCGATTAGTTGTAAGCGTAAACTGTTTCTTTTTCTGAATGAAAGGAGTGCTTTTTATTTTCTTACTTAGGTTACATTGGTGGCGAAAGAAATCTGTATGGAAATCAGTTCTTTGCTGACACAAGTTCCATTTGTTATAAATTAATTCTATTAAAAAATGTCAGTGTTATGCATCGGCGTTTCACTTGTTTCCCTCCACCTCACTTTGACTTGAAAAGACTGATGGAGCCATTTTACCCCCTACTGGTCTGGGTCCAACATATTATCCACAGTTCTTTCATGTAAGGGGAAATTGAGCCTCACCAGATTTAAATAGATTTCCATTTCTCTCTCTGGTTCTTCTGTCACTGATGACAGCTACATTGAATCATCAGGGGAACGTTTGACAGATGAAGTGCAATGTTTTTAAAGCTGCCTTGTTTTTACCACAGATTTTGTTCTCCATACCGACAAAGTGGTGAAGCGTTGTAAGTCGGAATTAGAACCACATTGCATTACATTTAATGCCATTGCACAACTCACTACTTGTTTCTGTTGCCGTTTGTTCCTGCTTCTCATCTATTATGTACGTATTTGTGAAGATAATATCAAAATAACCAGCAACCTCAAGTTAGGCCAAAGGGCCAATCTAAAATCAGTTTCACTGTTAATTGACAATTTTACATTATGACTAGACATACATTGGTTGATACATACTGGTAGAAGATCCATCTTAAGTTAAAGCCAAAGCTATACAACCAATATAAAGCAATACATATTGATATATAAATATGTACATTACATACTGTATATGCCATGGGCAATTTAGACCCTTTTTAGGGGGGCTCAAGCCCTTAATTTCATCTCAGCCCCTCTAAAAATTATAATATTAAAAAACTTTTTTTTTTTTTAAATCAATTTTAGTGCTTCAAGTTAGAGTTTGCGACCTTGTCTGTTAGTGACAAAAAAAACAATTACAGGTTCAAAAGGGCTTGAAACAGGTTTAATATCCTGTGTTGCTGTCGCCGATGCTATGCACCTGTAACCCAGTCAAGGAAAGGGTTAACAGAAACATAGTTTTGGCCAATCGGAGGTGGTTGTGCCAGACTCCCGCCTTTGGCTGAGTCTCTATCTAATCTGTCAGAGGGAGAGCAGGGGACGGTTGTGAAGTTTAACGTTGGTAGTCCCCAGAGAAGAAGTTGGTAATATCATGGCGCAGATTACAACCCAAATTGAAACGTAAGCAACTAAAATTGCTGAATGTTGGAACATTGTGTCCATTTGGTCGTTATTACTGTGACCCTAAAGCCACCCTAAAGGTTTGTTCCTAATATCGCCCCTGGTATATGCATATCTTTAAATAAATATAAATACATACAAATTCAAAAATGGAAACTGCCAGTACCAACTCCACAGATTCATTGATATATACTAAAAACACTCTTTTACTTTGCTTTCCAAAATGTACACATTAAAAGTCAAGGCAATGGAACATAGCCATGGCTAAGTACTTTTAAAAATTAATTTGACATGATCTATAATGATATATTCATAATCATTCTTTTTCAGAGGCTACTCCAGACTGGGTCCCTAGGTCATGCATTCAGGAAAAAAATCATTAGGCATCATAACTACAACTTATTCACAACCTGGCTACATGTTCCTAAAGCTATCAACAGTGCATGCTATATTTTTGTCAACAACAAAGTACTATACAGTGCCAATAACCTGAAGCAAGAAAACTGCATTTTTTTTTAAAGAACAATATTGAACTGCTTGAAAGCTGGGGGAACACAGAAGTTATTTAGGTTTCAGAAAACTATCCATGCACCCAATTAGAAAATATCATCCCACATGACAACAAATGACAGATGCTGTCAGGTATGACACAGAGCTTGAGAAACATTATTCCTGAGTCTACCCTGGAAAGTGTTGATGTATAACAAGCTGCGCAAAATGTTAGTCAATAATAGCAGATCATAGCACTGTTGAAATGTAATAAATATCAAGAGGTTCCTATCTTCAAGAGAAAATATTGCTATAGAGATGTGTCAAAAGCAATGACATACTGCAAGAACTACAGAGATAATTTCTGTAGGAGCGGTTTGTTACTCGTTCGCTACATGTTTTTCTAAATCAGACCTGAAACTGAACATGCAAGTATTGCATCTGCCAAAACCAGCAACGTGCCCCTGAAAAGGCAAAGTTCATAACGGACCTCTCATGCAGTAAGGTATGCTGATGTTCAATGTTTCTTGCTATGTTATGAAGCATCAAAACACAAAGATACATCTGCCCCTCCCACGCCTGTGTGTGTTTAGGACATGACTCCCCAGATTAAGAGCACACTAAGATTTCAGACACCAACATGGAAGCTGGAATAGACAGACTGCTCGCAATGCCAGAGTATCATATTACAGCGTATACAGAATTGCATATGACATGTAGGAACATGTTCACAGATTACAGCATGGCAAGATCAATTACTGCTTCATCCTTTTTTCTGACAATTTGATGGAAATTGGCCAAATGATTTTCTAAATTTCTTGAGATATCGTGCCAATGCAGATGTCTGCTTCATGCCAGAGAGGAATACAATGAACTACAGAACTCCGACTGTCGTCAGCTTTTATTTTTCACCGGAGACTGCACTTCAGATGTGTCAAGCAGATGTTCTGTCTTCGTCTCTCAGCAGTTTTTGTGGAATTATGAAACCAACTAACCAGTCAGTCACAACACTGCGTCATTTCTCACCTATCCCTTTTTTCACCCCCTTAAAAAAAAACCTGAGTGCTTTATTTTCCACATCCTTAATTTGATGAAACATGTCCAGGTGAAGGCTCTGGAGCAGTGCGGCTTTGTCAACAGTAATGGGTGGGAATCAAGATCCAGACATTTATTTTTCTTCTCTAGGTTTGGAAAGAAGAAAAGCTTCTGTACCCGATTCTACTGCAGCAAGAATGATTACACAACTATGCATTCAAATAATTCAATTATATTAGCAGGTTGCTTTGATCAAGAAGTCTGACACTCACAGCATCCACCACCCACTGTGTTCTCGATGCTCCATCTATCCCTGTGTTGAGAAACAATCACCTGTTACCATCTCACCTACTTCATGTATCAGGTCCTGACATATTTTCACTAATAAGACACTGTTGTCATGCATCCATCTTCATATTAATATTGCTGGGAACATTGTAATTATATATAGTGCTGCAGGTGCACATTAGGTTAAAAAACTAAGACTTTTTGAGGAATTCAAACATTCAAAAAGAATAGTGTAATTGATTTAAGAGATTTTTTTTAAAGATTTCTGTTGGACTCAAATCTAAACCTCTTCTGTAGGGCTGGGAATCTTTGGGAATCCCACGATTCAATTCTTGCCGTCATTTGATTCAAAATGGATTCTCGATTCAATGAAGAGAACTATTTTCAGCCGTCTTTGTCCCCTGACTTACAATATGAAATATTAATTACAGTAAAGCTAACTGGCCTTGATGGCGGTCACAGTCTAACCAAATAGAAAAGCCAGAGAAAAATGTGTGGGAGTATGCAGCTTTTTTATAGTTAAAAAAGTAACTCCAGCAACTGTCTTTGCCTGGTTAAATGTATTTTGTAGAAAAATAAGTCGGTGTGCTGGAGGAAGGGAAAAAAGTAGATCCTTTCTGCTGTAACACTAGTACAAGGGAACAATTATGTACAACCCAGTACTGACGCAGGACTTTTAATGAAACTGCCTGCATATGATTATAAAAAAAAAAAAAAAAAAAGATTTCACTTTCGTCTTGCGAAGCCAATCTTCTTTAAAGATGAACTACAAGATAACTCTTGCGTATCTTGTTGTGTATACCATCCAGGTGCTGCACTGTACCTCAGTTAAGCCCTGTCCTTTTTTGTTCCTTCAACATAACGTTATTAATGAGGTACAAAAAAACAATTTTTGGAATCTGAATTCACTTAGAATCGTAGAGGATGACAATAATGGCTCAATGTTTTTTCTCCCCCCGCTACTCTTCTGTGTTCCTGAATTGTTGCCAAGCCTTATGTCATTTATAACCTCTTCATAAGATTTATTATCCACCACACTTGCCAGAACAGCTATAAAATTTTCCCTTATTTACAATCCTTTGATGCAACATGTTTTGAATTTGTTAGACAACAGGAGAGGGCCTAGTTTCATCTGTGATGCCTTAACGCATTTTTAAAATAGCTCCTACCACAACCCAAATAAAACCTACAATGAATATACAGCAATACAGGGTACGCCCATGACCGCTACTGGACTGAAATCGAAACGCTTTCCTCACAATGACATTTTCAGGTGCAGTGATTATTTTTAAAGCCTTAATTTTTGGGTAATACTAAAGCCAATTTAGTTCTTCATACAGTTTTGTGGCAGTTTTGAGTTTAAAATGTCAACTGCCAAACCTTAGCAGTGATTTCATATACTTGTTAAGGGCAAAGCTCACCCCCTTGTCACCGATTCACTGTCACAGTTGGCCGCCAGCAAAGCTAATATTAAACTTGAGAGCTAAGCAGCTGAGTAAACAGACATGGATTCTTGGTTTGACTGGACTCAAGGCACAATGCAGAACAAGTGAAGCGACTGTGCGCTGCAAATTAAATGGACAGCTATGGGTCTGCGAGCAGCACAACCCAGGGGCCTTTCACAGGCAGAATGGTGAAGGCTGCGGCGCTGCAGAGAGACAGGCCCTGTGCCCTGCAGCAGGCTGATGATGATGATCCATATGGGGATCCTCAATCGAGCGGGCTCCCAGCTCAACGATGAAGAACCAAGATAAGAGCTGACACTGCTGCCAACGCTACATTGACTTTGTCTGCATATCACATTAGAGCTACTTTAGAAGGAAAATTAGGTTTTGACCTTTAGTAACTATTGCAAGAAAAGGAAGATCAACACAAAAGGCTGGTAAAAGAATGCAGTTACCAGTGTGATTATACATTTGTGTTTGTCTTTGAAGTGCCCATTATTACTAGCTAGCTCGGCCAAAATGGGATAAGAGAGATGGTTTCTTCAACTCAGTGACCAAGTAAAACAAGAGGGAGAGAAAATAGGAGGTATTAATTGATGAAAATGGAGGATAGGGTAGAGACGACTTGAGCGAAAAGCTTGACTGGAGTAACGACAGCGATAGTGAGAGAGGGCTAGAGAGGAATCCAGCATGAGCCAACAGTTGCCGCAGTGTAAAAACCTCTGAAGGTTAATTTCTCAGGCTCAGCATCTTGCCAATATCCCAGTGATCAGAACCTCTGTAGGCCAGCCATCTGCTTCCCCTTCTCTCTCTGCATCTGCACTTCTCACTCCTGGCTTCATCTGGGAGTGGATGTGCGTCAGGGCACTTTTAGGGAACTACTCTCTGAATCTGAATGTGGATGTGGGGGGTTGGCATCTGATCTTGTACCAAAAAGTCTGGTTTCTTAGCTAATAAGATGTTAATTTACAAATGTACAAATAAAGTTTGCTGTTAAAGATGCATACATAATCATTACATTATTAGTAATAACTTTAATAGTAATACCAGATTACTACATAGAGTGAATCTCCCTGTGAAAGTTCAGAAACATTTACTCATTACCTCTGGGGTTGCAACTAACAACTATTTCTATTATTGATTAATCTACTAAATATTTTCTCAATTAACTGATTGTTTAGCATATTGTGAGGACATTTGACCAAAGAAAATGTCAACGTCTTGAAATGTCTTTTATTTTTTTTTTTTTTAAGATTATTTTTTGGGCTTTTCCGCCTATAACTGATAGGACAGCTAGGTGAGAAAGGGGAGAGAGAGGGGGAAGACATGCAGGAAATCATCACAGGTCAGACTCGAACCTTGGACCTCTATTATAATTTTAGAAGCTGAAACCAGAGAATTGTTGCTATTTTTTGCATAAAAAAAATTACTCAAACTATTTTCTTTTGATCGAGCAATTGTTCCAGCTTACTGCTACTTAATACATCTCGGAGCGATCATACACAGAAACAAAGTGGTTTAAAAACAATCTGAAAAAAGTATCCCCAGAATTGATTTAGTATTTTTCCTTCAGAAATGGAACAGTACGCAAATTGAAGTTCGTTAAATGGTGAGCTGGGAGTAAAGTCATTTCCTAACATGATCTAAAAACAAACCACTGTCTTCCCCAGTGCCCTTTTAGACCTGAATGACAAAAGAAAAATATACAATATATAGGCTAGTTGAAGCCAATAGGAAGTTCACAGCACACATCAATTATCCTGTCAAGCCGGGAAAAAAAGAACAGGAAATATAATTTATGAGCTCCCCGACAGGTTTTTGTTGCAACCTAAAGCAATAATACACCTCCAGTTCAGTGCTCAGCTGCAATCTTTTTTATCCACTGCCACTTCACCATGGTGATAAGTACTAAGGGTATATTTTTTGTGACCTCAGAGGACACAGTGTCAATTATTCTGGGTATGGCTCTGTGGAGGACTTCATTCCCCAATCAAAATAAATGGCCAGGGCAGCAGAAAGTGAATGGAGCTAAGCCCCCAATATTCCTTCGAGACAGGAGGGGGGTTGGGCAAACAAACAAATCTATTACCACGCGGTAAATAGGACGCATCAGCACTCCTGGCCCATTTGAATGGTTCTAGCCCCGTGACCACCCCTGCATAGGATCCTTCCATTTTAGACGCAGGAGCTGATAGCAAGAGTTTTTTTTCTTGCGCACCACCCTGCAGTCAATCTTACATAATACATTCTGATGATAAAAGTCTTACATGTATGGCGGCTCCCAAACTGAAAGTGGCTGTGACTAACTCACTCTAATGGGAAAATTCAGCTTCCTGAATATAATGGGAAAAACGTGGAGGATGTGTAAGTTCAAACTTTAATGCAATGCTGTAGCCTAATGTGGTCTTAAGTAATTCATGGAGGGGTTGGAAGTGGTGGTGGGGATGCAATTAAAATGAGCCATCATGAAATGAAATGCTTTTTTTCTTCTTTTTTATTCTTTACCAGCTGGTAGTCATTTCACTGTCAGGGTGTATATAATTTCAGCTGATAGTGGAGACAATTCTGCTCCAAGGCACCATTTTTTTCACAGCAAGAGTGCTTTTAGGGGGCTCCTCATCCACACCATGGCTTGCATGTCCATTTTCATTCTGATGCTTGTTGACAATGGTTTTGCTTTTTACATTAGATAAAACATAATATGAAGCTGTTATATTGTTCTACAGAGGATTCGAGTCAGGCAAGGACATGCTAAACCACAACAGCAAAGAAAAAGCCACTTACTTTTTATTTTTTTAAGATCAATTTTTTATTGTCTATATATTTTTAAACACACAGAACAGACAAACACAATTGAACAAGAACAATAACCCTCTCCCACCCCCCACCCTCTGCGGTCTCGAGGAAACAAAAAACAAACAGAAATCACACCTTGCCTAGTCACTTTCCTCTAATTCTTGTGATGTTGAGGACATTAGGATTGATACTTGTGCTGCTGCGTTTTTCCATAGGTCTGTAGTCAATGACTTGGCTTTGTTAATCCTTGCTGAAGAGAGCTCAAGCATAACTATGTCCAGAAAATACGCCAACCACTGTTTTTAACAAAGCGAGTGGGGGGGAGCCAGCATTGAGCTATCATTTTCTTGGTCGCGGTTGATCCAGCTAGCCAAATTTTTTTTCTGTCTCCCAAGTAGATGTAATTTAGAGTCATCATTAAGTAACAAAACAATCGGGTCAGTAGGAATTCGACATCCTATCACATCAGATATTATTGATGTTTTATTCCAAAACTCATGCACCTGTTCACACTCCCAGACCATGTACAGGAAAGTTCCAGTTTGTTCAGGTTGGCAGAACGTGCAATAGGGAGTGGGAATGACTTTAGAGACGTATCTCTTCTGAGGAGTCCAATATGTCCTATGACATATGTTGAAGTGGATCTGCTGGTGATTTGGGTTCTTGGAAAAGTGCGAAATGTTGTCCCAAACTGTCTCCCAATTAATTACGTTCTCCTCCGAGCTCAACTCTCGCTCCCATTTCTTTAGTATTGGGAGTTCTCCTACGGATAATTGCATCAGTTTAGCATAAATCCCAGACACTAATCCTCTCACAGGAGAATCAACAAGCCATTTAATGATTGGGTGCATCTCAAGACTGTTCCCCCATGGTACACCATAACATTTTAGGGCCGATCTTAAGCTAAGATAAAGGAAGAAGGATGTCCTAGGGACCTCAAAGTTAGCTCTCAGGTCTTAAAAACTTAACATACCTTCATCATTGAATAGCTGGTCTGGAGTATAAATACCTATGTCACTCCACTGGTTATAAACAAAAGGTTTGTTACCAGACATTAAGTGTATGTTGTGCCAAATTAGGGTGTTCAAATGCCACTTATTGGTGTAGTGTAGTTGCTCTTCGACCTGTTTAAAGTTGGTCAATGTGTTGGTGATAATAGGGCCATAGGCTAACATACACTTTTTTGGACACACACCTGTAAAGGCAAGGTCTTTCAGTCTTAGACTTAGGTTTTGCTCCATTTCTCTCCATGGGACTGTAGATGAGGGGTCCGTCCACAGGGCCCGTAGCTGAAAGGCTCTGTGATACACTTTAAGGTTGGGGAGGGCCAAGCCTCCCATGTTTGTGGTACGTTGCAGGGTAGAGTATTTTAGCCTAGGTTGTTTATTATTCCAAATATACTGCCGAATTAAGGTATCAAGTTTCATCCAGAAATGTATCGGTGGGGATAAGGGGATCATTGTACTTAAGAAATTCACACAAGGAACTATGTTCATTTTAACAACAGCAATCCTGGACCGTAGTGATGCCGGCAGCACAGACCAATTGCCCAGATCCCTTTGAATACTACTTAATATAGTTTCATAGTTGTCCTGGACAACTCGCTGTAGGGATGCGTGTATGGTGATGCCCAAATATGTAATTTTGCTTTGGGTTGGTATTGTAACACTAATGGCTGAAGCCACATGCCTGTTAATCAATAAAAGAAGATTAGATTTATTCCAAATTAGTTGAAGATCTTAAGAATTTTTGGAATAGAGTCCTCAAGATCAGAAATGTATAACAAAATATCGTCCGCAAATAATGATATTGAGCTGCGATTGGATTTAATCTGGACATTACATATTTTATTTTGCCTTACGGCTTCCAGAGAGATTGCAAACAGCATGGGGGAGAGCGGGCATCCCTGTCGCGAGCCCCACTCAATGGGAAATGACTGTGAGTGCAAGCCATCGGTTGAGACTATGGCCGTGGGATTCGCATATAAAGTATGTACCATGTCAATGAATTTGGCCCCCAAACCAAGCCTCTCCATTACTTGCCACAAGTAGTTCCACTCTAGGTGGTCGAAAGCCTTTTCCGCATCCACTGATAAAACTGCTGCCGTTGTTGGAAGGTTTTTGGCTTCTTCTATTACATGAAATAACCTGCGTACATTGTCTACAGCATGACGCTTGGGTATAAAACCTTATTGGTCGGGGTGGACTAGCTTCTTGATAAAGCGCTCTAATTGGAGAGCCAGGACTTTAGAATAAAGCTTAATATCAGTCCCGATGAGGCTGATGGGCCTGTAATTTGAACAATCTGTAGGATCTTTGCCCTTCTATGGCATAACTGAGATCAGCACAGTGTTGGTTTGTTGGTGGAAAGTACCCTCTCAATGGGTAAAGTTAAAGCTTGTAAAATGGTAGGTCCTAATATGTCAAAATACTGTAGAAGAAGTTCTGATGGAATTACATCCAACCCTGGTGTTTTCCCTTTTTTAACTGTTCTTAATGCAGATTTAAGTTCCTCTAACGATATAGGTAAAAAGAAATAGTTAAAATAGTAATTTTGCCTCACTCTGTACATTATGAACTCAGCTCTCCTTAGCAAATAATTTACAGTCCCTCCAGAAAAACGCGATTATGTGATCGCATAATTCAATGCATAATCAGCCAAAGTCCACATATTTATGCGGGGGCCGCATTTTTTCAAATACACCGCACTTTCGCCGCATAAATTGCCGATTTCCGCGCAAAATATGTGGGGCTTGCATAATTTCATAATCCCCACATTTTCATTGCAAAAAAGTCACATATATCTTAGGAGACAGTTGAAAAATGTTGCGTTTACGTCACAAGAGCAGCCATTTTCCCCTGTTGCCATAGGAACGTTATCAAGTGACGTTATCAA
The DNA here is from genome assembly GCF_008315115.2 of Sander lucioperca. Lineage (NCBI taxonomy): Eukaryota > Metazoa > Chordata > Actinopteri > Perciformes > Percidae > Sander > Sander lucioperca. Next base: position 23,800,734 of record NC_050189.1, read on the forward strand.
GTGACGTTATCACGTGACGTGAACATCATCGAAAAGCTGCAAACCCCGCGATGAAGCCATGATGAAATGGCAGTTTTTGCAAGTTCCCGCAATTTTTGCAAGTTCCCACAATTTCATCGCATAAAATTGCATAAATATCCCGCATATTCCATCGCATTTTTTAAGAAAACGTGCCGCATAATTAAGGATTTTTGCCCGCAACAATCACAAAAAAACTCATTTTTTTTCAAGGACTGAATTTAGCTCTGCTCGATTTGTGACTAGAAGAGTATGTGTAAATTTAGAAAAACAAGTCTTAAGAGATTTACAGCGTTCTTCCAACTCCACAATCTTTGCCTCTTTTCCTCTACAAGTTGACTGCAAAGGAGGATGTGAAATCCCTAATAAACCCTTTAGTTTTTTGCCATGTATATGCGGGATCAGGAACTGAGTCTGTATTAATTGATATAAATTCATCCAGTTTGGTTCTAAATTCTGCATTAAAAGCTGTGTTCTGGAGAAGGGAATTATTAAATTGTCATCTCCTAGATCTTTCTCCTAACATATCACAACAGAATGTGGTTATCAACGCATTGTGGTCAGACAGAATTGCTGGTTCTATTGCTATCGTGTGGAACATTGCCTTAAGTTCACTGGAGCACAAAATATAATCAATGCGGGAGTGGGTGAGGTGACGTGTGGAAAAGAAGGTGCAGTCCTTGCTAGTAGGATTGTACATCCTCCATACATCTGAAAGATGGTGGGATTCCACAACTGCTTTGAACATGTCTGATATATGTTTCTGGGCTTTGGTGTGATTGACCCCTGATCTATCCTGATTTAAATCTAGTACTGCATTCATGTCTCCCTCTATAATTAGTGAATATTCGTTGAGAGAGAGCAATTCATTGGTTAGGCGCGGGAAAAAGCTTTCATCATATGTAGACGGTGCATATACCGAAACAAAGGCTATTTTCCTACTCCTTATCGTGGTACATATATAAGATATCCTGCCTCATAAGTCTTTACTGCTTTTGTCTATGGTGAGGGCGCATTTCCACGACAGCAACACAATGGAGCCCTTGGTTTTGGGGTTGTCACTAGATGAGGCAGCAACCTTAAAATATTTATTTTGTAGACAAATTACATCTCTTTTACGTAAATGTGACTCTTGGATGAGCGCCACATCTATGTTCTTCCTTCTTAAATAGTCCAGGAATTTAGCTCAGCTTAGTTTGATCGGCCCGTTTAGCCCCCTGATGTTAACTGTAAGGATTGAAAGCTCAGCCATATTCAAAATTTAGACGCAAACATGTCTCGAGTACCCTACCGTAATTTGCTGAAAAAAATTTAGTAAAGGGTGAACTGTTAGCTCTGAGTAAGGTGTGACAAAAACAAATAAAATAAATCCCCTAACCCTCTGAGATCGCAGACCCCCTCCCTTATTTGTAAGATGTGTGACCACATCAAACGCAGTTTGCGCAAAACTCCAGCTCAAAACTACACCTCCTGTCTTAAGTCACAGGTCAATTGAAACAGGTCTAGTGAATTCTTATGTTAAACATGAACAATATTATAAACACCTTCGAATAATTTCTGGACTAAGCTATGTGAAAAACAGACCAATCTAGTTGGAGCAATAAGCAGATTATAAGCTTAACAGACCGTATCCCTCATGTTCTTTCAGTCTAGGTTAAATGTCAACAAACAGACTGTAAACTGACCAGCCAGCATTTATCATGCACCTTCAGTCTGGTTAAGTGCCCCTTTAAAGCTCGGCTTCAAAACTTACATACAGTATCCTTAGGATTACCAGCCAGTATTTATCATGTATTTTCAGTCTGGTTAAGTGTCCCTTTAAAGCTTAGTTACGAAACTTAAATTGCGCATCCCCAGGATTCATCATGTTCCCTTTTTTCAGTCCGATTAAGTGTCCTCAAAAATATAGATTATAGACTGAGTAGCCAGCATTCATCATTTATTACAGTCTGATTAGATGTCCCTTCAATGGTTGGTTTCAAAACTTACACACAGCGTCCTCCAGTCAAACTCGGTACAGTGGCCCAAATACCGTTAGTCCACAGGTGCTGAGTCCTCCAGTTGTGGCCCGGGCATCGAACGCAAAGTCCCACCGCTGTCCTCCGGTTCCTCACAGCGCGGGGCAATCCGTGGGTGTAGCGCGTCCTCCTCCTCTTCTAATTGCGGTCAGAAAACATCCGGGTCCGTGGCTGCAGCGAAGGTGAACTCTCTCCCTCCGTGGGTCACTCCCAGGGCAGCGCGGCAGATGAACGAGTCCGAGTTGCGTTCAGCGTGCAACTTGTGCTGTATCCCTTCAGGCATCTGAAGCCGCTGGGTCTTGAATGTGACGTCAGATTGGTCCGGCTCACATACCATGATTTCCTGTATCTCAGGTTCTGCCCCTATGTGTTGCTGCAAAGCATTAATTTTGGCTAGCACTCCCTTCACTGTGCTATATATTACTGATTTAAGCGCATGTAGCTGCTTCTCCAAGACCCGGTCGATTAATTCCTCCATGTTAGAGAACGTGTCCATATCAGCTGCTCCGTTAGCCACCACTCCATTAGCCACTGACATGCTAGTGAATTTCTCTGAACGAGTAGACAGCCCAGGCAACAACGAGACCCTCTTTTTCGTGCCTGCAGGCGTTTCACCGAGTCACCGTGACAACAGACAAAACGTTTTGGCGTCGAAGAAAATAATAGACCTGGTTATTTAATGAAAAGTGGAGGCGAGTGTTGGAGCTCAGTGTAGCCCACTAGAAAAATGATGGAAATAAATATGAATATATTATATTATTATTATTTCTATAATAAAATAAAACTTAGTTAATCTATTATAAATGCATATAGTCATTATGCACCAATTAAAACATTGGTTCAAGAGTTGATCCCGCCTTGATTGATAGGTGACAGCGGATGCTTCTCTACCACACACGCAGCACACAGCCAGCCTGTTAGCGGCCGATGCGAGGAGATAACAGGGACATTAACATCTAAATATAAATGCATATGTCATCTAAACACTTGGAAAAGTACGTTGGGAACTGTACCGCTGCCAGGGAGCCTTGAGGGATTTTCTTTGTGTGGGATTTTCGTCGTGTTTTATCGGACATGAAATTTGGTGATCAAAGTATTGAGTGCTATGCTACAGTAAGCTAATGCAGATATTACGCAGCATGTCATGTATTTCAGTTTATGTTACCATATTAATGCATATTAATGTGTCAATTTCGGTTTTATATTAAAGATAGTCTAAGTTCTTTCACAATATACATTTGGGTTATTAAGAAGGTAATTTGCAGTATGTATGTAAACTATATTCCTGTATTTTGAGTGCATGGTTTCAACACGTACATCTAGCTTCAGTTCTGGTTAACACTGTTGGTATGCATGGTGTAAAGAGATCAAGACATATGGCTAGAATAGGAATTGTACAAGAAATGAGTACTGGGTGTAACATATGTTTAATACACTGTACTTACCTCATGTATAATATGTTACCATATATTTCATTATGTTATTCTGACCTTGTTTACACAGGTCAGGTTTTTTGGGTTCCTTGGAAAGATTTTAAGTCTGATGGCGAGCCACCCAACTAGAGCTACAAAATCTTAAAGGACGGTATTTTATTTTATTTTATTTTATGCCATGGACTAAAGACAAGAGCGAGACCCTTGTAAAAAAACACTTGAATATTGTATTTTATTTATTTTATTTTCATTGTATACACTATATAAACACCTTAGGCCACTTAGAGGGTGCACCCTAGGGTTCATATTCATGCTGTATACTATTCATGCCCACAAATATATAAATATTTTCATTCTTTCTTTAATAATTGTGTCGTTACGGTTATTGTTTCAGTCCACTACCTCCTACTTATCTAAATCTTCTGAAACCTAGTCTAGATAAATAACCTACATTGTAGACATTTAATAAATGCTACATCAGTCTATTGCAACCATTGCGGGTGCCGGTCATGTGCTTCTCGGAAGCCACTTACTTTGAAAGTCAAGGTTGTAGAAGCCTGTGTGATGAGGCATAATTAAGAACTGGTAGGTCTATTTTTACAGGAGCTTCAATTTTGATTCACAACACAATTTCCGGTTTATGCTTCACCTCATAATCAAAACATATTCACTGTGGCCGGGTTGGATCAGTGGATAGAGCAGGCGCACATGTATTTAGAGGTTTATGCCTCGATGCAGAGGTCCAGGGTTTGAATCCGACCTGTGACAATTTCCTGCATGCCTTCCCCCTCTCTCTCCCCTTTCTCACCTAGCTGTCCTGTCAAAGGCGGAAAAGCCCAAAAAAATAATCTTAAAAAAACCCCACATATTCACTAATATTTTCACACCTAACCAATTCATGATCAACTCTGAGCACTCTTAAAAGTGGAGAAAATGCACTCAATTGAAGGTACTGCTTCAAGAGGACTACTGGGTCAAACTTTCATCTGTTGGACTGCTATCACATTTTCAGTTTATATCAGTTTGAATAGTTATCTTGCCCTACACCAGGGAGGTTGTTAAAGCATATCCACTATTGAAGGCCAAGGCTAAGAGTCGTCGGCCCTCAACGCAGTCGGTGGCAAATTCCATTTTCTCTGCCAAGCGGGGATCTCACCTGAAGCTATTGAAGCGCAGAAATTGTTGTCACTTAGAAAACATTTAGTGGCACCGCTATCTGCTAGCCCATGGTTTATGTGTGGGGTGAGCAATGTATTGTGACATCAAAAGTGGTAACTTCTTAAGTGCATGCTAATGAGTGTGAGGAATCCTGCTGGATTTTGTGGTTCGCACAAGCCATGAAAGTTTGTGTCCAGTTTGCTAAAATGAGACAAGGTGGCAGATGGAGAATGGAATTGCATGGGGGGGGGAAACATGTCTTCTCACCTTTGACAAAAACTTGGAAAAGCACTATTTTTTTTTTTCAAGCTACAAAGAGACTGCCAAACACTTCAAATCAAATAATCAATTCAGTATTGCAATACTAAAAAGGCTGTTACCTTGAAATAAGCTTTTATTTTTCTCATCTAATACATTCAAATAGGGCTGAAAAGATTCCCCAGAGAGCAAGTAAAGCAGAAAAGAGGTGATGGTTGACTGCTACTGCTCAGGGCAATACAAGAGCATTTAACTAGCAGAGATTAACTACTGTATTCCCACTGGTGGCCTAGATGTCCTAGTGTACCGCCTCAGGGAGGAAAGACACCAGAGACGGAGCGGTGGAGGGAGTAAAAGAAAAAGGATGTGTGTGTGTGTGTGTGTGTGTGTGTGTGTGTGTGTGGGGGGGGGGGGGGGGAGAAGAGTGTCCATGTAGTGCTGACAGCTTTGGTCACAAAACAAAAACAGCTTCCCCACCTCCGTTGTTTTTATGGTTATATTGGGTAGCAACTGTGTTTCTCTGCTCTGTATATTGAGTACATTTTATATTACATACTCCAACTTGTTTTCTATTTTTAACACAAGCATTCAAAATGATGCCACAGCAGCTGTGTTTGCTACTCAATTTATTCCATCCTGAAAACTGTCTCTCACTTTCCCACTGTCTTGATATGTACCATATTGTACCTAGACATGGCAGCAATCACTCTAAATCAGACGGACACATTTGTGGAACTTCCTGCAATTGCGGATCCATCTGTGACATTTGTCAGTCCATTGCTTGTTAGCATTCATAACATCACAGCCATACCCACTGGCAATACTGTATGTTTATTTATTTTTTATATATATATCTATATATATCTATATATATCTATCTATCTATCTATCTATATATATACACATATATATATATATATACACATATATATATATATATATATATATATATATATACATATATATATATATATATACATATATATATATATACATATATATATACATATATATCTCAATCGAATCAGCCACAGAAAATTCTGACGCTGAGGTGATTCTATTACCTCGAGGTTACAGTGCTGCGCAATCAGCAGTCAAATGACCAAACTCCCAATACCCAACTTCAACTTCATTGGAAGTCATTCCTGAAAATCAGTGCTGGTGTTGCACTGCTTTCAAGGATTACAATAAACAATATTGCCAGGAGATCAACACCTCTTGTCCCTCTCAATATAACACATTTTACAAACAATTTAAATTGCAATTAAAATGTAACAGCAGTTTAATCATTGCACACACAGAAATCGGGGATGTATGATATCATCTACTGGCAGGGTAGTTGGTCAAATTTTTTCACGTTTGCCCACTTTGGTAATTGGGGCTATATTGTTCTCACAGTCCTTTCTTCGAATGCCTTGAAGCAACTGAAACAATTAAGACCCCCAACAAGGACAGTGGACGCCTCTGTAGGAACACCACTGAGTTGTTTATTATATCAACAGCTTGGTCGTCTATGTGCCTGTGGAACATATGAAAGCAGGAATACACAGCAGGGCTACTTTGTCTTTTTTTGGCCTCCCTCGACCGCCCACCATTTTCCCTTCCTCCCTCTCCCTCTCGTTCTCTCTCTCTCTGCTTCCCTGCATCTCTCCTCTGTGTTTCTGCCTGGAAGTGGAACCGATCGTTCTGGATTCCTCCATCACTGAAAAAGCTCCTCTACTTGTGATGCAGAGCAGGCCAAAAAGCACAGGAATATGGCATGTCTCCAGCAACGTTGGTTCAGAGAGAAGGAGTGGAGCATTTTGTATGCAGTCAGGATTAGCCTAATTGAAGTGTCAGCCTGAGAAAATTGTGGATGCGTGTGGGTTAATGTCTGGGTATAGCAGAAGCTTCACTCATCTCTGTGATGATGAGGAATTTGGCTATCATTGCAGACCTCATTTGATTGTGTATGTGTGTGTGTGTGTACGTGTGTCTGTGTGTGTGTAGACCCCACCCCATGGTGATGCTAATTGTAAAACCTACCATCAAGTGTATTTATGATGCTGAGGCAGCAAGTTGAGGCTGTTGGCTACATTATTACTTTACACCATTGGGCCATTGCATTAAGAATTCACAATTAAAAACAGCAGTAGTCTTAATTAATTACATTTATGTGCAAACTTGCAAACAAACTGATGAACACACACGTTAGCCTTTTCTAACACTACATTAAAGTGGTGTGAGTTGAATTGTACAGCTCCCATATTTCTCATTCTCTCCCTCCGTTTCTATCAGTGTAATTGTCCCAGTAATTGAAATGTGTCAGTGTGACAGTGGCAACTGTGAATTAACGCTGAACCTACGAGAGCGAAATAAAACAATACAAGCCACACTGAAGGCACACTGACTGAGCGGCACCATTTCCCCGTTTTAAGTATACACAAGAGCTATTATTGTCTTGTCAAGGCATGGAACCAAAATGACTACCTTAAACAGGTCTCACTCTCCATGTTCACAGAGTATCCAGCAGAGGGGATGTTGAAGGCCTCAGAGCTTTCACAAGACTTTTATAGGGAAGGAACCGAGTTAGAACTATCCTGAACAGCATGACAGCAGTTCATCTTTTTTTGAAACAAGCTAATTTCACATTACACTAAGCTGTCCCTTTCCCTTTTAAACAACTAAATGCAGTCTAAAACCCACCAGTGGTACATATCTGTAGTAGGAAACCGATCAGCCCTTTCTGCTTTATCATCACAGTTATCTGAGTCTTCCAACAAAGGAGTTACAGTTCTGTAAATTTGGCAGGTTAACCCCCCCCCCGAGGTATTTTCACTTATAAATGTAATGCATTTTGTCTCGATACTGCAGAAAACACTTGACTGACAGTTTAAACAGTTATAATTGTGTCATGCAATTTGACGGCACTCTTTGAAATTTCAAACAGCAAGAGAGCATTTTAATTAGCTTGTGCCTGTCATCTGTGAAGTTGCTGTGTAAAACGACCAATAAATGAGTTGGGTCTTTATCTTGCTTTAATAATCTTACTAGTCACATCTAGTCATTCTCTGTTAGGTAGTTAGCATCTAGCTAGGTAGTTGTGTGCAGAGCCGCGGGAACATATTTTGAATTGGGGGTGCTGACAAATTTTCCAGAGTGATGTTTTCTGCCAAAGTCAACCACCACACACCAAACTGCATCCATCACAATTTATTGAACTGTATATAGATTCAATTCATATAAATAGCCTATCCAAGACCGTAATTAGCCTGCCATGGACTACTGATCCCGAAACACCGGGAAATAATAGACCGTTATCGCTGTTCAACCAAGTTAAATTTCTTTCATACCCATACTGTCACGATGAAGACAAAATATCTATTCATTAAAACAAAGGGACTTTGTGGTGTCAAAACAGTACTAAGGCTTCGGTAATAAAACTGGAACACAGGTACACCCTCCACAAGCGAAAAAACAAAAACAAGAATAAAGTCCAAAATCCAAGACAGCACAAACTAGGCACGGGTAACGCAGGATATAGGCACAAAGCTACGACAACGGTTCAGAAAATGCCTACTACAAGCTCAAAAACGGAGCCACAAAACACAAGGGTAACACATCACTGAATTACAGTATATTAAATCAAATCAAAGTGAGGCAAGCCAGTCAGTCCTGACACAAACACTGAAATAGAGAAATGCAGCCTTAAGTTTTTGTAGCACAGCAATAGCAAATTAAAGGCATAAAGATATTTGGCCTAATGTATCAGAAGTTCTTAACGCGTGTTAAGCTGGACCTAATAATTTTATAACAATACAGTAGGATAATTAAAAATAGGTGTGACCTCATTCTGGTTTTCCAATACGTAGGCTAGGCTTTACACAAGTGTAAAAAAAACACAATTATCTCCAATAATTCATATAAACTTTCAGTTTAACTGTTACGGAACAATTGATAAATCATGCCAATTTACTGCACGGGGGCAGTAGGGGTGGGCGATACTGGGAATTTTGGTATTGATCCGATACCAAGTAAATACAGGGCTAGTATCGCCGATACCGATACCGATACTTTTTACTTGTAGCGTCACGATCATTGAATAATTGTGATTTTGCCTTTAGTTAGTTGATTATGATAAAACATAGGACAAAGATTTTAGGCAAATCTAAATGTTTTTATTCACTAACTAGAACAATATAAAACAATATAACGGTATAAAAATAACATAATATAACAAAATATAAATATTACAAAGTCAACACAACCAAAAATACCTTCCATTACACACAGATATCTGTGAAAAATAAAGTCAGTTGTGCAAAATAAGTAAACAAAAGTTTGTGAATTTACTTAGGCTTAAGCCACAATGTATAAATATGAACATAACTGTTCTGACTCTCCGCTCTCTGCCTCCGGCAGAGCAGGGAGGGGGAAGAGGAGAGAGAGAGAGAGAGAGAGAGAGAGAGAGAGAGAGAGAGAGAGAGAGAGAGAGAGAGAGAGAGAGAGATGCGCTGTTTGCACACTGCGCACAGACTTGGAGAGACGCTGTGCTTGCATGAACTCGGGAGAGAAACTGCAACAAAAGTATCGATCTCATCACAACAGTATCAATCCGATACCAATACTCATCTTGGTATCGATACCATCGATATTTAGATCGATACGCCCAGCCCTAGGCGGCAGCATAATAATAGTAAACCAGCGTTATTACCTTGTGTTGCAGTCATAACACAAAAAAAAAAATCCTCATCTCCAAAACGTCTACCAGGAAAAGTGTGACCCTGAGGCTGGCAGCACGGAGTTGACGTTGATGTTCCCTCTGCGGCTACCCTGGTGCTGCTACCTTGGTTTACAAGATTAGCTCCCTCGTCGTCTGTTGCTAGCAGGTTCGCTACTTCATTCAGTTACATGTTGTGTATAATAAGGATGCTGGATGAGAGATTTAAGGCTGCAGCTCACTTTATTATGTTAAAACCGGAACTCACATTTCAGACCAAAAACAACTGTCACTTCCGCACACGCCAAGGCGTTACCAAGCGAACACAGATTAAATCGTCCTGAACGGACATAACATTACAGTTGCTGAGTTTTCTGCCTCCGGTCTTTTACGCTTTTTAGCTTGTGGTTGATCTATAAAGAAATCCAAAATGTGCTTTTGTACCATGGCTAGCTAACTTCTGTACTGTTTGTTGACCAGCCAGGAAAGTTTCCACAACTATCTTCACCACTCATGAATGAGCGTCAGAGGCGCACGGTGCGCCTCGACTCTTGGCAAAATCGGCAGATTCATTCTAATCAAATTATGTGTTTATTTCTTACTTACCAAATTTTAAAATGTATTACATTTAATTTGTAATGAAAGGGATTAATATTAATAATCAAAGTATTAAAAATAAATATGTGTTTTTTTTTTATTATGGTTGTAGTAGTTTCTCCTTTCGCTAGGGGGTGCTGCAGCACCCTCCGCACCCCTAGTTCCCGCGGCCATGGTTGTGTGTAAGACGGCAACATGGCAAATAGTCTAAATCTTAAAGTCTAAAATGTTCATTTGCGATGATGTCACGGATAAATAATTCATACCCTCAAATTATTAATGTGGGTGCTTAAATTAAAATGTATTCTGTCATCACAAATAGATATGAGACATGTCTGAGATGTCAGACACACGCGACCCTATCTTATATGTGAATATAGCCAGGTAGAGTCAAACCCAAGTGGCCAACTCTAATGGCTTATTTTGCACATGTGCATCTAGCATGGACAAATTATAAATAATTGTCAGCTGTATTGCCAGCTGGACAGTAACAATATGTCACTTTGCCACAATTTGAGTTTTGAAGAGAATATTGATACATTTAACATTTCTGTGGACCTCCTGAATGGAGTTCATGTGGAATGTCTTCACATTTAGATTAGGTGAGTGAATGCCATCAACAGCAACAGCAATTTAAGTGCCAAGACCAGATACTGTGAAAAGCAATGTAAGCCACAACGACAGATGCAATTATCTGACACCTCAAGACCAGCCCTATAACATATAGTATGTCTTATGAACTGTGCTTGTATAGATATGTGGACAAGACTATAAAACCTGTGCAGGCAGAAAAATATATTGTAACAAACTGTCATCCAGCAAATAGTCTATAGTTATTTTATGCAATATACCAATCCTTCTGCAATTATTCAGCCCAATTAACCATTATAAACAGTGGTTAGGCTGAATGCCATTCAAAAAAACCTCCTTAGTATAATCCATAACGTAAGTATAGGTATGATCTCATTCAATATAGGAATGGGGTTTTCTTGATAAAGTCAATTAACTTAATGTGTATGAGATGGGATTGGTAGCTTTGCTCGTGTCCACTATGGGGTTACCCTACTGGAAGACCACCTTGCAGTATAATATTGCTGAGTCATTTGATCCTGAAGATGAGGTCAGCCTTAAATGCTGCCGTAGTGATACAGCAGCAATAGTAATTTCACTGAAAGGTGCAGCTGTCAAGGTAAAGCCCTCGGTGAGCCCTTCTGCACCTCATGCCAGCACACCCCACTATCAAAGACAATCCAACAGCAGCTACTGAAAACACTATATTACAGTATGCTATTGACACAAGCCCAGGGTGCTAATCATTAATATAATTACATATTCTTTTATCTATCATAACTTGTATTGATTTTGTACCTTAAAAAAATGAGAAATATGTTGTCCTATAACATAAAAACGTACGCATACTGTTGTCCTTTACCTGCCTGCATCCCAAAACAAACTGATTCATAAAATATGTTTTCATGAATACACAGAAGTTATATGGCCAATTCCTGACAAAGCTAAGGAAAATCTCCAAAAAATATGCACATCTTGCAGTCCTCTCTGAGAACACCAAGCTCACTTTGCAGTAGGTCAACACCTAAATTACAGTTAATTTACACTGATGAGAAAGAGTGGGCGAGCAACTGGTAAATACTCAGTACAACCGTAGCCAGCGTCTTACGAAGAGAGCCTGGCTCAGAGTTGGCAGAGGCACGCGTGGGATGGATTAGTGTCTTCTTGTTTACTGCGCTTTAATAGGATTTGATTTTATAGATTGTGTTGGCAATTCCTCCTCCTCTGAACATGCCATCTGAAGGCAGAGAGATATATAATATGGATTTAAAAAGGCCTTCTTTGAGAAAAATGTGTCCGTTGCTTTGCTTCAAGAGGACATTATCCTGCCTTTAAAGCACTTATAAGTAGATGTATATTAAAATTAGAAGTATTTATATTTTTGGGCCAAAAGAGAGAGAGGGAGGCTTCATGTTAACATGCAGACTCAGATGAATAATACAAAGAACTATCAGATGGTCTTGTAGGAAGTGAATTTATGCCAACAATGATAAGTGATGTCATGTCTTCTTAGCAAAACACTGTGAAGATTACAGTAGCAATTCCACCCAGATATTGGATTATGTTACTCTCAGAACAGATGAGCCAGTTAAGTGTTCCCAGAAGTATCCAAGGAAGTCGTACGTAGCTGTAGGAAGAGTCAGATTTTATAAAGCTGTGCCAAAAAACGTTTCACTGAATACCCAATGGCATCTGTCACATTTGTACTAAGGGCAACTATTTCATACAGCCTGTAGCTTCCATTGTTATGCATGGAATTAGGCTTGCAGCGGTAGTCAGTTTAACATGGTGTTCAGTTTATCTAAAACCACCAGGCCACTTAGCAGGGATGTCCCTCAGGACACATGTTGACAGTCTGTTCTCTTTGCTGTGAGCTACGCATATAATATATATTTTCTGCTAATTATTTGAGTGGAGCAGTACTTGGATGACTCCCATTTAAAATGTAATGCAAGACATTTTTCTCAGAAGTTAAAAAAACACAAGCTTTAGATGGATGCATGCATTTGCCTGCATATTATACCTGGGTCATTCTTTGGGGAATGAGACATTAGCTTTGCTATTTGAAGTGAAAAGCTTTCACCCCTTGACTTGACAATCATTTTTATTGCACCCATTAAACCCTGAAGAATCTCAAGTTGTTAACATGACAGAAACAAAGACAAAAAAGTCCCAGATTTAGTGGCCCACTCCAATCACAAGAGAAGCAGGAAAACGGGCAATGTGTCATGACAAACACTTTTACTAGTGTGTTATAATATTAAATCTAAAAGCTTAAAGAGCTTAAGGTGCCGATTACATTTGGACAGAGCACAGATATAATTGGCTTTGGGTGTCGTCCAAACTCTGTACAGTAAGCCTCCAAATGCAACCCATTAGAGATATACTTCCTCCCCCTTATTGCCTTGCTCTTTATTGTAACGAGGCAGTGAGAGAGCTTCTATTCGACAACAGACATTCAAACTTTTGTCATATTTTTACCTTATCTGTATTAATTCCACTGACAGCCTGCAGATAAATTCAGAGCTGTCTCAGAGCTACAATGACAGCTCCCGGAAATCCTCTGTGGCAAAACTTGTCTTTTTTATTCACCCCTCACCGTAGGATAGGGCTGAAAATCCTAAACCTGTTTTTGTATGCAGATTCCCAACCAAGAATAATGCACCCATGCAACATGATCACAAGTGAATGTTTAAAATAAAAAAACAGTTTACTGTAAATATTATTCTTACAGTTACTAACATGTGACTGCATATGTATTTTATATGAGCAGGGATTGCAGGTTAGTGGAGTAGAAACAGTGAGCGGGATTTAGAGAGGAAATAAATGGAGGCTTCTCAGTTCATTTGCTACAGTGTCTCCCAGCTCCAGAGAAGGAAACCCATCCTCTGTGTAACATGTCAAATCTGTGCTCAGGAGTCATCACAATCCTTGTCACATTTCTTCTACCCTTTCTGAATTTCAGAAACTTTGGGAATATCGCAATAACTTAACCAGCTTATACTTTTTACGGAGGATATTTCCATTTTCATTCAGTCGCGTTCCTTTTATCCTATCATTTAAAAGATATTGACCAATTAAAATCTAACCAGGCATGCACATGTAAGTTTGGCAACAGCTCATCACATCACAGATACATGTAACATGGACTGGCTTACTTCAAGTGCCATGACCATACAAAATGCTAACACACACTCAACGACCCCTCCAATACAGCAGTGACCCTAATGGGGCAGCCTTGTCACTCCTGCTACTCAAATCTGTCTCCACCATCCCTCCCTCCATTGCTTCTTTTCCCTACTGCATTGTCTTCTCTCTTCAACTGCCTTGGCAGCAATTTGTGGACAATGGAAGACATAACCCAAGTGCTCTAATGACTATAGCCAGTTGGGTGGCCAGCCATTGATTTTGCCAGCCATGTCAACATATTGCTCTGTCTGGAAGTTTGAACGATTGTACTAAACCATCAACCAAAACAAAAAACTGCAAGGTTATACACTGAACATTTCTAACTTGAGAAATAGATAATGGTATATTGTACATAGAGTGATCATTTAAAGGAACATTTACTGTCATACAACCGTTAACATTTTCAATACTAATAGAGCTAAAGTTGTGACTCTATACAGGATAAAATATATAGGATAAAATACTTTGTGGGGGCATTGTGCAACTTAAACTCACAAGGAGTTTTTATTTTTAAGCATGTCTTTCTTTCTAATGCCAGTGGAGAATCCCATAGGTTGCAGTGGAAGTCAGTAAGAGCTCTGATAGCATTTTGGAAACGTATACAGGAAACTTGTCTTGCAATGTTAATGGAAATGTGAACACTCAATCTTTCAAAAAGTAAAGTATAACTTATTGGACATGATAGTATGTTACATTATCTTATGTTGTGTTTCGATCATAAAATAACCTGAAGGTTATAGTGGTTTTTGATTTGTGTGTGTGAAATACATCTGAAGAAATCGCACAAAACAGACTTCAGGGGCAAATTCTTATATCACAAGAGGTCCCCAGGTAATGCTTGTTTCATCAAATATCTATTCAATGATTTGTTTATTTTCATCTTACAGTCAGTCTGTAAATGACCTATGTTTAGAATACCTTATTGTTATACATGTATTTCACAGGAACGTATGTAATGTTATCATGCTATCAATGTTATTTGCCTGTTTGCTTTTTTGCTCAACTTCTGTCCTGATTGTGTGTGACTTCACACAAAAAAACAATTGTTTAGATGGGTGCAAATTAGACAGTGTAAAACTGATAAAACGGCGTAAATGATATGACAGAGCAGTTTCAATAAAATGCCTAATTAAAATACTAATATGAGCACAAAATAGCATATTACACTCTGAGTCTCCTCTTTCTTGATTAATTTTAACTGACTTACTAATGAGTTGATACTAAATGATGTGTTTATAACTTGGACCTTTGTTTATTCAGGCTCACTGTAGACTCTACCTCACCACTTTCAAGCTGATTGATGAAGTATTTCGAGAAAATAAATTCAAAACTTGTGACTTTTATTGCTCTGGTTAGACAAGCATATGGTCACCATCCGTCTCAAAGGAAATACAGGAAATCCTGAGTTTCATTCAAAAACGGAGTCAGAACAGCTGCTGTCTGCAGTGGGAACTAGTAAAGGTACACTGAAAGGGAGGACATTTCAGTGTGGAAACCAGGCATTTTGCCCTATGATGTCATAGTCCCGTCCAAATATACAGGAAGCCAAAGGTCTGTCAGCTCTCACCCTTATTTGGGATGACATGTGCTTAACAACGCACCATGACCCCACTGTCGAGGAATGGAGACTGGGGAAGAGAAGAGGGGGGCAAAAGTGGGGGCAAGCGCAGGCCAGAAAGGCTAAGCTCCAAGCAAGCAAACTCTTGGCAGCCCAACAGAGAATACTGCACAGGGTTCGTATTACACAAACTGGTTTCAAGACAACTGTCCTAATGTAGTTTTTTTTAGAATGGGAGCTCTTTATGCATAGCCACATAAATTAGCATATCTGTGAAAACTTGCATGTACATCTTCAGCCAGTCAGGATACACCCCATGAACCCCATCAGTGTTGCTCATATACGTAAGGGCAGCAGCAACCCCATCTCACTATTGACTTTCCTTTCACATGGCTCCACTATATTGCTCAATTGAAGGGCTTCACCTGTGTTCAGTGAACTACGATTAACAAAAGATCAATGTCGTGAATTCACAATAGGATTCAACGCATAAAACAAACAAAGAGAATTAGTTTGCATGATTTTTCAATCAAAAACCTGAGATATTTTGGACATGTACACACACACACACACACACACACACACACACACAGGGCTTCAATTGTAATTGTGAGGGGCCTTCTGTTTGTCCACCCTGTCAAGCACAGTGATTCAGTTATAGAGATATAAAGCAGCTAGACTAAAGAGAGCATTTTGTGGACTGTTTCATACAGAATCCCACTATTTTCCACTTCATTAGGTGCTATATATCTGAGGGATTTTGTTTGATCGATAAACCTGAAAGATGTTTATCCCTAAGTGTGTACATTTCATTGCAGTTAATTCAAGTGGGCATCTCTACTTTGGCTGCACTCGACTTAACATTTCCTGCAGACTGCAGTACAGATTATTGAGTAGTACTACTGTTACACTCGCAGTAAAACATTTTTACATTGCTGGGACTGAGTAATAATAACAGACATAGGTTGGTCCCAGTTTCTTAAAAAATGTATGCTTCACATTTATGCTGTGTGGTGTTTTGTTGTAGAATTTTATTCTGAATAAGATAACATCTCTTTGCATTTGAAAGTAATAAATTAATAAATGGTCAAATTAATCGTTCTCAATTATTTATGTTTAGTATTTAGTGTCTTCTACAGAAACAGGATTTAGCTGTGACACTACTGAAAGTAAAAGGGAGACTTTTAATCAGTGTGGCCAACACATGACCCTTCCTAGTCAGTTTTAACATACATATTTAGTAATAATACATCTACAATGATAAGCAGAAATGCTCTTGATTTAAGCATCATAATGAATAGTTTGTGAAGTTTTAATTTGCAAATATGACTATCACACTAAACATGACTTTAGGCAAACAGACAAATAATGAAGTGCACACTGGCCCTGAATACATTAATTGAACTGGATATTAAAAATGCAAATGAATGATCACACGTCTGCGTGTACACTGTTCACATTGGTGTGTAGTAATCTCATGGAACAGAAATCAATGTGTTCAGATGTACTATGAAGTGCTATAGAAAAGCGTGCACACCTACTTCATTTCCTTTCCCAGAGGATTATCAACATCATGCAAACATAAAAGGTAAGCAGCAGAACTATGGCCTATACAATCAAAAGAAAGAAGCGTGGGAAGCAGCAAGTCAACATGTGTTCTTTTTGCATACCATCAGACTGCAAGCATTAACCACTGTATGTACATAAGAGAGTTGGATTGTCTAGCAGGAATTGAAAAAAAAAAAAAAAATCACATTAAAAATCTCATTAAAATTGGGTAATCATGCTTTGCCTCAGGACTGGGGAGGGGGGTTCGGGAGAGGAAATGCTTACAAGTTGAATCAGCCTGGGGAAGAATACATCTGCTTTTGCTGCATGCCTTAATGCTCCAGAGTATTATTAATGTTGAGAGGAAATAGATCCCATGTGGTATGGTGAAAAAAAAGGATGTTGCCTCTTCTCATCCTGCATTAGGTCATCTAATGATTTACTACTGTGGCTGCTTCGTGGTACAGTAGAAAGCATTATCCAGCATTGTATTCCCACACTGGATAAGACAGGTGGCTTGGGGAAATAAACCTAGTGTGGGAGAGTGGCCACTATAAGTATCATTCTGATGTGTGTTCCAAATATTCCTCTGGTAAAGCTTTTGTTCCTCAGAGAGCAATTATTGTGCTGTATGTGAGTAGCAATACATTGTATACATCAAACAATAAAACTGGACTATTAAAAAAGGAGGTAAAGCCTAACTTGTGTTCTTTTTCTATTGCTCTACACCTTGATACATTAAAATGCCAGCCATCAAGGGTCAGATTACCCACAAGGCTATGATAGCAAAAATCCCAATTTAAGTCATGTTTTTTAACATGGATTTTCTTTAAAGTGGTCTAATCTTGACAGGCCTATAAATATTATTGCCTACATTGAATTAACAGCCCAAGACTTCTGTTGGAAAATGTACATCAATAATATTATCTTGTTTCAAGCTGTAAGTAAAGATAATCTTCAGACTTTAGATCCCTGTTAACACGGCATGATCAATGCCATTTCCCCTCTTATATGGCAAGGGTCAAACAGAGTTAAACAAAAAAAGAAAAAAAAAGAGTGCTGAAAGCGTGTTTCACATTAAACTGATTTCCTGCTGCTTGTTCTCCACTTATTCCCGGCATTGCACATTTCGAGAATTCCTATTTGCTTTGGCCTCCTGCAGGTCATGGCCACGAATACAAATAATAGGCACCATATGTTTTTCTGTAGCTTAGCATTTTCACAATCTATGTAATTTAACCAAGCCATCATTGATAGGACATCTGTAGGGAGAAAGCTTCATTTCATGCCATCTATAACATTTCCTGGAAAAAACTGTACCAGAGTAGACATGGTCAGGTATGGAGCCAATCTATTTAATATAAGTGTCTTTGTAGATAATGCCAGTATGCTGATAAACTTGCCCCGCCCTCTTAGTTACTGTTGCTAGGCCTTTCCAGCACAGCAAACAGTATATGAAGTTTGTTATTTCAGTCCTAAATAACCCTGTTTGAATAATAAAGCCTAAATAATAAGCATTCAAACAGAATGGTTCACTATTAAGGATTTGAAAATAAAGGGTTAAAGATGTGTTTGGCAAACCTAACACTATCTCAGATAGCAAGTTTTGCTAGGGTTGCTGGAGTGTCCTCCAACCTCCCAAAATACAATTTAGAGCAGGACAACACCATTAAACTCTAAACTCTGATATAGTTATCATCCAGGTTCTGCTCCCATACAGTGGATGTGCCAGTCCTGAATGAGGCTTTTTTTCTAACATAACATGTAACCCCACAAAATTATGTATTTCACTAATGATATGACTCTTTGCAGTAGTGTTAGGTTATGCGACAATTGTAGGTGGTAAGCTACTTAGCATGGCGCAAACATTTGCACCTTACAATAGAAAAAATGTTTTATCCACTCCTTAAACCTTTGGTCTTCTTTTGGTTTTGGAAAAGCTAACAAAAAGACAGTAGCCTCACAACTCTTTGATTTCACTACAGCACCATGCACACTGCCTCAACATAAGGAGAAATCCAAAGCTAGAGATGTCTGCCAGGCCTAGTTACAGTTGCAAAGCTATGATTGGGCAATCACTGTTCAGTGGAGACATTTAGTGAATGGTCAACTGGATGAAAAAGACACATTTTACACTAATCAGTTATTCTGCCACTTGTACCTACCTTTAACACACAATAATATATAATAAAGATGAAAAGAAATGCATTGTTGGCTGTAACTGAGTGTTTATAACTGTAACTAATGATGCATTGATTGTAAATGACAATCAATTCGTACGTAATATCAATCAGAAGCCTCCTGATTCCAAAGGTCTTCTTGCTCAAGCTACCAGGAAACATTATCCTCTGCCTGCCTTTTAGCGCTTGACAACTGACATTAATTACAGTACTTGCGCTTCCTTTTAATTATGCCCAATTATGTGGCATATGTAATAATGGTCCACACACGCCAAACTCCCAATGTTGAGATGATAGGTAGATTGATAGTTGGATGGATCGGCAGAACATCCTTTTGTGCTTGGCCCAAAATGAACACAGTAATTACTGTATTTTTATAGCTCACACAGAGAAGGCTAACTTCAATATCTCTATACCTTTACCTCCCAATAGGAAGAAGAAAAACCTTCCGTAAATCAGCCAGGCCATCTACAGTGGAGTATCACACACAAAACTCTAGAGACATTAAGAAGGATGTGGGGACCTAAAAGTGTGGAATTTATGAGTGTGAATTTATACTCTCATTGCTGCAGCGGGCCTACTTTGAAGGGAATATTGATTCCTCCTCCTCATTACTGTGCTATTCAAATTCTGCTATAGATTTTTTCCCTCCTCATAATGATGCGAATGGGAAAAGATTAAAAAAACAAAAACAGATCTGATAGAGCTGGAAACACAGTGTTGCTCACATGAGATTGCAGGCTTATGTGTGTAAAGACTGGATCTGGTTTTGCTATGGCCAACTTGGGGGACACTAAAATAACCACTGCCCATATGTGTTTTCTTTAACTATTTACTCACGTTTGATCAAATTTAAACAGCAATGAAAATGGGCTCTCATGGCACAGAAATTGCTTCTTTGGTGGTTTCTTTCAAGGTTGCTTCGTGGGAACAAACACAAAGGGCATGTAAAAAAAAGTGGTACACAAAATAACCAAGTGGCCATTTTAAAAGTAAACACTTTCTGCTACATCAGGTTCAGGAGCTCAACAACATGGAAAGCAGACTTCAAACTGAGAAAGACCCATTTTTCCATGAATCATCCTTTCTGGAATAACGCTTGTAATCCTTAATACCCCAGCAGAGTGGAATAGCACTTATATGCAACCATAAATTCTCAAAACACCCACAGTGATTTCTTAATGGTACATAAGTATCAAAAATTCATTGCAGAACTATTAAGTATAGGTTATTTGAACCAAAAGGGAAGTTATGAACTAACTGGGAAAATTATGTCATTTGAAAACTGTAATTGCCCAGAACATCTCTGAAAATGTACTTGAGATTTGTTCTCTTTTCAAAGATAGAAACAGCTGTGGGAATGATGAATTAGGTTCAGTGGTAGATGTGTACTGCCTTACTATTTTACAAAGACACTCAGATAGGGATGTATACTAGGGGTGGATGGTAGGGGTGTGCAATATCATATTGTTTTTGATAATACCGGTATAATCTTTAATAATATATGAAAAAATTGATATTGTAATATTGGCAATATTCTGACTTGTTGACATAATTGCCTGTTAATTAGGCAACTGTTTAGATTAGCACTTGTTGTACTATATATATATATATATATATATATATATATATATATATATATATATATATATATATATATATATATATATATATTTTATACATAATCTAAATCTCACTTAGTTACTGTTGTTTACAAACTAAAGAACTGAGAGATATTTTATTTTAGGGACCGTTCGGTATTTATGGAATGGACCACCGGAGGAAAATAGGGGAGGGTCATGTCTTTTTATTCTTTGTTGATGGGAGGGTCATCCAATTTTTTTTAGTCTAGGGGGGAGGGTCACCCAACTTTTGTATTCATGAGAACAGCAACATTTCAAAGTGGCTTGTTTGGTGCATATTTATCCATGTAGCTCCATGTAGCTCTCTCAGTCTCGGCCCCTATTTAGTCAGCCAGACAATTTGAACTGTAGCTTTAGAGACCGTGGGATTTCCCAAACTGAATAAATCCCACTCGCACACAAACACCAAACTGCTTTGCTAGCTCCATCGTGTTGTAACCAAGACATCTGCTGAAAAAATAATTTTATTCATTAGCATGATTGCCGTACTGTTTAGTTCAACAACATCCAAAACACCATACGAAAACATACCAGACGCAAGCTTTTATTTTGAAAAGTCGAAGCTCGCAGACTCCACCAGCTGGGAGGCACGAGACAGGAGACCTCCGGGCTGCAGCCATACCCGACTCAAATATCCTTTCGGTCCCGGTGATTATTTGTGAAATTGTGCAAACGACAGCCTTTTCAAGCCATTTGAGAAGAAGAGTGGTAGCATGCAAGCTCCCAAATTGACACTTGTCTGAGAAATGGAGTTTTGGATAATGTTCAGCTTCGGCAAGCTTACCTATGCTAAAATATACAATGACTGAGGAAGCCTAGTGACGAGTCCAGAGCAACCAGTGTTGAATTTGTTATTTCCCAGTGTCCTTTGTTGAATGGTCTCAATATTTTATTATTTTATTTCATGTGAATACTTGTTTACTAGATGAGTAACTTAGTATTTGAAGTAATGCAGTAAGTGTGCATTAAGTTTCCATGCTTATTGGGTTTCCACAACAATGTTAGTGAGTAAATCTACTGAAATGGCCACCACACCATAACAGAGGACTGGGATGCATAAGATGAGAATACAGAGGTTTAGTCTCGTAAGTCATGGCTGTAAAAAAACAATGGGCTTCTGTATGTCTTTGCCAAGTGCAAACCAGTACAGAATTTATCAATAAATTGTTGGGGAGGGTCATCCCATTTTTCCATATCATTTTGGAGGCTCATCCAAAATGTATTGCTGGTGAAGGGAGGGTCAGGTCTATTTTGATTAAAGATCCCAAAACTCCAGTGGCCCCTGAAATAAATAACAAACAGTCCCTTATAGTAATATTTGAAAGCAAACTGTTAACGTTTATTCTGACATATACAACTATTACACTTATTGTGTTGCAATTGTATGCTCTTGAAATTAATAAAATATTGTTGAGGATTTTGTCATATCATCAAGAATATCATTTTTACAGATATACCCTGAAATATTGTGATATTATTTTAGGGCCATATTGCTCACCTCTAGTGTACAGTATAAAAGTCAAGAAAGTACACTGGTATGAATTTGCCCTACGGTATCAATTTTGACTACACCGTGCTGACCAGTAAAGCCCCTTATTTTTTGTTGAGATGGGAAGGACTCAGACTGTTATTACACATTACACACACATTACGCATTACACATAGCCTTTCAGGGTGTTTTTCTTCATAAATTGTCTGAAAAGGACACCAGGCTGCTACAGTATAACCGTACAAACCTCTACACACATCAGAATGCACGGTTATAACTCAGCCAGACATATCTCTGTTTTGCAGTGAGTCAATGTTCATACTGTATAAAAACTACCGGCTAGCAGACTTCTGCTCATAGCTCAATCCCGACAGAACACCAAGGTGATTTTCAACCCGCAAGCAAGTTTTTTTCAGCCTAACATTGTTGAAACCGAGTAGCTAATATTGGTAGTGAGAGCAACAAGTTAGTGGACTGCCAACTGCACTGCCTCTGCCGCACACCAGTGGTGTACCTGTCTGTGTGTGTGTGTGTGTGCCCCAACAACAGGTATCTACCAGGACTGAATAGTAAAGCGGATAGTATCTATCTCGTGAACACCTTTACACAATCACACATTAAAAAAGTGTTATAAAAATATTTTATATTCTGAATAAAATGTTGTCAGTGTGTTAATGTTGGAGTCCCGACCCAACTCTTAGCAAACAAGCGATTGTGCCTGCTTTAGAAAGTTAACTTGTCGCAAGTTTGCGGTAAAATGCAGTTGGGTTGTCGAGGTCAAAAAAACTATATGTGGCAGCTGTGAATCATATAAACTTATTATAAATAATTTTGAATATTTGCTGCTTCAATCCAGATGAGTATTGAAAAGTATTTTCCACGACTGAAAAAGGCACGGGTTGAAGATGAGGACCAGCCTGAACCGGAGTTATCAGTCTGAAACAGAGCTGAACAGTCCGACCAGTAGAATTAGTTGTTATTAATTTGTTTACAATATTTTCAGGCTTCAACCAGTGAAAGACAGGGTCAGGGGGAGAGAGAGATAGATTTGTTAGGCATTGAAGTAGAAGAGGAGGACAGCATCCAACAGTGTGTTGTTACGAAAATAATTTTTCTTTTTTAAATATGTACATACTTTTAAAAAATCTTTTCAAAAGTATCGGTTCAGGTACCGTTTTAAAAGTATCGTTTTAGCACCGGTTACGGAAAAAACCCAAACGATACCCAACCCTAGTTGTCATACCAATGCTTTACCCCGTTACTGTCTGTGCTTCAAATTATACCATGAAATAAATTTTAGGCCATACCGGCCAGCCCTAATGTATGTATACCCTCCTAATTAGAACACAATTTGCCTTGAATCAATTTACATATGGTAGAGTACTGAATAAATTTATTAGGGAGGTATATTAAAGATATAAAAGGAAGAGTTAAAAAATGAAAACTAGAAAGGTCGGACTTAAAGTAAGACAAAGGAATGTGCAATGACATAACAGTTAAGGCCCTGTTTACCCAATGACGCTCGCGGGTGAAAACGAAAAAATATTTTATCGGATGTGCCTTTCGTTTATACGGTGACGGTGTTTTTGGGGCTTAAAAACGCAAAAAAAGTGAAACCACCCTCCACAGTGGAAATCTTAAAAACGCTCCACCATCGCGTTACCGCCTAAAGGGTAAAAACGCAAAAGTCTGAAGACAGCGGTGTGGAGAGATACGAGAAAAAGGCGTCCAGGTAATCTGTTGTTACGGAGTAGGCTACAGAAATTATAGGCTCCTGTTATATAAAAGATTTTCAATGTAATGGCTCAATATTTAAGTGATTTCGACAATGTGGATAAGGTTGTTATAGTTCGATGACCATATGTAGGCTATTCATGTGAGCCAGCTGCCAGAGTAGGCTACAACGTTGCGGATGAAGAGAAAGAGAGAGCGAGTGGCAGCGGGCAGAGGAGGGTCTACTTCACCCTCCTCTGCCTCTCGCTCTCAAGCAGCAGCTGAAGGGCTGCGAGGCTCAGGATATTGGTAGTGCTTCCGTGGGTGCTGTGCTGTGGCTTATCACGGTCGACTGTGCTGGTCATCATCAGACAAACATGCAACTCCACCTCCTCGTCTTTTCCAGACAAGCTTTGTTGTTTTGGTTTCGCGCTACTAAGGAGAGAAGTAGAAGGAAGGTTCTACGTAGGCGCGCGGCCTTGGTGGTGTTGTGTGGCAGTGCCACCTAGCCGCCTGGCGTGCATACTACATCGAATTTCACACACTTTTGCGTCACCATATGCACGCAGATCTCCCCCCAAAAACTCTTGTCTAAACGCGGAATAAAAAGTGAGAACGCAACGCTACTTTTGCGTTTTCTCTTCAGATCGTTTCCGTCTAAACATAGCTTAAAATTAAGCAAATGTATGCCCCAAACTGATAGATCAGGTTCCAATTCTAGATCTATGCACTTGAAAATATTATTTTTAATAGTTTATAGTCGTATAATCTTAATATGTATTCAGACTACAGTCTTTTTCTCTTTCTGTCTACTATTCCCTCTCATCTCCCAGCCCTCAGTGTTTTGCTTTCTTCTCATTCATTTTTAATGAATTGTTTCAGGTGCAGGCAGGAGAGGAGCAAATCAACGGGGCATTTAGCACAGGGAAAAAGGAGGTGACTATTGAGCCGATAAACCAAAGTAATGAAAACAGGAGCTCCAATCTCAACGCTCTCCGCAGGACGTTTGTCTTTTTCTCATAAGCGGTGCACCAACTCAGTGGCTCTGCCTCTCATGAGCCATAATAGTGTCAGACTCAAGATTGTAAAAGGGTGAAACTCGGGCCTTGGGCCTATTGTGTGAATGAATTCCCACACTTATTGTGTTCAGTCCTGCAGTTGCATTGCATTAGGTCTGGTGAACATTTTGGTTTCGTGGGTCCATGTGTGTACACTTTTTGGGTGGTCTAAAATTATCCTATTTGTGAGAGATGGAACACGTAGGAAACTTAGCATGAGGTCATTAGTGATGATAGGTTGAGGGTGTGTGTCGGTGTGTGTGTCGGTGTGTGTGTGTGTGTGTGTGTGTGTGTGTGTGACAAACTATTGAATGTGCAGCAGCAGAACACATTTGGCAACAAAGGATATAGCGTGCCATCATTCATTTTCTCACAGAGAGACCAATAAATAGGGAAGGACTGACCCAACAGTACGACTCTCCAAATCGTGGTTACTGTACAAACAATGTGATTATGTTGACATCATGGCACTTTGGTTATATGAGGGACTATTACCGCCTGACCGCACTGTCCTCCGACTTGGCCAGTGGTGGGGACACACTTACGTAATGGGAGAAGCTGTGTGGGATCAGACTCAGTGTTGCTTTGGCAACAAGGAAAAACTGAATCGTTCTGTGCCAGGGTGGCACACTGTAACAAAGACTGCTACTTAGTGTCTTGAGCGCTTCAGATATTGTGAAGTATTTAGAATTTTGTTGAAAATAAGAGCCTGGCCATTCAAATCCGATTTAAAATGCCATGTTAATGTAATAGCTCAATATTTTGGGAAATACTTTTGGGAAAATAATTTGCTTTCTTGCTGAGAGACATACAAGAAGGTAGATACCACTTTTATATCTGTCCATTAAATATGACGCTACAGGAGGAGGAGACCAATCAGCTAGCTTAGCATAAAGAAGCAGGGAGAAATAGCTTGTCTAGCTCTGTCAAAAGGTAAGAAAATCCACCTACTAAAGCTAAAAAATGAACAATTAACATGTTCGTTTTATCCATACAAAAATTGTAGCGTGAAAACAGTACTAATTTCTGCTTGCTCGGGAGGTTACATCCTGGATTATTTCTTTGCTGGCTAACTTGTCGTCACCGTGAGGTTGCCAGGCAACCAGGAAAAAGACTCCAAGAAACTGCCACTGGACAAAAAAGATAAGGGACTGCTATAAGTTAGATGAGAAGATTGCTTCCACTTACATGTCTGTACGCTAAATATGGCCAGCAGCTAGTTAGCGTACCACGAAGACTGTGAGAAGGGGGAAACAGCTAGCCTTGCTGTCTAAATGTAAAAATATCCACATACGTGCACCTCTAAAGTTCCCTATTTAACTATTTATTGTTTCTATAATCTGTACAAAAAACAAAATGTAAAAATGAAAGGTTGTGTTAGACTCTGTTGTATACACTACACCTTTTCAATAAATAGTTGTAGGCTGACCACAACTGTTTGTTAAATGACTTATAAATTACTCTTAATCTTATTTTGTGTTGCTGCTGTACATGTCAGTAGGCTTATGTTGTCTTCATTTACTGAATTATCTTCAACGATGATGGCAATGAGATGGGGTGAACCAGAATATACCCAGAGATATGGGCGATTAAATGTAATTGGCATCTCATTTCTAATGATGGTATAATACAAAAACATTGAGTGAACATTATGTTTAGTCTCTGTGGTAATGCCATTAGGGTAAGTGTGGCAGCTATTTTGGTTTAAAAGTTATTATTTGGTAAGAGAACACACATGCCCACAACATAACACATGAAACCCCACACTGATTATAATTGTCATAATTTTACCTAATTGTCTACCTGGATTGCATGAATGATGCTATTTCTGAAGCTAGTGTGGGCTGTATACCTACAGTCTGTCAAAGTGGCAAGCACCAACACATTTTTTAGCAGAATTGCTTTGTTACTCTGCTTTTCCTCTTGGATAAACTTATTTACTCAAACCAGACATCAGCACTTAAAGAAATCCCCTTTGCCTAAGTGGAAGCAAAGGCGACATTACACTTAATGCTGATGACGACATTAATCATAAAAAGTTCGCTAAAACCCTTTTGGGAAACAGCATCTGATTCTCTGGAAATGGGATATCTCACCGCCTACGAACAAATATGAATCACAAAATTGAGGTGTAATGATGTCAATTCCAAGAGTTTGTAGCAAATGGCAGTCCACCTGCTGTGAAAAGACAATCTGTTCAGTGGGGGGCCAAGAACCACAATGCACTCTGTTATGAGCAAACTTAATAAAACACATTTTTATGATGGAAGTTCAATATAAAAATGGGAATGTATAATCAACACTTTGAGACTGATGGCATTTGCCAATCAACTGCAGATGAACTGAATCTATTTACAAGGATGTTCTCACCACATTGTTAAGCAGAAGAATTCATCTATTTAATGTCAAGCAGGAAAATATTGTACATAGCATCAGTAATTACTGGTCGTGCTCCTTTGCCTTTCCACGGATCATAAGTTTGAAATGACAAATCAATTTACAGAATGTGCATTCTCTGCATTTGTTTTTCATACAATATTTCTAGGGCTAAACCCATATTATGTTCTATTTTTTTGTGTTTTTCCTCCACTCTTAATTTCACACGAGACGATAAATTGTGTAGATTTGAAACTTTGCACACTCATCAGAAATGTATGCCTCATGAAATATGGTCTCATGTGGCAACAGGCTCACAGTATGATTAAACTTCATGTTTACCCTTAATCTGATTTATGTAAACTGAAACATGATACACATTATTCTGATGCTGCAAGAGTATAATCCACATACTTGTACTGTTTGATTTCCAAGTGCTGTCAGCATTATCATACATAAGTCCGTGTGGCCTGACACAAAGCTAGCTCTCCAATTAGTGCCCTGCTATTCTGTCAACACAAAACTGGGTACGTTTGTTCTAAAAATACAGTATTGGCCAGCAAGGCTGGAGTGTTCATATTAAACAATAATGGGATGGAAATTTGGAGAAAAGAAACTTGGTACATATGCTGTTAAACCATGTATTAGGTATGCATTTTACTGTTCGATATTATATGGAATAGCTTTAAAATGTAAAAGGTTTTGGGAATTCAGTATATAATTTGCCAGTTTGCATACGTTTAAGTTGATTCAAGTTGAAGGTGTTGCAGTTTTCCAGCTCAAACATTTTATTCCATTACTTAAAAAGTTTTCTACCCCCCCAAATTAGACTGCATTTACAAAACTGAACCTGCATTTGAACAGTTTAGTGATGGATAACACTGACTAGCTTCTCTGTATTTGACAGTTATCAAGGACTAAGATTTGGGCTGCGCCCGAGGTGCTTCATTATAAACTACCGAGAGAATGTGACATCCTTGTTGTTAAAATGTGCTTGCTGAGAAAGCACTTGAATTAATTATTTGACAGCAATATTTGTTGAGCATAGGAGCAAACAAACAGCTGCACCACTACTGAGTGACTCCCACAGAGCCTGAAGTTTCACGTGAACAGCATACCATTAATTCGGATGGCTCAAATCTATGTCAGATGCTGTTTGTTGCAGACAGAACTGGGTGAATTTGTCCCCCGTCATATCAAGTTAAGTCAATTGTTTATTGTATCGCAGCCAGATTTAAAAAAAATATATATATTCAACATCTAACTGGACTGTATTACCTTTTTGCCGGGAGAATGTATTTTTTATAACACAAAAACAGAAAGTAAAAAATAAAAGTAAGGGAGTAATGGGTGATTACAAAGGCAAATCTTTCAACTTCTATCTTCACAGTTGGCATGGTGCTTAATGCAACAAAACATGCAGTCCTGAAAACTAAAATGAGTTTTTTAGTGGTTCATTTGCTCTCAATCAAGACAGGCTTTAGCCTCTGTAGAGCAGAGGCTGCTTAATCACTGTTTTTGTATATAACGTGTGTATCTTTACAGCTAATTTGCATTTCTGCCATCTCCATGAGGTTTGGAGAATATGCCTAAAGGGGTGTGTTAATTATGTCTAATTTTACACTCCGTCTTATTGAGAGGAACCCAATTTGGTGTCTGGCCCCCTTAGCTTCCTTAACCTGCCATTTACCACTCATTACTACAAAGTAAACAGCCTGAACAATAGATAATCAGAGAGGGGAATGATGAGAAGTGTGGCAGATGCGGCTCTACATTGCAGATATCTGCTGCCTCTGCTTCAAATCAATCGGCAATTAGCGCCATTTCACCGCAGCTGTTATGGAGCGATTCATTTCACTGGAGTGATCCCCTTTTCTGATCAGCCCCAAACGTAATTGCAGATCCCTCCAAGGCCTTGCTAAAAGAAAGAGAGGCAGCAAGGGTGAGAGGGCGAGAGATGGATGGGGAGAGAAGTAGTGCATGAGAGGGAAAGGATAAGGCTGATGGAGGGGGAGAGAGGGAGAGAGAGAGAGAGAAATTGTAATGACTGAATTATCTAAGTTCAACAGCACAGGAGACTGCTGCTCTGAATTGTAGTTGACATTTCAACAGCTGAGTGTTATTTCACAGCTCGGTCTTGATGGTGTTCTTTGAACTTGTGGAAAAAAACATTTGCAGACAGTGTAAGTTAAATTGGGGAAGACAGGCTTCTCTGTTCAATGGAATATTGTTGTAGTGAAACACCAGGCTAGTTGGTCTCATGAATATCTCTAGTAATGCACAAACTTGCTGTAATGTTCTCTATGGCGCATACTGCTCGGACAATAATCCAAAAAACCCTAAAGCCCACGTACTGAAATTAACATGTATTAAGATGTCTAGTGGGGAGTTGGAAAAGAGAAGAACATTACTTAAATCTGAATAAATTGATTTTTTGCCACTTGTACCACTTTATTAATATTGCAGATGTGTTGGCAAACGTGGGTTTTTACACATCAAGCAGTTAGGAGCAACATTATGATTAATTTTGATTTATGTTTTAGGCAACCAAACAAATGTAGGTCCAATATACATGCCCTTTCTAGCTTTAGTCTGGTCTCACAGCAAAATGTTCCACTAGTTGTTAACTTTGTCTGTCGGCTGTTTGGTGCTGAGCGGGTTGCTGAGCTTCTTTTCTGAAAAGAGCTGCCTGGTGCGGCTGGAAATATGGTCGATGAGAGCGATGAGACTGAACCAAAAGAGTTAAGTGCAGGCTGTAAAGAAATGTGTGGAAAGAGCTTAAACTTACACTTCGAAGAGCTGCTAGAAACAGAGTTTGGAAATAATTCTCTCTGGGTTTGTCTTTCCAAGTGGCCCCTTTCACATATAGTCATTTGTATCCATTGTTAATGTAAACATATTCACTGTAGGAGTGTTACCTTAAAACATTAGGACATGTGTGGTGCTATTATTTGAATTCCTTTAACTTGTCACGTTTGAGAGAAGGAAAACTGGCCCCTAAACATACACAAAAGTATATGGACATCCCGCTACTTTTGATCCATAAACGGTTTGTTGTTGAAGAACTTAATTTGCCTGCATCCACCTTTGGGAAGTGGCCTGCAAGCCAGGCCTTATCTTTTAACATTATTGACTGACCTTACTAATGCTCTTGTGGCTGAAAGGGAGAAAATCCCTGCAGCCAAGATCTAAAATCTGGTGGAAAGCCTTACCAGCAAAATGAAGCCCGTTAGAGCAGCGTATTTATTGCCCATTGGTTTTGGAATGAGATGTTAAACAATGTAATGTTTAAATGAAGAAAACAACTGTCCTGGTTAAAACACTACAATCTGTAAAGGAATATACAGTATACGTGCTTTATCTTGTTGTACATTTATATAACTATGCTTCTGCAAGATTGTAGAGTCGCTCAAAGTCAATAGATCCATAAAACACGTAGGATCTTTTTCCAACCGTTAAAAAGCCAAGTCCTTACCTCAGACAGCACACTGAGGTACAATTTCCTTTGAAAAATCACACAGGGTGCCAGAGCTGTTAGCAACCACAACCTACAATTACGGCTGGCCTTAAGTCATTTGTCCCAGTCTTTATGGAAGGAATGCTGTTTCTATGGAAATGCATTTATATACAGTAATGGAGATATACTTGCATTGCAAGGTTGGACAGAGTGCGAGATATTTGTTCCTGTGGATTTCTATAATCCCACACAATTTAAGCGATGCTAAGAAAATGAATCAATGACAATTATTGATCCTCTGCTAACAACACAAGCTCAACATGTGTGTAAAGTATAAACCATGTACAGTATAAAGATGAAAAATGCTCAGGCATCCGCTATCTGAAAACTTTTGGCCCAAAATGTTGCTAAGACTGACTGCCCTCACATGCATATGATGAGGCAAAAGTAACATGTTGTGAACTTGACATCTACACTGAGTCATCATCTTGATTATATTTTTCTGTGTGATAACCAGGAGCCCTTAAAGCATGGCAGCAATGACTTGTGTGTGTGTGTGTGTGTGTGTGTGTGTGTGTGTGTGTGTGTGTGTGTGTGTTGCCCTCTCTCTCCTCCCCCCATCATCTTATCTCATTAAGTCATCTTTGAAACCCGTATCAGCAGGTCCTGTAAAAGTATAAAATGAAGTTCTCACAAGAAATTTTGATAATGTGTCAACTGACTGGCAACAAGCTACTGATTTTATCTGCTGGAGTGAGGAAAGTACTAATTAAACAAATTCTGTGTCCTCAATTTTTTCCTCTGCTCATCCTACTTCACAGAACAAATACATTCCATTTTGTCTTGGATGTGCAGCACATTTATCACAAAAAAGATGGAGTAATGCTAAACAATGGATAGAATGTTCTGTGTATTACATAAGACAACACAATCTTAGGCTTTTTTAACGATGATGTAAGCATAACAGTCTTAATCTTAGAACTCTTAAAAGGTGAATATCATCTTTTTATTGTGGTGAAATGGCTTAACTTTCATATGTTGCATGTTATTCTTCAAAGCAAATTTCCACACTGGCTGTAAAAGGGCTGTTCTAAGTCAGAACGTCACAACAGACCCTTGGTGCTTTCTTCTTGGAAGTCCACTTAAGATGACAAAAGTAGCCGTCTGCCGAAGATGTATGGCCTCAAATTATGTTTGAGTTTTTCCCTAGCTGTTGCTGATGGCACTTTTTGAGGAAAGTGATAGCAAGTTGTGAGAAAGCAAAGTGGCTGGGCTTTATGACCTATTGCCTTGTCTGCCATCTGCAGGGATCAATTAGTCTTCCTTGTGTAATAGCTGAGAGCAGAAAAAGCTAAAAAAAAATATATATATATATATATATATATTCTCTGGAGTAATAACCGGGTTAGCACTGCTCAGACTTGTGGCCCATCATACAAGTGTCCACAGTATTGTAGACAACTAAGAAAAACAAATGTGTTGAAATATTAATAAGCTAATTGTAAAGCTTGCTATTTTATTTAGCTATAATTTATCGCCACCCCAGCTCTCCAACACAGAAATGCATGTCCCCTGCTGTTTTGTCTGGTCTGCCATGATTGACTTCGGGACGAATAGTGTGTTGTTGAGCTGACACAATCAAAGCACCATATTTAATGGATCACACCCAAGAGGTTAACATGTATCTTTCTAGTCAGATAGTCTTTTCCCATGCTATATGTTCAATCTGAACATCACAAAGTCCATCTTGTGAGCTAAATAATCAATGGCTTCCCTTCTGGCAGCCTCAGGGCTGTCTGGCAGTGGACAGAGAGAGGGAAACAAAAAAAATAAATAAAATAAAAACAGTCTGTCCTCACATGCCCTCAAGGATCAAAGGATCAAAAATGCTACAGAACCATTTTCTTACTTTACCAACTTTTTCTCCCTTGGGTGACAACTTGTCACTGGCGTCAGGGTGACACATGTTAATTGACAGTGACACCCTGAGATGTTCTTTTGAAAAGGGTCACTGCACTGGGAAATAACTGCACTTTATCAATCTTCAAAATGTTTTTCAATCTACAGACTCTGTGTTTTGGCAGTTGAGAGAAAGCCCTTTAAGAGAATCTATCGAAAATGTTCCCAGCTTTTTTTTTTTATATGCACACGTGTTATTTTGTGATACTGTTTTGAGTATATATACTGTTTTGCCAAGGTAAGATTCAATGAAGCAATTTAAACATACATATCTGCTGCAATCATAATCTCATTTTCTTTAATATGGCTGTCCTCATAGATCTACGTTTGAATTCATAGGGAGATCACAACAGAAAATAATGCTCTCTAGCCACTATTCTGTATGCTTTAACTATAAGATACAAGATGTTAGTTCCTGCTCGATAACAATATATTGTCCTGGTTTTATGAAGTGTCACTAATATGATTATAATAAAAATCTGCATGGTTATATATATATATATCCAACCTACACAGATCAAGTACTACCAAATACCCAGTGAAAAATATGACTTCATAAGCACGCCTCATGTTTTACTTAGAAAAATGTTGATCAACAGTTATTCAGGCTATCAAGTGAAGACGTTGACAGTACTAAAGCATTTTAATGTAATAGTCTTAATAGTCCCAGCTTGATGATTGTAATAATAGCATACCTGATCTGTTACATAGTTTGTCTCTTACTCCCAACACTAATAATGACTTAAATCCCCAGGATAAATCTAAGCATATGACCTCAGGACATTGTAGTAGTTTACTTCCTGTTTCCCAGACTTCCCATGAAATGTCTCGCCTGTGGGTGCCTTTAAATGCGCACACGTTGATATTAGATATTCAGAGGTTTGTCATTAAATAAAGACATTATAATGACAAGTTCTCAAGTCCACATTCCAACAGTAATGCAACATAACTGCCCCGGGTGGCTTGTGACTATGCTGGGGATTTAATTAATTTGTTGCTCTCTCGCTGTGTCTTAAAGTGACCTCAAAACCATAGAGATGAGAAAAACAGCATAACAGAAGAAAGAGTTGTTTGGGCTGTGCAGTACAATGAAAGACCATATAGGGGGGGAAAAAAGAGCAACACAGACTATGAGAGAGGAATATTGAACAGTTACCTGTACCTTAAAGAACCAATCCAGTGAACTAAAGCATGCAGTTGCAAAGTGGCTACAACAAACAAAAACACTACAGTCTATGGTGTACACTATTGTATGATATATATTCTATACAAATACTAAATACTGTATAGCAATCATTTTAGTTGCACTAACCAAAACATGTTAGAAACTATAAGGATAACCTGATTAACACACTTACATATTTTTTGAAACATGCATACTTTCTGCAATCTGCATGAATACTAAAGTAGCCTGCATCGTATCTTTACGTTGGCTAACAATACAATACTCTCTCTCTCTGCTATACAGTTTTGCTTTTCTTCTTTTTTGTGACATTACATACAGTAATCATATTAATAGCCTCCTCTTTTGCCTCCTGGAGTTAATTCCTTTGGCCTTTTGCCATTTGCTATCAATTACTCTTTCACACTGTGAACAATTATTGAGCGATTGTAGTGGATGTGGAGCCAGCTACAGAAAGCACTTCAGAGTATTTATATTAGATTATGAATTAATACTTTGGATAAATAACGGTACCATATAATCGTCCCTGCTTTTGTGATGACGCGTGAAACATATGCAGCATTAAAAAAGGAAAGAACGTAAACTTCTTCTCAAGTGTGTTTGTACTAAAATAATGCATTACCTGAATGATAATGCCAGTGCTATTTATTAGCTCAGCCACACTCATGGAAACAAATGGAAAGTCTTAATCTTAATGCTATTATTTTTGTCAACAGCTATTTGTGGAGGAATCGGCAAAGACCACTTGTTACAGTTTCAGACGGCACTTGGGTGCGTAAATGACTTTGGCATGTTCAGATAAATAACTGAAAGCTCCATATATCTTCTTCTTTGGGTGGCAAACTGAGAAAATGGCATTCATGCATTTAGTTATACCCACACATGAATGCTGTTTTGATGTACTTTACAGCTAAATTAACTACTTAGCGAAAGAGTGTATCTATGAAATGTTGAAGTCTATGTAATATTGAACCATTCAACATAGCAACTTAGTTTCCAACTTAAACCATTATTCTTTTAAACACAGAATTAAGTTGGAGGTTTAACATTACCCTGCACTGACAGTAAAACTAACGTTGACACAAATGCACATTATTTTCCAATTAATTTTTAGATGAGATAGCACATGCTGTCAAAAGTATGGAGAGGCAATAAAAAGCAAATGGTTCAAGTGTCCTTTTCCAAATGGTGTGCCCAATGAGGCCTTCCTAACCTCAGGCTAATGTTATTTTCCCACTATTATTCCAATCTTATTTATTTGGAATGGCACATCCATTCTTATTTCACATTTGCTCAGAAATCTAGACATGGCAATCGCATCTCTACTGCTGGGCCCCCATATTGTTAGAAATTACACTTTCAATTTACCACCGCACAGCCACACTTTAGCTTGCCTCTTTTGTGATGATCGGCAGGGACAATTGAAAATACAATGGATTTTGGAGGACAGGCTGTGACTGTTGTGATTGGCATCATAGACTGAATGTGATGGAGGTTCTTGACTACAGTGTTGAAAATTGGGCAATAAAACAACTTACATTTCTTTGCTCTTTTAAAAAAAAAAATCTACATTATCTAACTACTTTATATTAAGTTAAGCAATATTATAATATGTAGAAAACAAATCTATAAATATCTGGAAATGTTGCATTTTAAGGACACAACATCAAGAGTTTAAATGTTCCAGTTTAAATGCTCAGTCTGGCTCCACTTTTTGCTGAAAAAGCAGCGCAGACTCATTTCAGGGAGGGTTGTGTGCGTTTGTGTATCTGAGTGAGAAATCAGGTAAGTCAACTTGCTAAGATTACAGAGATTTTTTTTTTGCTGCCACAAGTAACTAAAAGGGAAATTACAGTCTCTGCTTTAGTGTTTGTGTGAATTTGTGTTTTTCAGTGGATTCAAAGGACGTGAAGCTGTCTTTTTTTGTCTAGTGAGACTAGTGCAGCAAAACATTACACTGAGACAGGCTATACTTGAGGTTGGATGATTTTTATATTGCATGCACTGATCAGTAATTTTGATGACATCTTAAGCACACATTTTTTTTCTTTTCTTTCCCTAACCCAGAATTGATAACAGTCCCAAATACCTCCTTCTCTTGAGCTCATTAATCCTCGTCATCGTATTCGGTAGGAGTGTAACGGTACATGTATTTGTACCGGACCGTTTCGGTACAGGACTTTTGGAACGATGCTAATGTACGCTGAATGCAATCTTTAACAGAAATTATTAGGGCGGTTTTGCGTGCAGAACATACTTCAATTCCGAGATCCCACACGAACATATTAAGTGGCGGACCAGAAGTTTGTTTAGTCTCCGCCCTGCACTTTAGCGCTTTACACACACTTTGCACACAGTACGCTTATCCCAGCCAAGCCTCTCGCTAGCTAGCGTCATGGCCAATGTAGAGAAGCCGGAGCTTAAAGACCCTCCGTTATCATTAAGTCTCCTGTTTGGCACTACGCGAATGTGAATAATACTGCTACAAGAGCGTAGTGCAAACGCAGCTCCCCTCGGCATTTAAACAGACTTTTGCTGGTAAATCGGGCCTAAGCAGTAACAAATGCCATTGGTGTTTTTATAGCAGCGGATCTACGGCCATATTCAGTTGTTGAAAACGCATGGTAAAGGTGATTGAGACGCGGTGTGAAATTCCTTCTCGTCCACATTTCAGCCAGAAAGTAATACCAGCCCTAATGAACAAGC
Source organism: Sander lucioperca (assembly GCF_008315115.2). Lineage (NCBI taxonomy): Eukaryota > Metazoa > Chordata > Actinopteri > Perciformes > Percidae > Sander > Sander lucioperca. Next base: position 23,837,544 of record NC_050189.1, read on the forward strand.
AAAAACTGCTATCCACAACTTGTCTAAGGCATTGGCTGTAGCACTCACGACTGATGGATGGACATCCAGAGTTACTGAGAGCTACTTAACAGTTACTGCTCATCACCCCTGAGTATTTATTACGATTCATTTAAAATTGTTTAAAAAATTGTAAACTGTTATTTACAAAAGTTCATAATAAACAACAAGCACATTTCTTTGCTTCTTTACTTTACTTGTTGGGAGTTTATCATTTTTTTCCCCCCTTATTGTACCGAAAATGAACCAAACCGTGAGTTCAAAACTGAGGTACGTACCGAACCGTGATTTTTGTATACCGTTACACCCCTAGTATCCGAACAGACCCCACAACCTCATCTGCTGCAGAGTAAGCACTTATGAAATGTGTTGGTGAATAAAGTAGACAAACAAGCTTCCACATTGGGCCACTCACCCCACTCTTTGTTATTCACACGGTGTTGGGTTCTACTGTATGAGATTTTAACTTGGGTCCCCAGTTGTTAAACATCTGCCAATCAGCCAAAGGCAAATCCCCAGTATTATAATAGAGCACCAAGCATTTATATATGTCTGCAAAACAGTTGGCCTGCTGAGTTAATTTCAAATGTTTGTGTGTTTGATTAAATGGTAAGTGCTGACTTCATTAATTTGGAAATTCTAATGTTGGACATACACTTGCTTCATTTTTTCAGGAGATATTAAAAAGATTAAAGACCATGACATTAGCTGTGAATAACCAGTGCTTCTGCCACAAGGTTCCCCCTGCCAAAAAGGATTCAGCTGAGCAGGTTCCTCCCCCATGTAAAAAGAGGTCTCTTGTTATGTATTGTGCCCTAGAATGCAGAGCTGCACAGCTGACTGGGTTCCATCATCATTCCAGCTACCTAATGAGTGATTGTTTGTGGGCTGATAAAATTAAATTGCAAGCCTCGCCGATTTCAGCAACAGGTGTTTTTCCTCCGTCTCATAATAACATGAGAGATGGGGGATTTAACCACCTACTCAGGATGATAATGTATTCTAGTTTACCGATTCTCTTGGTTTACCACTCATACCCACATACAACGAAAAAAAGAAAAAGATTTAACCAATTATGGTTCATGGAGGTTCATTATGAGAGCTGATATTCTTCTCAGGTCAAAAGAAAATCTTTACAGGCCATATTTAAGATTAAATACATACACTTCTCTAACAAAAAATGTCACATTCCTTACTCCCCATACTCTTCCCCCCCCCATTGTCTTTCAAACTATAATCCTTAAGATTTGCATGAAATCAAATACCACTTTTGATACTATAAGGTTTTTCATTGGTAGTAGTGTAGTCAGCCATTCCCACACAGGATTCAAGTTGCCTTGTGCATTAGGGATTTACAGTACACAAGGAATGACCACCCCGACAGCAGCATGACTACATCATTGGCTCTCTTTACACCGGGTCAGAGCTGTATTAAGTTACTGCTAATGCAAAAAGAACATCCTAGTGCTGCTGCTTCACATTAGTAGGATTCAACTGTATACATATCCAGAAGTAACCAGTAACTATAGTGTAGTTGTACTACTGTACTGTAGTAGTGTTGCAAAAATTGTCACTTCTGGTGTGTGTGTGTGTGTGTGTGTGTGTGTGTGTGTGTGTGTGTGTCCATCTGTGTGTGAGGGCTGTACGATAATGTAAGGAAATCTTTTCCAACATTGTTTTATTGAACATAAATGGCAAAACAAAAACCAAAAAATGACAGTTACATTTTAAAGTGCAGTTTTCTACTCATATTCTCTTTCAACTAACACAAAAAAATCTGTCTTTTGCGATATGTCGCAGCCTTTTCCGATGTGTATATTGCGCCAGTTGATATCGCAATGACGATAAAAAAATTATATATTGTGCAGCCCTAGTATCTGTGTGTGTGTCTATACTGCTTGCTAATTACTATCTGGTTAGGAGATTGACATCAAACCTGCATTCCAGCTACCTTATTCAACAAAACTTAGATTGTTCTTTCATCCAAGACACTTTTTAATGAAATCATATCTGCAAGTACTTAATATGATAATCTCAATTATGATCAATTGTTGGGGTGTGAATATGCCATGACTTCTGTAAACAAAAGTAGTTCTGCTCAGTGGCAGGATTCACTTCTAAGCCTTCAGAGAAATAAAATGTTTTAATAGCCTCTTTTCCTGTTAATGATATTCCGTTCGTTCTTAACACACCATTGCACAGATATTGAAACCATTCATTTCTGTAATAGGGAAAAGGGGCCCACAGAGAACACAATCTAAATCCTGTATTCTTGACAGATTTCTGTGACAACAATTTTAACATCCTGCACTATCATATATTCAGTGGATTTATGAATTTGTTGGTGTCTTGCACCTTGATGTTTTGGTTTGGTCAATTCCATATTTCACAACAGCCAAGAAACCCCCTCAACTATTACTGCCATTCTATATATCCTCCAATGCAGTACTGAAAAAAAAATATTAAAAATGTAATACCGGTATGTAGCTTTGATGACTCAAGGATCACATTTATTACCAAAGGTCAGTGCAGTACCAGTCTAGTCCATACACAGAATTGTGTATAGTATGACTAATATTCTTGTGCTCTTGCCATGACCTCAAGCAATGCAGCAGTGGCTTGCCTTGGGCAAAAAAAAATGAATACAAATGCACTTCTGAATGCTTCACACAAGAATAGCTGCTAACCACGTCAATATCCAAGAATCATAACTCTAATGAAATCTTCTTTTAAACAGCTCTTGTTATTCAACGTCCTGGTTGTGCCGAAGTTGAATGATTTTTTGTAATGTCAAGGTATTAGTCAGTGGAATAAACTCAGGATGATGGAAATGGAGACACCTAAAGAAAGATGAGCTTCCACAGCTTCGTGGTTGCTGTCTTTCATCAGCAGCTTTTTACACACATTTGTATAAAATATAATATATATAATAATCTCTACTGATGGTCATCAACATATAAGCATTGCACATATAATTAAACCTTCTTTAACAAATACCAAGAGAGTAGTGTCAGTACTACATTTCCGAGAGCACTTAATGTTATCTAGCAATGTGATGTAATGTATGAAGTCAGCAGTTGCTTCCCCCTGGGCCATGTGCTGGATCCAAAAAGACGGTTAAAGCTAAAACGAGCCAAAGGTGCAAACGGCACCCACAGGGCTTTACTCAACACAGTGTCTACAGAGTAAAGTAAAAGGCTTTATTCAGATCGATTGACAACACATTAACCTTTAGCTCTTCAACACAGCGGATCAATACAGTCACACGGTTAACTCGCTCCACAAGAATGTGGCAATGTTGCTTAGATGTGAACAATCTGGACGTCTTACTAGGTCAAAATAAATGATGCAGGCATCATGATTTCAAAGTGTCATTGTTGCCTGCTGTTTAGATTAATCCCATTGATTATGCAATGATGTGTGTCACTAAATAACTATTGGGCACACATCATTGCCATACACTGCACAGCACACGTTGCATATGCATACATACGTAGCTTGTGTCATTGTGGTCAATACAACAAGCCTGGTCTATCATTGTGTAGTCTCGCTTTGCCAGACCTTCCTCCACAGCGCTGCGCCAGAGGGTCTGGAGAGTCGACACAGCATTCAGGGATGGGAGAGGAACGAGCTCTGGTTTATTGGCATTTCTATAAACCAATCACAATCATCTTGGGCGGCACTAAGCACCGGGCAGATCCACGGTGCCGCTACAAAATAGCCTCGGGAAGGAACTTTTTTTCGTGGAACATTTAGTCGTCCAACAGAAAACTCAGATTGGACAGATAGTCTAGCTAGCTGTCTGGATTTACCCTGCAGAGATCTGAGGGGCAGTTACAGTTAACCATAGTCCTCATAAAATCGACTGGAGTTTAACATTTTAACACAAAGAAAATGGAAGGTACCAGACATTTGGCCAAAAAGAGTGAAATCCGGCGGAATTTTTCAGCGGTAACGGAGCAATCCCAGAAGTGGAACGTCGTGGATATAGACTAATTATTGTGTGAAAAAAAGTGTTTGGCTGTTTTCATATTAACCAAAAGAAAACAGTCGTGATGTTTTGGTAAAAGACACTAAAGAGGGCCAGATTGCCTTGACTCGAAAGCAAGGCAACCTGACACCAGAACAATGCTTTAAGTGACCAGTGAACTAATGACAGCATTCTGCATCAATTTTAGATTCTCCCTATGCTCTTGGTAAATGAACATTTCCACAAGGTTTTGAGGCTGTCTAAAATTATTAATCTGCCCGTGCATCTCGGCGATATGTCCCAGCATTTCCCCCCCTCCAAATCAGCCAATAGAGACCATTTGAACACACATTTATCTATTTTTATTAGGGCTGTCAGCGTTAACACGTTAATCGTGATGCGATTAAGGGCTGACGCGATGCGATTAATTTTTTTTAATCGCATTAATCGCATGCCTGCATTTATTAATTTATTTTACACTTCACTCGGCTTTGCGTCGTGCCTAACAGGCTATTATTTTGAGCCTTTGCAGCACCGTTACTTATCATCAAGCTGCCACTTCCTCGTAACACATCCTGCTGCTGCAGGCTGCAGGCATGATGGAGAAAGACAGCAGCAATGAAATCCTGAATGGCGCTTTTTATTTTCCAAAACTCCCGGACGGCTCGTAGACAAGTCGAAAGCCATATGCACATTGTGTAAAGCCAAATTAAAATATCACCGAAGCACGTCAAGCTTGAGCTACCACATACGAGCTAAGGATAGTAGTACAGTTAACGTGATGCTACCTGCTAGCATGCTACCCACTCAGGCAAAGCACTATTTTGGAGAGTGCTACTTGCCAACCTGTGGATGAAACCAAATCCCAAAATATTACTATAGCTAGGGCTGGATGATTAATCGAAAAATAATCGTAACCGAAATTCAGAGCCTATAACCGACGTAATTTTACCAAGTCGATTATTTCGGTCTTTTAATCCTATTAATATTTCCGCGGCCGCCCACTGTGTGTTAAAGCAGCCATATTATGCTCATTTTCAGGTTCATAATTGTATTTTAAGGTTGTACCAGAATAAGTTTACATGGTTTAATTTTCAAAAAACACCATATTTGTGTTGTACTGCAGTGCTCTCTCTCACTGCTGCAGATCCTCTTTTCAGCTGGTCTCTGTTTTAGCTACAGAGTGAGACCTCTTTTCTTCTTCTTCTTCTGTACTATCTTTGATTGCACTGCACATGCCCAGTAGCTCAGATGTAGATCATGTCAGCTAGCTAGCTCCATAGACAGTAAAAGAAAGGCTGTTTCTACAACTTCGGTCAGTTACAAGGCAGGATTAGCTGGGAGACTTCTAAATGAGGGCGCAAATGTAAGTAGTTCTTTTGTAGATTATGGTGAACTTGTGTGTGTTGTAGCAGTGCTTTGCTATTGAGAATGAGGTAGCATGCTAGCGTTAGCATGCTAGCGTTAGCCATAGCGTTAGCATGCTAACGCTACGAGCTAATGGTTGCGGTTAGCCTGCTCGTTTCGGCTTGTGACGTCACAAGCCGTGCCGATTTTGAACAGCTCACCCAGAGACTGAAGGCAGGACACATTCAGAAACCGTATCTCACTCTAAACAGCATGGATGGATTTTTTTCAAAGTTTGTATGTGTGTGGAAGCACCAGAGACACAAAATAACACCCCAAATCCCAGAAAAAGTGATTTTTTCATAATATGGGCACTTTAATGTACTTTCCCCTTAAAACATATTACGGCCGCCGCGTGTGTAGTCACGTGACTCCGCCCCGTCCAGTCTGCGACCATAGGTGCTTTCCGATCGGATAGTACTTGTACTTTTTAGAGGAAAAGTACACTTCTAAGCAGTTCTAAGAACTACTCTCCCCCAAAATCTTTTTTCCCGTTTGCATTCCCACTGGCCAAGTGGCCATAGGGACTGGTAGGAGGGGTAAGGGAGTGACGCAAGCACGGCAACGGTCTTTATAGCATCGTCACTAGACCTTAGCGCCACATACAACAACAAATGATGCTAATACTAGTGCACTTTTCCTATATTAAATGCACGTCCATTCTCGTAGTAATTCACGTAATGTTTTGCTCAACACAGACGGGGCTTTATTATACTCGGAACAGAGCCCGTCTCTGCCTGCAGCGCTGTGGATGTGGGTGTGTGTGTGTGTGTGTGTGTGTGTGTGTGTGTGTGTGTGTGTGTGTGTGTGTGTGTGTGTGTTTGTGTGTGACGGCCGGCGAGCCACAGGACATGCTTGTGGAGTTTAACTCAAAAAAGACAGTTAACCACAGGTTCCCGTAAATCTTATGGACATTTATTATTTATTTTCTACATTTTTAGGAAACTTTTTTTTTTTTACATTAAAACTTAAATTACTTTTTTATAAGACATTTTTATTTCATTGTAAAATCTACTGTTGTAGATTTCAGTTCAGTTGTTTGAAATATTTAATAAATAAGCATTAATTGCTATCTGTGTGTTGTTTCCTTATTTTAGAATCACAAAGATAGGATTATGCACTCTTTCATTAGAAACAATAACCGTGAACATATTTACAGTACAAGAAAAGAATTTTTTTTTAAAATAATCGTAATCGAGGTAACTTTTAACTTTGTAACGATTAATCGTGATTATGATTTTAGCCAAAATCGTCCAGCCCTAACTACAGCTCTTGCGAAACGGGTGGCAACTAACTGCAGACCTGTCAGCATCGTAGAGGACTCGGGTCTTAAAGACGTACTACGGTTGGCATGTTCGGACCTGTCTCGTTGCCGTCGAGGGGGACAGTAGTTTTCACGGATACACAGCCTGTACGACACGGAGAAAGCAGCTACACTGGAACTGTTGCAAGGTGCTGCAAACGCTGTCTCATTAATCAATGAGACAGCTGATCACTGGACATCAGTGAGTAATCAACATTATTTAGGAGTTACTAAACACTATATTGACTCTAGTAAGGATAGGGATTTTTTGTTTTTTAGTTAGGTACTTGGAGGAATTGTGCAATAATGACAGATTCACACATTTTTCTTTTGTTTACAGTAAATAAATAATTACAAATCTTAAAATCAAGTTCATAAAGTAACTTTCTTTGCATTCATTTGATTCCCAATCAAGATACACTGGTAAAAATTGCTTTCGATTGTTAATATGTACTTAAAAACTGTTCTGAAATGCAAAATAGAATTTTAATCATGTGATAAAACATGCGATTAATCGCGATTAACTATAGAAATTCAGTGATTAATCGCGATTAAAAAAAATTAATCGTTTGACAGCCCTCATTTTTATACAAATTGGTTTGAACCAGGAAAGGACAACAGATTGTACTTATCTGGGAATGCTGTGCCTATGTGTGTATTTGAGTGGCAAGCACGCACTGCCAGCAGATTTAGCCTATTTTAAATTACACAGCACTGCAGAATGTGAAAATCATTTGTCACAACAAAACAATTGTCAACATTTTACGTTTTGTTATGTTTAATGCAGCTCTCGGGAGGAATGCTGTTCCTATGTAGGTTTGCAAAGTGTTGTGCTTATTATTGCAGTTTTGGATTGGAATGAATATATATAGTCAGCCAAACATCACCAAACTAAACAACCAAAAGGTGGCCACAGTGGAGTAAACAATGAAATCTGTGTACAAACACACCGACTCCAACTGCCAGTACCACAATAGAAGATGGAACAGACTTCCACCTGGCATTTTTCATTAATTGTATAAAAAGACAAATGAGAAAAGAGGGCTGCCTGGCAGTATTCACATATTTCCAGTACTGTAAGAGACTAGTACCTACACCCACATTGTTTCTGTGGTTGTTTTATACCATATATACTGTACTTGTTTGCAAAAATGGATGTAAACCATAGACTATTCTGTCTCTAGACCGCTGCAGACCATCCTCTGCTGCAGACCATCCTTTTCACTCCTAATGTATGTAAGGAGCAATATTGACATGTCATCGCATCAGTTAATTTCACACTTGACTTGATACATCGTGATGTAATGGTAAGCCCAATTGCTGGGGTCGGCACAGTCAGCCCAATCATATTCGCCAATAATATAAAGTGTAAAATAGTTGCTGGGATTACTGAATGCGCTGTAGGATTTCATTGTGCTACAATTTTGGACTGCGGCAAGTAGAGGGTAAGGTAGATAAGGTAAGGGCACTGTGTGTGTGTGTGTGTGTGTGTGTGTGTGTATGTGTATGTGTGTATACAAGTGTTTCTAAAGACATTGTTTGGGATGATGAGAGAGGCCCAAACATCCAGAGTAACGGGGCTCTGCTTATCATAGTCACATGCCTTTATGACTGAAAGGCCAGCTCATCTTGTGGTGGCACTGACTTTGAAGCAGGTCATGGGGATGCTGCCTTTTTTCAGCTCTATTCCACACCTGTACTACCTTATATACAATTATGTATTTGGCATTTTGGCAAGGACCATGTGAATATTAAACTCAAGTGTCTGAAAATCATGCCAAAAAACACATGCATCTCTGTTAACAGCAATATGGTGTTGGAGAACTTATTTTTGTTAATGTTTTTATTATTGATTTTGTGTCAAAATGTGGTAAATACCGTCATTCTGTTGTATTTTGTAATGCCACATTTAGCAACACATGACTACAGACAAAGTTGGTGACTCAAGAGCATAAGCAGATCCGGTAGTGTTGGTGCCACAAACTGAGGCAAAGTCACATCTGCTCCAGTTCAAAAGGGTTTAAATTAGATAAAAATGTCTGCCTATTCATAGTTATTCAACTACAAAAAAGGAGAGGGTCTGGGGGAAAATAAGGAGAGGGTCAGAAGAAAAAGAGAAACTGAAATTCTTCATAAGTTTGTGAATACATCTGCAGCTTTCTCATTATTTTGAACTTAGAGAGCACACAAGCTTTCAAAACTCTCCACGACACTGCATACATGGCCAATAAATAGGATTAACTTTAAATTACAATCAACGTTTTTAGCTCAACAATGAATATCACCACTTTTTGTATTGTTCAGTTACAACCATGGTAACCATGGTTCTTTGAGTGAAGAGACTATCTCTCCAGGGCGAGGTTGCTCCGATACCATTTCAATCCGTGTTAATCAGTGAACCCATGCACACCGGGGCCTTTACTGCCCTGGCATGGGCCACGTCGTGGTGTGTCTTAAAGTGATATCCACGTCAACTGCCCCAGTGGGTCAATCCCTCTGGAGAGATAGTCTTGATGCGATAGCGAACAGTTTCGATACGATAGAGAACACAAAATATCACGCCACAATATATATATTTTTTTTACTTTTATTTTTTATTGTTTTATATGGTTTTTAATAGAACACAAAAGAACAGAACAAAACAAACAGGTCACTATGGGTATAACATACAATTATGCTGTTCACGCCACAATATTTTTATAACACCATATAATCTAATAGGTGACTGAATGTCTTGAATGCTTGACGCAATTGGTATTTATTCTTCCAACAATGAATTACATTTTTACAGACATAATCAGACTATACATAGGACAACCTTCTCACATTCATGTTTTTCTCTAGAGGCAGACCTCACTGTCCTCCAGACATTGTGGCAAGTTATGCATGTATTTATCAGACCAGCTTTTCAAAAAATGTGTCAAACACAGCACATACGGCAAGCGGCGTGCATGCATGCTTCCGTGCATCACAAAGCACAACTTAAGAGATCTTTTTAATGTTATTATGAGAAGTACTGTATAAAAATATTTTCGGTTCATTAAGAAATTGTGACGGGACAAATTAGACAATGTCCGCCACATTCTAGGACTGAGACTCTAGGTAATTAATGAACACTGCTATTTCAAAATAAAACATGTCACACATCCAGTTTTCCATAACCTCTAAAGCTAAATGGAGCCTTCCACAAATATGGTAACATGCAGAAAAATCCAATGTGCGAGCGAACATTAGAAATGACTTCCACACTTATGGACCATAAACATGAGAGCAAACTCAGATCAATGAGATTCCATTACCATCCTCTCTCATTTCCCAGAGCTGAATTGGAAATGGGTTAGAGATGGATCGTGTCATTACCAATTCCAGCGGATCCACGGGAGCCATAGATGAGTGTGTGTGTGTGTGTGTGTGTGTGTGTGTGTGTGTGTGTGTGTGTGTGTGTGCTATCTGCACCCGCTGCCAATGAATAGGTTTTTAGTGACAAGCAGGAAGGTGAGCAGGAGTTCATGCACTATCACTACCATCATAGTTGTTGATATGCTTTCCTCGAGATGCAGAGCTAGTGCAGGTTTCCAAACTAAAATAATTCTGACATTGTCTTGTTGCCAGTGTAAACTATGGCATGCATAGGATTGCTTTGTGATGGTCAAAATACAGTTTTGATGTTTTTAAGATAAAGATTATTATTAAAATGGCTGCAAGTTAAATCACAGATGGGTAAGTGATGGTGGTATATATGCGACTGGACTGATTTGCAAATAGATTGTGCCTCCTTTGAACACTACACCTCCAACATGTGGTCATTCGTCGTTTTACCTGTTCATTGTGTCTGCCATTCAGCTCCATACAGCTGTCTTGACAAGTGAATAATTATCCAACCAATACCCTTATTTGACCTTCACAAAAACTAAATGCATTTAAGCCCCAAAAATATAAGCATTAAATAAGGCTTTCTACTTACTCTCTTCAATGTCGTTATCTTCCATATTTAAGCTCAAGCTGTACCTCTATAATCTCCCTTTGCCAAATATTTTACTTGACCGCCCACAGATGTTCCACTAAGTAGACATGTCAAAAATAAAGGAGTCTTTTAAACACCAAGTAATAAGACCAAAAATAGGTATTCAGACTCCGTCTGGGCAGCATCAATTACTGAACATTACTAAGTTTCAGCTGTGATAAGAGTATCCTCTCAGCATTTATTCTACTTGCTCTCCCATTTTGTCTTTAGTACGTGTGTCACGTGTAAACTACAGTACAACACTATGCTATGCTAAAAATAGCCTATACGTGTGAATTTCACACCGTCCTATCCTGAACGTAGCACCCACGGCTATATAAAATATGGTAAAACACATGCATCACTATCACTAGTTGCTCTAACGTTACATAAAATTCCTGAAAATGCCACAAGGCCTCATCTCTAATAGACTACAAATGGCTACGAAGGTGAGGTAACCAAAGCCACATTCGGTGATGTATGGTAGGCAATCGTGTGACAACAATTGGCGACAATTTACCCCATCATCTTAAAAATAGTGTCAGCAAATGTAATACCTACAGCAGACTTACAGTAAATTTAAGACCATTTATGACCTTAATTTTACAAAATTTAAGACAATTTAAGACTTTTTAAGGACCCGGGGGATCCCTGTTACAAACCTCACTGCAACACTGAAATTGCATGCATAGATAATAAATTAATAGACACAAATAATCTAAATCTAAAGGGGAAAATACAATCATATTTACAGTACACCATGCTACAGTGAAGGCAGCACAGCTGAATGTTATTGTCACTGTACAACACATGGTTGCACAAAATGAAATGCAGTTGTAGACTAGTCCCTTTATGCTACACAAAAAAACTAAACTAACAAAACATTTTTGTGATAGATGGTAGCAAAGGTCTTGCAGTAAATAAAAAAATAATGTACAGTACAGCATATGGCTTATGCTTATCTGACCCAGCAGTTTTCTTTGCTGGTGCGACAGAGAAATGTCAACAACCCTCACAGACATACTGTCATACTGCTGTACTTTTGATAGCCCACTACACTTTAGTGACATGAACTTGACTGTAAACTTAGGCAGCAGTCGCCATCCAGAACTGTGTGCACATATGGAAATAAAAAACGTCTGATCTGTCTTTATGACAAAGGGGACAATGCCACACAATGATTACAGTTAAATTGTGTAGTTTGTGCATTTTGAAAGAGAGAAATCACAGGAGAATCACTGGGAACCAATTTTGCATAAGTACATTGGCTGTTTGAAGCCAGGAAGAAACAGTTGATGAACAGTTCTGCCAAATGACATGTCGATGCCAAGTCACCCAGCACAATGGAAGCAAAAAACTATTTGGCAACAAACCTTGGACACCAAATACACAGGGAACACATTTCCTTAACACGGAGACCCTGCTCTACTAGTAAAAGACTGTGTGCTGATGCATCTCATACATCGTGTTTCACAGGCAAAGGGAGGAATGTCGTCATGGACAATTTCTTCACATCACTCTCCCTGGTCAAGCAGCTAAATGCCAAAAAGACAAGTCTGCTCAGAACCATGAGTAAAATGAAATGGCTGTCCCCCTCTGTAAAAGCCAACATGCTGGAGAACTATAGTCAACAAAAGTGATGACAGCTGGCAAGACAATTACATTGTACACATTTACATACATGCTATACATCCTACCCAAATCTTTGCTTCTTAAAAGACAACGCAGTGCCCGGGCAATAAAATAGATTATACCAACTTACCCTGGGTAGTATTAATTACTGATCACTATTAAATAATAACCGTCATGTTTCAGATCAGACAGCAATTCTCAGCTGCTATACCCTTTTAGCCTTTATTCTTCTAGATAGCCCATTCTGTTTTATTAGCAGTTGTCCATTTACAGCATGAACTAAAAATAAGTTAAATCCCAGCTACTGTCAATGGCCAGATGTTAAAATACAAAGCAGATTTGAGTTGACTGTTGAATAGGACACATGCATGAAACATCAAAAGTCAAGAAATCGTAATAGATAAAATTAGGGATTAAGCGTTAATCAACAATAAGAATTTTGACGGATTGATACTATGAGTTAAATAGTTAAAAATATTAAAACAAAAATAATTAAGTAATCAAACACATGTTTAGCATGGTAAAAGATAAAGAGGCTACACAATCCATTTCTTAACTGCTAGTTAACTTACTAGTGCAAACTTCATGCAAACTTTGCACTAGCAACTTGCGGTTGAAAGTTCAAGAGCAGCTTTTTGTTTTCCCTTCAGAATGCTTTTTCACACTGCCTTTTGCAATCTCTCCCAGACATGCTTTGACATACTGTACGTCAAAAGATACGCAAGCACTAGGCCACCGCAATCTTACCTCCAACACAACAAGAAAGCCTGAAGAAAACTTTTTTTTAGCTTGAGCTGTCAAGCTGAATTGAGAAATTATGAGTTGTATTCACTGTCCATTATGTATGAGGCCACATGTTTTTGTGTGTGCTTTGATTCAACGTCAGCTACACATAGGGTGGGGTGAATAACCATAAACTGACACTAGATTACACTAGTCATTTTTGGGGAGCTACCATCTATGCAAGGTAAGTCATTTACAAGTATCTGTGCAGGTAGTAACATAAACGTACAAATACTGGGGAAAAGAAAAGGGACATGAGGAGGGTGGGATAGGGAAGAAACAAAACATGTTGGTAAAACACAGGAAGTGGGATGAGTTTTGAAAGACCAGATTAGAGAGACTACAGACAGTGGTTCTTTGATGAGCAGAGCTGCCTGTATTTATGATTAAAAATCGTCCGCTTCTCTCTGCCAATAAGCCCTTATCTGTACTGCATGCATATAAGTCTGATAGGGCCTCTAGCCATAGTGAAAGATACAAAAATAATTAGCTAACATTCAGCTTTGAGCAGACAGAAATTTCATACTATAAGGGGAAAAAATACATTGGAGAAGGAAGATAGGAGGACAAGCAGCAGTTTTACTCAAGTTTATTCTTTTATTAAATGTTTCTGTTTAAATCTGTATGCGTTTGTCAAAATGACATTATTTCCCATTGGCAAGTGCAGGCAATCACTTTGAGATAAGCACATACTGAAAATCTGCAATGCACCTTGCTGTTCAACTGAAGTCAATCTTCAGTGGTCTAAAAATGGATGAAGTCTCTGTTGGGATTTCTATTGTATGTATGGGACTGTTTTACCATTTCAATGATATTTAAACTTGTACCTTATAAATATTTAAATTTGAGTAATGGATGAGATTTATGTTAACACCTTTTATTTACTAATCACTGTGCCATCTCAGGAAGACCACATTAAGGAAAAAAGATACCATAAATGAATATATAAAAATAAATTTAAAAAAGTAGCTGCTAGTATTTTACTGGTGCAGCATTTTCTTTTAGTTTTTGGAGAACTGGACAGATATGGAGGATGGGGTGTCACAAAAGCATATTCCAGGGTTCAATAGAAGTTTAGGAAGAAAGGTTTCTGTGAATTACAGTAAACACTGACGGTACAGTTAAAAACACTTTTTGGGGTTCCCCAGGGTTCCATCATTGGTCCTTTATTATTTCTGATATACATAAAATACTTGGCTTTTACATGTAAAAAAAAAATCTTTTCCCTATTTTATTTGCAGATGATACCAGTATTCACACAATGATTTTGGGTCACTAAGAGTGTGTAAATAAAAAATTATCTAGCGTTTTCAAATGTTTTGGATGAATAAGCTTACTCTCAATGTAAAATATTTAACTTCATGATCTTTTGCAACAAAAATAAATCCTATTGTAAGGATGAAGCAAAAGTATTCATTAATGGAACGGAAATTCTCCAAGTACCTCATACTAAATTCTTAGGAATTATTGTAGATGAAAGGTTAAATTGAAAAAACATTGATCATGTATGGAGGTCTATGAAGATGTTTGGTATATTGACAAAGGTTTATCCTTTGATACATTGTTCTTCCTATTTAACTATTTATTATAGTGTGATTTTTTCCCTATTTCAACTACTGTAATAATGTTTAGGCTGCTACATAAAACATAAGGTTTTAGAGAATGATGTCATGTTCTAATAGAAGACATCAGTCTATTCTTCTATTCAGAAAGTATTTATTTATATGTTTCAGACATGCATGTAGGTTGAATTGCAGGCAAGATCTCCCAGATACATTTCACAATTTTTGCATTCTTCATACAGCCACTCGCATTCAACTAAACAAAAAAATGATTTCCATTTGCCTATTTGTCGTACATCAAGACATACATTTTTTATATAGAGTTCCACTGATGTGGAATTCATTGAATATGTCACTAAAAACATTAATGTCTCTGCATGCTTTCAGGTCAACGTTTATTCAATCTTAAACCTTATGTTGGAATACTTCTGTTGCTTGTATTTGTCTGACTCAAAGGCTTGTAGTTTTGTTTGCCTCGTCTGTTTTCCTGCCTCGTCTTTTTCTTGCTTTATCTGTGTATTATTTTTTTTATATATCTATACATTTTGTGTAAGTTTACCTGTTTGTTGTATTGCTTGTTTTAATTTTAACTTTTTGTAGAGAAATGATCATGTTTTAGTTGTTTTTTCCCCTTCTTTCATACAAGGGGAGGACGCTGAATAAGCCTTTTAGGCTTCTCTTCTCTCCAGCAATGTAATTTCTTGTTTTTAAATTATTTTGTACGTACTTCATATGTTTGTGCAAATAAACTAGAGGAAATGTTGGAAGACAACACAGGAGAATTCTATTGTATAAAACCAAAGACAACAGTTTTTCCAGCGAAAGAAGCCTTCATCGTCCATGCTGCAATGGCTTTAAGATCATGTTATATGGTATCCAATACTTATAGATTAATAATTCTCAAAAAAAGCATTTCTCAAAAAAAGACTGAAAGAGCACCCTGCAACTTTCCATGTCTTCATGCTGTCTTCATTATTAGACCACTCTTATTAATAAAGACATCTTATTGCACTTGACTGAAATGTTATTTTTTCTTCGCAACTATACCTCAAAGTGAAATATGAACTGACAATCTGATGATTTAATTTCTTCCCTTGAGTCAAACTTCTTCCCTGGTGATGAGTTGAACACTGATGTTTTATTCTGTGAGCAGACTGTACGCAGAGACAGTGAAGATAAAACACAATCAGCGGGAGAGATCGAGACAGACAGAGCAGTATCCTACAAAGAAAATATCTCATCTTTCTTTATTTAGCACCAAAGAGAAGATAGCATATGGGATCCCAACAGGCTTTCTTAATAAACAACATAATTCAAACATCTTAGCCAGATTTACTTTGCCACTAATGGCAGTTGTATCTGATAAACACTAATGTCCAATGGTAAGGTTAGAAACATTGTTTTTTTTGTTGCACGTAATGATTTTGGCCGAGTGCCAAAGACATCCCACAGCAATTCCACTTAGGGCCATAGCATGTAATTATACATCCGCACTTAGGGCCATAGCATGTAAGTATACATCCCTTAAAGAATAAAAAAAATGACATGTCTAAAAACACATCTTTCTTTACTTGCGTAGAGTAAAATGTACTCTATTGTACTTTTCATTATTATTTACACATCATATTAAACAATCATGTAACTATCCATTTTGATAAGAGTAATCTCACAAAATTTAATATTAGTTTAAATTAATTTTAAAATCAGAAAACTTTTTTGTATACAGTAGTGAAATACTTTATCTTCAATTGTTGGAGACTTGGCCCAATCCCAATGTCCCCACTAAGGCCCTGAACCATCACAGACTTAAGTGACATCACCTGGTATGTGTTTGAGTGGGAGAGGCTGCGAGGGCTCGAAATGGTATGAATACAAATGGGACCGCACTTTTAGGCAACATATTACGTCACCTTGACGATGCCAAAACGTATGTAGAATTGTGGGTTTTGGGACATAGTGACCACATAAAACTACAATGTTTGGATAATTTTTATTTATTTTTTTTCATTAATACGTCTAAATGTGTTTTTGTGAAGGAAGTGTCATCTCATGGCTTGAATGGGCGTGTTTACGGTGGAATCTAGACATTAGAGTGCGGATTGGGCCGCATTTTTCTGTCCGAGTCGGGCCCGCGTACAGAAGTGGGATGTCTCATTCTGTAGCTAAAACCGAGACCTGAACACACAGGGTGAAAAGAGGAGCTGCAGCAATGTGCAGTACAACAAAAATATGGTGTTTTTTGAAAATTAAACCACGTAAACCTATTCTGGTACAACCTCAAAATACAATTATGAACCTGAAAATGAGCATAACATGGGCGATTTAAGATATTTATGTCTGATCCCGACCCGAGCCCGCTCTTATCCACTTTTATTAAGCAACTGTAGGAAGGCATTCGGAAATGTCAACAGATGAGCGCATCAGTGCACACGGGGAAACAAGCGCACATTAACACACTGGCTACCTACAGTGAGGAAAATAAGTATTTGAACACCCTGCTATTTTGCAAGTTCTCCCACTTAGAAATCATGGAGGGGTCTGAAATTGTCATCGTAGGTGCATGTCCACTGTGAGAGACAATCTAAAAAAAAAAAAAATCCAGAAATCACAATATATGATTTTTTAACTATTTATTTGTATGATACAGCTGCAAATAAGTATTTGAACACCTGTCTATCAGCTAGAATTCTGACCCTCAAAGACCTGTTAGTCTGCCTTTAAAATGTCCACCTCCACTCCATTTATTATCCTAAATTAGATGCCCCTGTTTGAGGTCGTTAGCTGCATAAAGACACCTGTCCACCCCATACAATCAGTAAGAATCCAACTACTAACATGGCCAAGACCAAAGAGCTGTCCAAAGACACTAGAGACAAAATTGTACACCACCACAAGGCTGGAAAGGGCTCCGGGGAAATTGCCAAGCAGCTTGGTGAAAAAAGGTCCACTGTTGAAGCAATCATTAGAAAATGGAAGAAGCTAAATGACTGTCAATCTCCCTCGGACTGGGGCTCCATGCAAGATCTTACCTCGTGGGGTCTCAATGATCCTAAGAAAGGTGAGAAATCAGCCCAGAACTACACGGGAGGAGCTGGTCAATGACCTGAAAAGAGCTGGGACCACCGTTTCCAAGGTTACTGTTGGTAATACACAAAGACGTCATGGTTTGAAATCATGCATGGCACGGAAGGTTCCCCTGCTTAAACCAGCACATGTCAAGGCCCGTCTTAAGTTTGCCAATGACCATTTGGATGATCCAGAGGAGTCATGGGAGAAAGTAATGTGGTCAGATGAGACCAAAATAGAACTTTTTGGTCATAATTCCACTAACCGTGTTTGGAGGAAGAAGAATGATGAGTACCATCCCAAGAACACCATCCCTACTGTGAAGCATGGGGGTGGTAGCATCATGCTTTGGGGGTGTTTTTCTGCACATGGGACAGGGCGACTGCACTGTATTAAGGAGAGGATGACCGGGGCCATGTATTGCGAGATTTTGGGGAACAACCTCCTTCCCTCAGTTAGAGCATTGAAGATGGGTCGAGGCTGGGTCTTCCAACATGACAATGACCAGAAGCACACAGCCAGGATAACCAAGGAGTGGCTCTGTAAGAAGCATATCAAGGTTCTGGCATGGCCTAGCCAGTCTCCAGACCTAAACCCTTTTTTCCTGGTTAAATAAAGGTTAAAAAAAAAAAAAAAAAAAAAAAAAAAAAAAACCAATAGAGAATCTTTGGAGGGAGCTCAAACTCCGTGTTTCTCAGCGACAGCCCAGAAACCTGACTGATCTAGAGAAGATCTGTGTGGAGGAGTGGGCCAAAATCCCTCGTGCAGTGTGTGCAAACCTGGTGAAAAACTACAGGAAACGTTTGACCTCTGTAATTGCAAACAAAGGCTACTGTACCAAATATTAACATTGATTTTCTCAGGTGTTCAAATACTTATTTGCAGCTGTATCATACAAATAAATAGTTAAAAAAATCATATATTGTGATTTCTGGATTTTTTTTTTTAGATTATGTCTCTCACAGTGGACATGCACCTACGATGACAATTTCAGACCCCTCCATGATTTCTAAGTGGGAGAACTTGCAAAATAGCAGGGTGTTCAAATACTTATTTTCCTCACTGTACATAATAAGCTGTTTTAAATTTAAAATGTTGAATGCCTTATCGCGCTGATGTGACCGAGCCCGACCCAAACCCGAACATCATTTCTGAATATCTGTCTGAACCCGGCCCGGCCGGTCGGGTACCGTCAGGTCCCGTCGGGCTCGGGTCGGGTATCCATCCTCTACTAGACATGCCTTGTCAGGCAACAGGAGGAGGGATGAGACTCCCAGTGGCTGAATAATAGCTGGAAACTGGATTCTGGCTGATGGGCAGGCAGAGCGCCTCCAGCTGGGAGCAGAAAATGGCTCGGACTGTAGTCCATTATCTCCAACCAAATTACACTACAATCTAACAAAAAAGATTCACCCAACTAAGACACTAGACATTTTTTGCTAGCATTGATTGAGTAAATGCAGCTCCAATAAGAATGAAACAACAAAGGCTGATTTCAGGCAAGATTCCTTGAACATAGTGTGACCATAATTGGATTAGAAGGCTGGTTGCTACAGACAGAATAGGAGAGATGGAGTAAGGAGCTTTTTCTATTTATTGTCATTTGTGTGGTTGGAAGCGATTATGACTAATCAATGCAGGCAAGTTTCACGGAGCTGCCAATGAAAATATAGCTACTCATTCTAAGGTATTTTAGCACAATGTGATACCCTGTCACACATCACTTAAACATTTTCCAGACTTCTTTGAAGGCACGTTCAAGTATACTAAGTATATTGGTTAGGAATGTAAAATTTAAAAAGTACCAAGGGAACATGCTAACAGTATCTAATAGAAGTTACTGAGAATGCATAGTATTGTGTTAGGTGTTAGAGGTTAAAATTCTACAGTATATCCTTCTATCTTTAAATGCTGAAACAATGCCAGTGCATGCTTGGATCCAATTATTTATGTAACTACCCGAGTTATTAAAATTAATCTTTGTCTTTCCTCTGGAGTGCTACCGTGTTTCATAACCCAGTCCATGATAGCATCTAAGGAGGTGTCCAATTTTCTGTGTTACATGAAAATGTCTACCGCTTCATCAGCCCTCAACTCGCCCTACTTGAGTGAAAGAGGTTGGGATGGGTGTTAGGTTAGGGTCCTTGATTTGAGTGTCTAATATGAGATCATGCAAATGAGATCAGTACAGTCCTTCCACCTATATAAAGAATACAATGTTTACTGAACACTCCCAGTGTTTATAAACTGCACACTAACATTTTACTCTTTCAATTACACCCAATAATATACCTAGAGCTAAGAAAAATAACAAATAACACTCATGATTTGCCTCCCAACATTTTTAATTAGGCCTGATGGGAACTGGTTTATTATTAAAACTGTTGCACACCGAGATTCTATTTTTTAGCATCAATCTGTAACATTCAGTGCATTTCAGGGGTGCACCGATCCGATATTAAGATCAGATATCTTCCCCGATATTGACAAAATAGCTGGATCGGGGAGTTTCCAGGGGGGAGTTTTTTCCCCTCCGTCGCAGCACATACGTCATTCGTCAGCAGCACGTTATTTAGTCTTAGTTAGGAAAGTAATGTTTAGTTAGGAAAGTCTGGTGCCTTTAGTCTCTTCCACATGGTGGAAGGAAGGTATAAGGTGGAAGGTATACAGTTAATTATTAATTCAACAACGGTATCGGAATCGGCAGATACAAAGCACAGGCATCGGTATCAGGATTGAAAAAGTCGGATCGTTGCATCCCTAGTGCATTTCAGTATCATTAAATGCTATAAAATATCTAATCGGTGTACCCACATTCCGGCAGGCATATAACTCTACTTGAAGTAGTGATTTCCTATATTTCTCACAATAAATGGCAAACCTTTAGACAAAATCAATATGATACATGTATCAGTGAGTTATACATACATGCAGTTACAGATAGTTGTTTTTGGCTCAGTGGTTAAGTCATATACTGTACAGTAACTTAAGAAATACTAAGCTTTGAAATTAAAGGTTTTTTTAAACCATTACTTTCTGCTACGATAGAGTATACAAGTCAGTTTATTCAGAATGTCAGTCTAGTGAGTCTCTTTAATCCTAAACTATGTTCATCCATTTGCTAACTCTGGAAAGATCTGCAGCTTTCTTCCCTAGGCTGTGGTGGTGTTACACGTTAGTAATGTTTTAAAAGACTGAAATGCTTTTAGGAACTAAACACTATTTTGTTCATTCCTATATTGTCATAATGATAGAACAACGTCAAGAAA
Source organism: Sander lucioperca (assembly GCF_008315115.2). Lineage (NCBI taxonomy): Eukaryota > Metazoa > Chordata > Actinopteri > Perciformes > Percidae > Sander > Sander lucioperca. The sequence goes on from NC_050189.1 coordinate 23,858,557, forward strand.
ACTAAATAGAGGGGTTTTTGGTGATGTTTTTCACAAAAAACGCCACCCTTTATTCTGCAGGAACAGCGCACGTTGGTACTCTCCTTCTCCTCTCCTCCGCAGCTGAACACGCATTTTCATGATGGCTGTACAGCACATTGAGACAATGAATGGAACAGACAAACTCATTTGTACACCAATATTGACTCACATTCACTTATAATCACACTAACGTATGCAGGCCCACAGTATTCATCCTTTCATACGTGTAAAATATCAGAAATGAAAGCGAAACTAATCACACTTTCTGTCTGACTATAAAAGTTGTCCCGACACGGGACTTCCATGTGTGTGCGCTCTATGCTACAATAATATCAGGAATGTTATGTGACTCGTTTGAAAAAAAAAAAAAAAAATTGTTTTAAATTTCACATTTCTCACGTTGGTGTGGATGTGTGCGATTAGATGGCAGGTTGTGTATTGGCTGTTGAACTGAAAGACACTGCGCACAGGAGAGAAGGAGAAACAAATATAAATGCTAAGGGTACTTATTGTCTTCCTTTCAAAATGTGATAATGTAATAATAAGATTATATTTGCCATTTAGTTTACTTGCCAATATAAAAAGGAAGAAATTGATTACAATGTTTCAGCATTTGTTTCACGCCTTTTAAGTTTTACGCTGCAGGTTATACGCTGCTTACAACTCAAAACAGCATCAGAAAGAACCAAATAGACGTGTTTTTTCATGAAAAAATCCCCAGAGAATTTGCATGTACTGAAGCGAACGACACACAGAGCAAATAACCATCACCGGACTATAACTGCGTTGGGTGTGAAAATATTTGTTCTAAAAAGATAGCAAAATAGGACAATATGCAGTCCCTCCAGAAAAACGTGATTATCCATCCATCTTCTTCCGCTTATCCGGTAACGGGTCGCGGGGGTAGCAGCTCCAGCAGGGGACCCCAAACTTCCCTTTCCCGAGCCACATTAACCAGCTCCGACTGGGGGATCCCGAGGCGTTCCCAGGCCAGGTTGGAGATATAATCCCTCCACCTAGTCCTGGGTCTTCCCCGAGGCCTCCTCCCAGCTGGACGTGCCTGGAACACCTCCCTAGGGAGGCGCCCAGGGGGCATCTTTACCAGATGCCCGAACCACCTCAACTGGCTCCTTTCGACGCGAAGGAGCAGCGGCTCTACTCCGAGCTCCTCACGGATGACTGAGCTTCTCACCCTATCTCTAAGGGAGACGCCAGCCACCCTCCTGAGGAAACCCATTTCGGCCGCTTGTACCCTGGATCTCGTGATTATGCGATCGCATAATTCAATGCATAATCAGCCAAAGTCCGCATATTTATGCGGGGGCCGCATTTTTTCAAATACGGCGCAAAATATGTGGGGCTTGCATGATTTCATAAGCGCTGCATTTTCGTTGCAAAAAGAAAAAAAAAAAAAAAAAATCATATCTTACCTGAAAAATGTTGCGTTTTTCCACACAAGAGCAGCCATTTTCCCATTGCCATGGGAACATTATGAAGTGACGTTATGAAGTGACGTTATGAAGTGACGAAATTACGCGACATGAACATCATCGAAAAGCTGCAAACCCTGCGATGAAGCCATGATGAAACCGCAGTTTTTGCAAGTTCCCGCAATTTCATTGAATAAATATCCCGCATATTCCTTCGCATTTTTTTAGAAAACGTGCCGCATAATCAAGGATTTCTGCCCGCAACAATCACAAAAAAACTCGCATTTTTCTGGAAGGACTGAATATGCACTGCTAAGAGTATACCAGTTTTGTCTTGGTAGGCTGTTAGATAGAATATGTGGCTGTGAATGATTTGGGGGGTTGCGTATGTGTGTGTCCTTGCTGCCACAGAGATTAACGCAGCACTATAGAGATGGACAGCGATGAGGTTTAAATGGCACATCAGCGATAGGTTACAGACGCTCTTAGGCGTCAGGTCTGGTGGTTATAGTACCGCGATGCTAGTGTTAATTAAAAAAGGTTACAATTAAAACTGTCTATTTTTAAAATGAGTAAGTGTATATGAAAATGTTGGTACATTGACAAACATTATGCCCACATCACCTCAACAATTTATTTGCTGAAGATGTTCATGGAGTCAGGGAGCTATTGCATCAATTGAGCGACTAATTAATCATTGCAGTGTGCACCCAGCAACAAAAAGACATTTACCCGCAAGCCTGAGGCTCCAGAAACTCACACAAATACCAAACTAAATAACCCAGCGTTGTTTTGACTACTCTGTTCTGCTTTAGTTTGCCAGTCTGGTAAAGTCCCGGGTGCTCATTTCACGTCTCTGTCTGCTGTGACAGGATGAGTCATTACTCAAATCCAATTTGCCTGCAAGCCTTTATGTTGCCTGCTTTGCTCATGTGTCTTTCTGTTGACATATAAAAAGCCATCTCTTTCCATCCCTGGCATGTGACCAGCATGTTTCTCCTTATTCTCTCAACATCAGTTGGTGAGAGGGGCACTGAGTGGACAAGATGCCACTTTAACCGAGGGCAAAAGAAAATTAAGCCATTCATCTCCCACTAGGTCTTGAAAAGAGATGGGAAACTCAGAGGGGAAACATTGGTCTGCTTTCTGTTATATTTCCGTAGATGGGGAGGCTCTGTGGATGCCTCTCATTAAAGCACTCCCCCTCCTTTCCAGCCCCTATCCCTGTGGCACTGACTATGGCCTGCGCTGGCTGCTGCCACTATGCCCAGCTGTGAACAGATGGGTGGCACAGAGCAGACCAATAAGTCAGGGCTGATGGTGTATTGCAAGAAATATGAAGATTTGCTCTGTGGCATACTCCGTAAATGCAGAAAAGACATCAGACGTGTACTCAACAAGATACAATGTGAGTATTCAGAGAACGTGGCCCATTCAAACCACTCTGGTCAACGTAGTATTCAATATCAATACAAAATGTTGAATACTGATATCACAACCTTTTCAGTCTTAAAAATCATCTTACCATTTTTGGTGAAATCTATTATATTTGCACTCCTACTCTATAAACTATATGTGCTCATGCCATGTGCAGTCTATACATTTTCTTTAGCAGTAGCTTCTTAGCAAAAACTCTTTACATTGTGACATTTCATGCGTGACAAAATGCATGACTGACTGTGCCATATTGCTTTTTCCAAGGAGGAGCAAGAGCTCTTGGAAGAGATGGTGGTACATAACCCATTCTGAGTTCAGAGAGACTGATGAATACTTGATGGGAAAAACTTAAAGTATGCAACAGCAAGTTAAAAAATTAACAAATGCAATCACGTCATGATGATGAACCGAAACTGTCAGTTGATTTTCAGGTCTCTTGCCATAACATCCATACTAACAGTTTCCACAGACAAAAGACAATCTCTTAAAATCTAAATACTTTTTTGCAAACAACTTTAGTTAGCTAAGAAGTCAAATAGATTAAACTGACCCTTCGCTAAATCCCTCCCCCAAACAGCAATTGTATTAATTAATCATAAATTAGCAATTGTTACAAGGCCCAGCAGGTCTGTCAAGCTTTAGATTTTTACTTCATGATTAAAGATGTGTGTGGGAGCATGAAGTCAGAGCAATACTCTGTAAGACTAGTGCAAGAGTTTGGAGGATGGTGTCTACATCATCACCTTTTTAAAACAACAACAAAAACAGTGCGTTTGTCGGCTCTTACGCAAACTGCAAACATTAGAATGTCCAGCTAACTAGTTTACCACATACAGTAGTCTTGCAACGTAGCATAGCTTCCAAAGCCAAAAATGCTAAATCCTTAGCTAAAGACATTCTATGAGGTTACAAGTTCCTTCAGAAAAAGCCCCTTTAAGGACAGGAACAGTGACTAAAGTGTAGTATTTTGAGCCTGTTCTGGATGCTATATCAGAGTCCAGTGTAACGTAATGTTAGCAGCTCTATGTAGCTGTATGTAGCCATCAATTGCATATGTAAGACCCTTTTACAAGGTTCTTCTTTCAAAACCAGTGTGTCAACCAACTCATGGAGCTTTTGTTGCAATAAAAATATTCTAGTGACAGTTAATGCTGTCAGTAAAATTGACGGTTAGATTTTGAACTACTAATACTTAGCAACAGTAACTAAGGAGGCTGAAGCTTACAGAATGGTCAATTAGAAACCCCAACATACTGTACATATTAGGCCTATGTATCTTTTGTGCATCAATATATGTGTACATGGTGCCATATCGGCTGAAGGATAAGGAAGAGTGGTTACTCAGGTTGTTTTTTCAATTTATTAAATTGGTTGTAAAAAAAAAAACAAAAAAACCAATACAATTTAAACAAGTGCATCAGTGCCCTTATTCATGGAAAGGGTATGGCCAAACATTTGGAAAACATTCATGAGTAGCCACATTTCTTTCTTGGGCTCCAAAGTATGTAAGGATGTGTTCAGTCAACACAGCATTTGCAACAGACCCCTAATGTTTTGTCATTTCAACACACTCCATGAGGCCATTTTTCCATGCGGTCAAGTGTTGAAGCAGCCAGTGCTGCACAGCTTGTCCTCTACCCCCTCCAAAAAACAAGATGGAGTCTTCTGATAAATGATTAGCTTGATGAGGAATCATGATCTAGATCAAGAGCAGGCTAATGTCAGCAATCTGTGTTGTCCATCTGTCTCATTACCCAACCAACCACCTAAGTCACTCTACACGTAGAGAAAAGCAGATCTGGTTTGTGCAGAAATGCAGCTGTGAAGGAATTTCTACCCTGTTTTTGGTGGTTTCACTCCAAGAAGCCTCTAAGATTTTAATGCATAATGTATGGTATGTATGGTGGTTTCTTCCTATCTTGTTTGTGGCTAAGCCTTTATATGGGACAGAGGGTGTAGTGTAGTGCTGTAGTTGGAGAGCACAGAACATGATGAATCAAATGGCACTTTAACTCAAAGAAGATACAGTTTAACAGTTTGAAGCAGTGAAGAAACGGAAGGAAAAGAGAATTGCTTTCATGGGTCACTGACTTGTATGACATATAAACACAGATACATTCCCCAATATTTTCAGATTTAGCATTAGAAAGGGCAATCATCAAAATTCTACATGAAAAAAAACAACTTTATAATTCAAGAAGGCTCCAAGAGAGAGAAACAAATATATAGCTTGTCACCAAACAAACAAAAATTATATTGTCATCATGAACATCTAATACCTGTATTTATGTCACAGCAAGACCTCTGAAAGGTACCTGTCACACGACTACACATGCAGGCGATGTAGAGAATAATAGTGAGTGATGTGGTGAAATGGCTCACAAAATGAAGTCCTGCTCACTTGAGCTTTGCCATGCAGTGCATCATCCATTTGAATTATCTGTGGTCTGGTAAACACACCTTATGTGGCATGCAACTTTCATGTGAAAGCTCTCAAAAAGCTCAGTGCATTATTTGAGCTGGCAAGTGTGAGTAGCACACACACTGTCATTTTTCACCTGCTACATGACAACAACAGTCACATGTGCAGGTTTTGTTTGGAGGAATTCTTGGAAAATAAATAGCTAACATTTGTTTGGACTTGATAGATTGTGCGCAGAGCCGTGAAGCCAGAAGACTGAGCAGTTCTCAAACCAGGTTTACAAGCAAACAAGAGTGCATGCTATGCCTCAGACTGCATCTCCATTCACACACATGGAAGGCAAAATGAAATCAAGAACAGGTGGGATGACTAGAAGTTATGTCTTGCTTTTAACCAATTACTGCCTCGGACTTATGCCAAGCAATGAGCAATACCAACGTGAAGCTGCCTCGTGCCATGCATTACTTTGTTTTGTTACATTACATTAGACAGCCCTTCATAAACGCAAATACTAACAGTGAAGAGACATTGGTCACACATCACTTGTCCCAGGGGTACCTGGCATTGCTGTGCAGAATGTAAGGGATGCCAATCCAGCCAACCTCTACCCTGGCACTGAGCTGACCCAGACTGCTGCCGATGGCATTATCACCAGCTTCCCCACCTTCCTTGGCATGTCATGGCTGGCTAATCTCACAGTCAGTTTGTATACTGGCTTGGAAAAGATTCGTCATGACATCTTAGAGCTGGTGCAGGGACAACTTCTATACCATCAACGGGAGTACAAAGCAGTGTAAAGTCTGATCCTGCTGTCAGGTTTATTCATTACAGGTAAAAAGCACTCAGCTCAAGTATCTGCACTTTAAGACAGGCTGCATGCGTCCCTTTCACAACACTGAAAATGACTTGCCTGTTGAAATTGATGTCAGAATTGTTACAAAAATTGTTACTGTAACTCTATCCACATAGAAAATACGCAACAGGCATATGCTGTCACTCTCAAATTGATTGAAAAGTCTATAAACACATGTACTAACATGAAGACAACACCTTAACACTGTTAAACATCTCAGATGCTGTTAAATATGGTCTTTACAGCTTTATTTTATTTTCAATAAGTTACTTAACACATTTCTTATATTTCATCTAAGTCAACTTTTCAATGACACCTGTGAATATAACTGTAATGATAGCCTCGTGGCTCAGCGGGATATCGCTACAGTTAAGAGTAGAGACCCGCCAGACTGACGGACCGACCAGGGCTGCAAAAATGAAGAAATATTACCTTTGGGGAAGGATTCTGAACCTAAAACCCGGAGGCCATATATTATCCGGATAAGTCATGTCGACCCAAGCCAGCGGACCCATTGTCATGCCCCACCACCTAATGACGGAAAACTGATAAGCGACCATACCATGTCACCCATGGTGTAAAACAAAAATAGATTCAATTAATCATATGAAGTGCCATTAAAGAAAGAAAGAAGATGATGGGACAGGTTCCAGGCAGGTATGATAGTCTAATGAAGAATAATCAGTCAGTGAATCATTAGGATTTGAGTGGAATGACATGAGATTTGACTGCCTGCATAAAGAATGGATAGTGTTGGACTATCTTCAGGAATGGGAGCCTAAGTGTATGAATAAATAGTATTCTCAATTAGCAATATCGTTTATTTTTATTGAGAATTTGTCAATAGGCATCAGAAGTCAGAAAGCTGTTGATTCATCTCAGGAAATTCTGAAGGTTGTTTTTGTATTGGTCTACATTATATTGTAACATAGTATAAAACAACATTGTGTGCCTCCTGTACTGTATATGTAGTAGTTTACTATATATACACCAGCTCTAACTCAAAAACGCAGCAAAGAGCACTGACATCCATGTGGTCGCAATACCTCAACCCTATTGAATTTAAAAACAATGCAGTCATTTTGAAGGAAACCACATTACCAACAAGCAGCATTTTAAAAAAAAAGTGTGAAAGAATGAGGGGAATATTTTATTAATATAGCTTCATAAATTGTTTTTATTTAAGCCACTAAAGAACATCAGATGCTGCACTGTGTTCACTGTTTTCAAAGCTTGTTAAAGTTGACTGACTTGCTTGGAGACATTGTCGATGCCCTCTGAAATGTGAAATTAACATCTGTATCTTTGGGCAAGTAAAGAGAAACAGGTCTAATTGCTTGCTCACATAAATCAGATTTATGTCCAAAAGACCTTTTTCACTAGCCTCGTGAGACCGTCCTGATCTCGCGAGCTCCAGCGAGAACGAGAAGCGACTGTTCAGTCTAAACAACATGGCGGCTTCCACGGATGAGATGAGCGTAGCCATCGCGCAAGTTTTATCCGAATTAGAAAGTATTCCTTCATTGAAAGAAGAACAAAAAAACGGCACTGGAGGCTTTTCTCGGAGGAAAAAGTGTTTTTGCTCTTCCCCGACTGGTTTCGGCAAGAGTTTGATATATCGTTGATCTGATTGGTTGATTTGGCCCGTCTATCACCAACATAGGTGGTGATAGACAGATGGTTTATCCAATCAGCTAACCAGTATTTTCGCCCCTTCCCAAAAGTTCTCCAACGAGCAAATCCATCTGGCGGAGTCAGGTTACTTTTTCACAACTACGCTTACAAACTGATAATAGTATATTACAGTAAAATGTTAATACTGTTTTTTATTAGCGGATAACCAAGAAAATAAAGCTTCTTGAAGGATTGAAGATGGTACACTGGAATTTTTGGCTGACAACTGTCCTGTACTGTGTGTACAATATCCTGTGTGTCGCTTCACCCTTGCATTTTTTAAGTAATGTGTTTTTAATATTATAACAAATACGTATCTTCCCTCTTACATGGGGAACAAAAAGCTAGTGGTATAAGCTTATAAACATTTTCTACAAAGTAAGAGTAAAATAAGGTGTAAAATAAAAAGCATGTAAATCTTAAGTCACATAAGGCACACTGACGTTAATGTGACCTTATTACCAGTCATCACATGCACAGAATTATTATTCAGCGATTGAAAAGGTAAATTAACTTAGTGTTAGAATAAAAAACTAATTTTGAAATCTTATAATACTAACCACTATTCTGTGGTTCATGCATTGTCCTCAGTATAATGATTGGTCCTAAATTATAAACTGAAGCACTATGCCAGCCTCCGTTTTGCCTGTAGGAAACCTCTTCTTTTTATTGATGGGTAGATCATGACATCAAATTGGCTACTGAGGCAACAATTTACTTTAGGTGATTAAAATCACATATATCATGCAGGCCTAAAACAACATATAAAGCACTCATTTCATGTTTACATCACAAGACAGACATATAAACTTACTTACAATGGACTTTAGCCAAATTGCTCACTGAAAAAGTAAAAACACTGTTAGTAGTGAAATTATATACATTATTCAATTTGAAAGTATAGGGGTCATTTCCTTATTTCTAAACTAATAGATCCTCAGCTAAATGTTTAGCTGTGATAAAGGTTCATGATTTTAGTAGCTAAAAGGTTATAGCTGGCACATGGACAGCTCACAAATCAGATAATTACTTGCAATTAGCCCACCTTTAAAGTTCACCTGCCTCTGCTTTACCAACGATGCATTGCCAAAATTGTAAACCAACCTTTTGTACTAATAAACGGTAAAGGTCATCGACATTGTATCTGTTTACTTGAGAGCTAGTTGGCCTCAAAGACGCTAGTACATATATACGGTATGTGCTGAAAAAGAAATAATGTTCCAGTACAGAAACAGCACTACTACACGGCTTTCTTCTAAATCCCATTAACCTGTGAGACCTATGGCAGCCTAAATGTAAATGTTACATTTTTAGGCAGGACATAAGCCCTAATGGCATAGTCTTCTGCATTATAAATGTATAGCTTTCCAGCATTGACATTGTGATGGCCTGGCAAGTCACATCTCACGATCCCATTCAAAAGCACCGGACTGTCTCTCCACCACCCACTACCACTCCACTTTAACACCTGCTAAGTAAATACATGGAAACACTTAAGATGCACTTTTCATACTATGAAATATCTGTGTTTAAACTGAGAAACAAAATATTGTTTTGCTTTTTTCTGTCTTCAGGACAAATGTATGGGCTTCCATGCCTAATCAGAGCATTTAAGTTAGAGTAGATATTCTACAGTTATAGAGTATATACTTGCATGTATAATACACAAGTTGAGTAACTTTACAAAAATACAAATACAAAATACATTTCCATAGTAACTGCACAGTTGCACAATATAACTATTGCCTTCCATTAGTAATGAGTAATTTAAGTAGCTGATAATGTGTGCTATTTGGTCCTTGGTTTTTATCATTTTTTTCTACTCCCACCTTGTTAACTTGACTTTTGTTCTCTTGACTGATCCCTCCTTTATCCCTCAGCTGCAGTTCATATGTTGCTTCTCTGCCTCAATAAATTCACTACTTTTCTTCTGTCTCACACCCTTTCCTCTTTGCACTCACTATCTTGCCTCCACAGAGGGCACATAAGTACAATGTTCTGGGTGCTTGCAAAGCATCTGGCATCCAAGCCCATACATCCAGCCGGCCAATATGTTTACTTCTACAATGCCTGTACACAAAGTGCACTTGTGACTGCTTGCTTGAGTTGTCAAATACAAGTTTGAGCTTCTCTGCAGTTCTAAAAACCTAATTTCAGTGGCTCTCTTTTGTTTACAAGACAGTTAGAGAAGAGAAGAATAAGACATGTTCAACAGTTTGAGCTGACAACATAAGAAAAAAGAAGGAAGGAAAGCAAACGTCAATCAACTGCTGCTGATACGACGGAGCTCTGTAGCCGGCGTCACGGAGCTCTGTAGCAGCTAACCACAACTAGCAACTGGCGCTCGGATTTTATCGTTCTATCGCACTATACTGTTCACGTTACAGCACTTTAGTTAGTTTAAAATACTTATATTATAGGAGATAAAAATAATTCATTAGCAGAGGCAGGGATATATAGACCAAAATGGGTGAAATCCCACGCATCCCCCGCACCGGAAAATCGCACAGTGGGTATAAGATTTGTATTGGCAGATACTGTACCAGTATCAGAAGAGAAAAGGTGACATTAGTCAACCTCTGTTTCCTTGTTCTTGAAACATTTAGCTAAAGAGTGAATCCAATTTCTTATAAACCTCAAGAGAGGCTTGTGTTAGTAAGAGCACATCTTGAAAGACAAAAACTGAAAATGCTCGGCCTCTTTGTTAGCCCCTGTATTAATCTGGTCACACAAGCAGTCCCTAAACAGGCAGTGCCGTGAACATACAGTAAAACTGCAATATTGCATGCATGTATTGCATTTATTGGGCTTGTGCCAGTGAAATGTGCCCTTGAGGGAAAACTCAATTACTGAATGGGCATTCTCATGAACAACTATCCTTCCCTGAACAGGGTTTTTGAGTAATTTAAAGTTGTTTAAGTACATATGAGATCATTTTTGCAGTATCTTATTTCACGTAAGGCTTTTACTGGGTACAATACCAGCAGTATAAAGTTCTTTTACCTACACTGAAAAAACACGGGCCTTAATTTGCGTGAAATTTGTCATCTGAATATAATAAGCTGAATGCATTCAAGCAGGTTAACCTTAAAGAATATACTTCAGAATAATATTGAGTAAAAGATATACTGTATACACATACGTTATATCATTTTAGTTTTGTGTGAAAACAACTATGAAAGAAACTATTTTCATTCAAGCAACGAAAAGTAGGCTTGCAACTAGCCTTGGTTTTCCATATGTTAAACTGCTCACCCATCATCTAAATTGGTCAGAGCAGAGAGACATATGACATATCACCCTCTTACTTGTTCATTTCACAGGCTGTTAATCATTACCATGATTATTTAATTAAATAACTGCTTTTTCTGTGGCCCCAAGTCTACAAAGACTGCAATGGTTTATGTGCGAAGGAAGAGGTGTGTCATGACAAGATAAACGTCTGTAGGAGTGGCACCAGGGACGGCTTGTGTGTCCTTCTGACTGGCCCACCATTGGATTCACAGAAAAGACCTGCTGATGTCGACAAAGTTTTCACTCCATTTCATTGATTAAGCTCATGATAACAACACACCACCCTGCCATATATTAGGAGTCCATCTGCAATATGATTAGCAGGTTTGTAGACGCATGGACATCATTTTCAGGGCTCACAGTCGGTTTGCTCTCATCAAAATAAATAAAGACATGATTAGCTTGGTAATAATTGTATGTGCTGGTTCTGTTGCCTTGGCAGCAAGGGTCGTTTCCCTGTGGGACGTTTTACAAAAGGTTTGGTTGAAGCACAAGTAATCTTACCAACGTAGAACTCAAACTGTATGCATGAGTGCACTTAAAGAGTTACTGGCTTCCTGTCTCATACAGGATTGAGTTCAAAATCTCCCTACTCACCCATCAGTGCATCCATGGCAATCCCCCTCCCTACCGCAAAGAACTACTCACACCGCAAACCTCCTCACTTAACCTCCGCTCCGGAAACAAAGTCCTTCTTTTACCCCCCAGGACCAAGCTCCGCACCATGGGGGATCGGGCTTTCTGCTCAGCCGTTCCTCGCCTGTGGAATTCTATAATTGAATAATAATAATAATAATAATAATAATAATAATAATAATAATAATAATAATAATAATAATAATAATAATAATAATAATAATATTATTATTATTATTATTATTATTATTATTATTATTATTATTATTAGGATGTAAGGGATAAAGCTCGAGTATAATTACTACTTATATGCATGTAGCCGTTATGGCTTTTTTTTAATCACAACACTAACTACACTGTGGCAGTAGCAACTGTAAAATTGCTTTATATAGTGTGCCATTGTGGTTGTCCTAAAAGCTTAGATGTCAGGGACCCTAAGGCCATAACAGAACTTCTAAACTCTGAGCAATAACTCTAGTTCCAGGCCAGTGTCCTCTCTGTGTCTTATTGAGCAGGTATTGGCAGCTGTTCAGAGGAGTTAGGCCCTTCAGGTGCATACACTCCGATAGTGTTCCATTCCTCACCATTAATTCATCATCAATATGGATCCATCTTTTGTTGATGGTGGCACACTTGCACCTTCCTTGCCCTGTTGCTCTGCCATGGACAGCCCTGCTTGAATAAAAATGAAGCCAATTTCTTTCATTGTGGCAGTCATTGTGCCATTTGTTGAGTAAAACACACAGGTCCATTATTGGAGTGTCATGACGCTGTGTGTTTGGAACGCAACAAATCACTGCAGGCTGTCACCCAGGCAGTTTTGCGGCATTACTCTCAGCAGAGAGGAACGCCGTTAATGCTGACAAACACTGGAGAACGAGAGTCATTTACCACACATCCATTAAGCAGGTGCCAATACTCCACTAGCAGCAGAGACATCTCTCACTCACAGGGTCACATTCGCATCCAGCTGCCCAACATGAAATGTCGCAAATATTCAGTCAGTAACACATGAATGTTATCTTCTAAAAAAAACAGCAGCCTGATTCTGTTTTATCTATCAATCCATTACTTTACTGAAATTAAAATGGTTCATCCCAAAATGACTCACAGCCCTTTTGGTGTTTCCCTTCTGCATTAGAAACTGATCAAACCAACAGGCCACATGTTTGTTTTTTTGTCAAAATGCCCAGGGAGGCCTTTTCAGGGTTGCCTTACACACTTTTCTATTGAGGATGCAAGAAAGATCATAGACTTGAAATTCCTTTCAAAGCTCTTGCTCAGGGCTCTAATTAAAGCTAATTAAAAAGTATAATCAATACACAGCAATAGTATAACATGTAAAGGTAATTTGCAAAAAACAAATTGATGAGCAAGACACCATAACAATATTAACCCTCTTGGCCCCAATGAAATATTAAAGATACTATCACGACGACTTCCAAGTAACTGCTCACCTGATTTGACTTCTAAGGAAAATGTAATTTATGACTTAACTCAGAATTAATTTTTTCTATGTAATTGTTGATATTGCCCGAAGGCACTTTTCTTTGTTGGATTTTTAATTTGCGTAAATGAATGAAAATTATTTTCACTTTTGTTCAGACCCCTAGGACGTCAAGTGTGGAGACACTAACTTCCTTAGACAATTTATGCCACATGAAATGTGTTTGACACAACTGATACAACTGAATTTAAAATGTCTTACAGAAAGAATATCTAAAATATATTTCCTCTATGACACTTTGTTAGAGTGGGTATGATAGATGGGTGAGACATTTCAATTCTGACATGAAATATAAATCACTGGAATTGACATTTGCTGACCTGTTCCCATGTGAACAGTATAAAAGGTCCTCTCTCTTTGAATAGGCAGCTTGAGTCTCATAAATATGACATAGAAGCACCTATGACCAATTCTGAGGCTGGCACAGAGCATTGAAATAAAACTAACACTGCTAATCTGCACATTTCATGCATCATTAAAACATCAGTTCAGAGGACTGGAGAGAAGGTCATTTCAAAGTAGCATGCTGTTACAAATGGTGTGTAGTCAACCAATGAATGATCTGTTTTGAGTCTAGAAAATTCTAATTTGAGATAAGCTGTACATTATTCTACATATTTCTGGGAGGTTGGTTGGTTTTGTATGTGTGTGTGTGTTACTGTATACTTCAACTAAGAATGCATCTCACAACCAATGCTATGTCACCAATGACTCATTTATGACTTCCAGGTATGAATGTGTAACTGTGTGAATGTGATCAGGGCGTTCCTGCAAAAGAGAGGTTGCCTCTCAGTGAACCTTCCCTGAATAAATAAAGGTTAAAAAAATGACCATTGGTCACAGATTTGTTATGATTCTTATAAAGTTCACCATGAATCAACTTTTAAAGACTGTTGTGGCTAGTGTGGTTACCAACAATAGCATGTTACAAACCACCCTCAAGACAGCCACTTAAATTACATATATAAACACTTAGGTTCAAACATTTTCTCCTTACAAACAGCAATTATAGGACATAGAAACAAAGCACCAGTGGAATTATACTGAATGCATTGCATTCAAACAGTTTGGTCATATGGTAAATGTGTAAGGAATGTGTTTTGTCACCACAAAAGATTTTAGTTAAACCAAACTCAAATGTGTGTTCAAAACATACAGCGGGTTTATAATTAATTTTATGCCATCATACAGATACATGATAGTATATGAAAGATATTAGGGATGCACCGATCCCATACTGATATTGGATATCAGGCTGATACTAGTCTGGCTAACCGGATGTACAGTGTGGGTTCCATAACCTCCGCTATCTATTTTGCAAGGGCACCGTTGCTGCATCCGGGGGTTAGCGCCGACGAAAGGCAATTGTGGTTGATTGAAGAAATACAAACGAGGAATGAAGCTTGTTAAGTAAACACTGGTATTGGGTTGGTAGGCTAGTCAGTATCGGCCGACACCCAAAGCCCAGGTATTGGTATCGGGACTGAAAAAGTTGGATCGATCCATCCCTAAAAGACATACACCTGAATATGTCCACATGACAAATATATAGCCTGGATCACAGCTTTCTTTTAATGGTTTCCTACTGTATAATATTCTGAATGTGTTATAGTAGTTTTATGTGGAGAGAGAAGTGATGGTGTGTGAAAAGCAGTTTTTGACAGTTCTTTGATGGCCTCTTTTCAACCTCAGCATGAATAAAAAAAACTGACATTCAAATGCAGTTCTGAACCATAAAAGCAGAACTTCAGAGGCATGGTGAACATGCAACGTTTAGCTGAAATAAAACTGCTGGCTGCTGTATTATGTTTCACTAATTGTTTGTAGTTTACACTCTTTCCAATTATCCATTCCGTAGACCAAACAATTGAAAACTTTCCTAAATTCAGCCAGTCACAAGTAGAGCTTGTGCATTATTTCTTAGCTGTGTAACAGCAGTCAGACAGCGATGGCAAAACACATTGGTTTCAGTCTAGTGATTAGCAGAAGCAAGATGGCAGTATTTTGACAAACCCTGAACTATGGGGAACCAGGACAGTGCAGGTCAGGGAACTGGTCATTTGTTGAAAATAATCACGCTACAACAAGATAATTCACTTGGCAACTGCTGGCTTGGTGCCCTGCTTTGCCTAGTTGCTGCCCTCACATCATACTGCTTTTATTACTAGATTCTGTGATTGTAGCTATCCACACTACATTTAAAATCACCACACGAGAGCGGACCATAAGCACTGCATTTATCAGCTAAATGTAAAAAGTTTTTTTTGTTATATGCAGCTTAAATGAGTAGTGGAACAGCACAGTGAGAATGGAAATTTTGGTGTGTATATCCTTTGGAACCATACTGTGTTAATGCAGCCTGGCCCCTGAGCCATAATGCCACCCACGCGTGCTATGACTATCACAATTAAGAATACTGGACTTTAAAATAACTGTCTTTTACTTTGTAGCTGGAGAAATCACAATAATGTAGCTTTTGGAAGATGATGCATTCCAGTAGTCAATAGATCAGCATATAATGACAAACAGCAAGAGGGGTAGTAGAGCCAACTATAGACAAACCAACAACTTAAATGTATGTAATTACAAGCGCACAAAATGAAGTGAGCCCACAGTCCAGGAAAATGCTTTAAAAGTTCTACATTCTCTCAAGTTTTGAAGTGATAATTCACTCATATGGAAGCAGACATGTTTACTGTATTGAATTTTCAGCTTTTTATATTGAAGTGGGGGAGGAACATCAGGTGGGCTCTTGCAAACACTACAATTACAAACAGCAAGGGAAATGTGCATATCATAAGCATATCATTAACTCTCAGGGGAATGGAAACAATGTATTCTCCAGGGTGACATCCAAAGATAGGCCTCAAATCCACCCTATGTAGGTGGTTGCCATAGCAGGCTCCTTAAGATAATAACACACAGTATTTACGACATTCTTAAATACAGCTATTCAATTCCACAATATTCACAATTTCAATAGAATCTATTCACACATGTAAATTTAGCTGAGTTTGTGTGGAGCATGTATAATCAGGTGAGTAAATTGTTAATATAATTTATATAGATCTGTAGAACTATATCACATGATTATTTTAGTTCTTTTCACCACAATAGAACCTTGTTTACAGCTACAACCAGTGACCTCTTGCAGTAGGAAAGTCAAATTTTCAGAAACAAAGAGTAGCTCCTCCTGCTCTTGCACTTGGTGTGGTGCTAAAGGCCTAGGCATTACTGTGGAGAAATTATCACACTGCATTTGCCAAATGTACATCCACTTTTCCTAAATGTTGTACTCCCCTCACTTACAGAACTGAGGGATTTATTCAGAACATATCACATATTTCAAGCTGTGCTACACCTAAGGCCAAGAACGTATCGTCATCCTTTTATTACCCTGTTTTGAGGCATGTGTAATATCTCCTGAAGAATCATATTTCTGAATCCTCTACTTCTTCCAAACCAAAAAGCCAGAGGCAAACATGCTTAAGAATTAGGGATGTAATTATGCATCATGAATCGGTTAAAAATCGTTTTAAATGTGTAAAGATTACAACCAATAAATCAATAAATCTAGATGTAATCTTTAAACGTCCTAGTGCATAACGCTAACATGCAGCAGGTAATGTTAGCCTACCGTTAACTAGTAATGTTAGCTGGCTTAAACACGATTAAAAGGCTGACAGCTAAACTTTGTAAAGTGTGACTGTATTTCACTGGAAAGGATTCGTGCACCAGGATGTACAACAGTCTGCAGCTAAAGAAACAGAGGGACTTTGAGACAGCATGGACACTGCATGTTGCGTTTGGGTCCGGCTCCATAAGATTGTGTTGCGTTCAATGTTGTTAATGTAAAATACCCTTTTAGCAATCTAGTGTTTCTTCTTTTTGTCGTTTAACAGCAAACGACTGGTGAAAAAAGATGTTATAAGTTATTATTACATTTTAAATAATTCATTAAAATGTAACCATTTTTTAAGATGAATTATTTCAGTTGCACTTTTGATAAGAGGACACATCTGCTGTTTTGCACAGTTTATATAAATTAAGGAATACTGTTCAGTCCTTTCATTCTGTTAAAAAAAAACCTAGACAAAATCATAAGAATCGTTTGCAGATTTAGGTGAGCCCAAAGGATGCAATTAACGGGTTTAACAAGAAACTGATGAAAGGCGGTTTTAGGAATAAAAGAAAATACAATGTAACAGGACCTATTCATTATGGTAAATACAGACATAGGGAACTCCCTGTCCAGTGGCCACTAGATTCAAGTAATACCATTTGAGGCTAGAGTTGGAGAAAAGAAAGTGAGGTATGCTCACATAATTTATAGCCTATTGTAAGTGTCACAAATTGTCAGTTTTCCTAAAATAATTGCAAAATCTCTTCTCAACTCGCTCAGTGAAAGCCAGGCAACCATGCAAAGTAAAAGTGGAGTCCTGGGAAAGTGGTCAGAGAGTGTGGTATTGGCTATCAATCCTGCAGTAGAACTGTAAGTTTTGTGAAGGAGGTGGGTAATTACCCAAGGGAAAGTTGGTTTGGAGGAAAGAAAGGCATAAATACCATAGCAACTGAATGGGTATTCACATACAGTGAACTTCGTAGTAGATGAGATGTGTGACTATTTTACACATCCCAACTGTGACGCAAAAAACTACATAGTACATAATACAAGCTATATTCACTTATGAGACCATCCCATTGACCTAGATTCATTCCATGGAGACGTACCCCAACCTTAAACATCACCACCACATGCCTAACCCCAACCAGGACCAGAAACCAAGTCACTTCCTACAATTTTAGGGTATAGGTTTTAGGTAACTGCTTTTGTGTTCACACATTTTAATCAAGTCTCCAGCATGTGACAGTATTGTGTTACCATTGAGTTTACTAACTAAAGGAATAACAATGGCGTTTCCACAAAAAGGGGCACTTCAGCTAGAGTATACAGGAGTGATTTACGATGAGGGTCATTACACAGCTGTGGATGCCAATTTAAGGTTGTCGACATGCGCAAAACACACAATTCCAGATATCAATACACTTATTAGCGAATATCTCCTGGGATAATAGCTAATATAATTTAGCATCATTTTGATGAAGTGGATTACCATGAAAATGATGGTATAGATTTATTGTCTTTTATTATAAGACTGAATTTAAGGAACGCGACAAAAACTATGAAGGTGAGTGTCATCAAATGGGTGGTGACTGTGTAACAGTAAAGTAAGTCTCCATGAAGGCCAGTGCCATTGTTGACCTTGTTGAGATCCATCCTGGAGAAACTGGAGCATATGTACATTGAGGTTCTGAAACATAAAATTGACCTACGAATCCTTCACTTTGCAGGTAAGATTCACAATGACCGTGAAAATGTGGAGGAGAATGGGTGGAGGAAAACTGGAAAGAGTAAGGAGTATGAACTCCAAGATCTGACTGGAAAGATGCTTAGGAATTTCCTCTGGGAGGTGCAGTCAAAAACCAAGAGTTTACAATTGGTTCCAGGGTGTTTAATCCTAGCTCAGACCATGTGAACATCTCAGCCCAGCCCTTCTTTTATCCACATCATGCAGTTTCTGTTGCTTTCCAGCAGCAGACATCAATGCCACTGACACACCAGGGACCTCTGCCTCTACAGAAACACCCATGTGAGACTGACAACCCTCAGTTCTCATCAAAGTTCCTTTTCTCACACCCATGACAAATGCAGACAGAGCTGTTGTTGGCTGCGGGGCCTAACAACTTTTCTGGCAGAAACCCTGGTAAAATTATACAAATTAGAGCTTAGATCGGGCCCAAAAAATCAAGCCCTGTAATTATGAGCCCAAGCCCGATTTAAACCCGACAATTTTTTAATACGTGGGCCGTTATAACTGACGTCCTCAACTACAATTCCGAGTTCTTTGAACTACAGAAATTTGTTTAGAATTATCTTAATGAATAATGGAACAAGGACAAAGCATGTAAACTGCACTGTTTGTTTATTCAGAATGGAATGGATCGCAAATGGATCCAAATGAAGAAACACCAAGGGCCCAGCCCGAGGATAGCGGCAGAAAATATCGGCCCACGGGCCGGGTCAGGTCAAGTTCGGGCAGAGAATCTAAACTAATACAAATGTGTACACCGTCAGTGAGTTTGCCATAGCATTTATACCCTGGTGGCTACCCCTAATCTCTAGTATTGTGTATTAGATCATTGTAGGCAATTTTGACTGTCAATAAGTACAACTGATGTATTGCAATAAACAATTTCATTAGATTTTTTTTGCATCAACGTAATTAAGTATCTTGATTTGACAGGCGTTTAACTGGCTGGCTGATCCAAGATCAGACATTCCTGTCAGTTTCTCAATTGATCATAATAGCGCAAAATAAAACGACACGTTTCATCCCATATCGCCCACTTCTCATAAGGTTTAATGAGACAAAGCTACCGAAGACATGCTGGCCAAGGATAATGAAGTAATTAAGTCTCTACCCTGGTTATTAACATTTAACTATATACTTTTCTAGCTTAAAAGGACCACCTCATCTTAAACCTTATTAAAAATTGCACTAATTAATACATTATTAGTACACCTTTGAACATTAATACTGATTTGTGAAAAATAATCAATCCCTCGGTCAACTTCTTTGATCCTGTGATCTCAATTTTTACTGAAGTGTGTGGTTTCACTTGTGTGCACATTCTCAGTGATGTGAGTAAGAAATACAGTTTGGGTTAAGTTCTGTAAAGCTTGTGCACATTTGAACAGGGTTGACAGAGCAGGAAACACAGAATGTTCCTATGTTTAATTTTGAGGTTTGGGTGCAAGTCCTTGACCTGACTCGTCCTTACCTCAGCTGAACTGTGTGGGAGGAAGAATGAATGAGTCATACGTGCATGATAGTTTGGTTTGGCTACACTAGCTTTTCTTCAGAATGGTTATACATCAACCCAACCAAGCATAGGAAAATCCTTTTGTTGTCTGAAAATATAAGTGGAATATCACTCAGATAGTGTTTATGAAATAGACATTAGCTTCGATCCATCTATCCCATCAGGCACTGCATTGGTAAAAACTGAAATGGAGACTCAACTCAAGGCGCGTGCACAACAACAACGTAAAATGATATAAAAGCATTGTGATTACTTAGCAATCACATGTTGATCTACTTTTACGCGGTCAGTTTGTTGATAGAAACTGGTGAGCCATACAGGAAAAATAAAGTCAATGATATGGGGGTAGGATATTAAAAAAAATATTTTGGCTTACTTTGAAATACTAATTATTGATAAATGTCACTTGTATCTTTGTAATTACCAAGTTTAGGTGGTAGAGCTTGTATCTGAAATCTGAGCAAGGGGCAAACACACACTTCTGCCAACCACACATTTATTTTGACAACACAGATGTCAGTCAAATATCTTGAACAATCACAAATTTCAAAATGGAAAGGCTATTAGCCTGTCCATCATATATTGCAGACATTTGCACACACCCTGCGGGAGATGGGGCTTAAAGAGACAGGAGACAGGCGCTCAAACTGAGTGCAGCTTAAGTTCTATGCACGTTCAGACCCACAATTTTTTTTTAAAGATTTATTTGGGCTTTTCCGCCTTTAATGGATAGGACAGCTGGGTGAGAAAGGGGAGAGAGGGGGAAGACATGCAGGATATCGTCACAGGTCTGACTCGAACCCTGGATCTCTGCGTATCTGAAGTATATGTGCGCTTGCTCTACCCACTGATCCAAGCCCGCCACTATCCACAATTATTTTTGAGGGCAAAGAAAGTAGTATAGAAGGGTTATAAATTGCAGCCCCATCATAACAACCCTATTTGCTAAAATATTATACACCCATAAATATCCCAGTATTTCCAGCCAAGGCTCAAACATAAATACGTCCAAAACTTAAGGTAGAGTTTAAAGACAACAAAAATCCAAATTGCAGAGTCAAGGAAGACATTTGACAAGAGGAATGTTTTTAAAGAGCTGCAGCTGATGGGATGTCTGTTAATGTGGGTGGCAGTATAGCTATTACAAGTAAAGAGGTAAGATAGGGAACAACACGGACAGGGCTGTTTGACATAGATAAATTCTGCTTATTCAGAGTGACCGGAGGGTGCGAAGCAAAAATAATAGGGTCATTTGCAGGATGGAAGCTTGCCAGATCTTTTGCAGATGCAAAAACAAAAACACATTTGGGAAAGCTGACATACATATGCCAATATGGCATGAACTCCATTTGTATTCCTTTTTTTCCCCCCCATTCTCTGTTCATAGTGCTGTCGCAAAGCAATCAATAAATCTATAAATCCCCCTCTGTTCAGCCACCGTTTATGATTAATTTTCCCTGGTGATAGTATTGATTCACATATACCTCTATACTCACACCTTTTTAAAAATTGCATGTGAATCAAATCATGCGTAGATCATTGTTAAGTCAAGCTGGACCTTCATAGGTCACTGACAAAGATATATATGAAATAATATCCTTTGCAAAGGACCCTCATAACAATCCATCACACCAAAGGGACCAAGAAGATCCCCTTGAACTACCATCAACAACCTCACAAAAGGTTTGAAAACATCTCGTCTGACATCTTTCTGAAGACCTGCTTTCAAATTGGTGGTGGTAAAAGCTCTGATTGGATGGGCATAATCTGGTTTGACCATTGTGTGGCAGTTGTGTTATTTGGTGCTCCACTAGGCTTTTGGTCGACAGAGCCAAGATCCACTGTGACGGCTTACTCTGGCAGATCTAAACGGATGATGCTTTAGTGTCACTGGCTCAGTAACTGCTTGTAATCCAACAAAGCAGAGCTAAACATGATCTTTTTTAATGGCTAGCAATGGTGTTTAAGAAGCTCATGACTAACATAAGGACACCACATACAAAATATTATCACAAAGTTTTTCAGGTGCAACTTTAATAATCTTTAACAAACTATGGCCTTTACAGTGGAGCAAACAATACAATACTGCAACGCTATACAGATCTGGATAAAGTCATGACTCACAATATGATGCATTACCTCAACTCTAAAAAGATGAAGTGAATAACACTGTGATTCAGTTTTAATTCCACGCATAGGAATGAACGATTAATGATTTTCAAATCGAAACCGCGATTTAAAAGAATGCGATTTTCTAATCACGAAGATGGCAATTAATCGAATGTGCAATATTACTGTAAGTTGAATGTTTGTGGTAACATTTGGTTTAAAAAAATCTAATTCCTACTTTTATTATTATATTAACTGTTTTTTCATTAAATAAATGCTGGATTAATGTTACATATCACAGATTGTTTACAGAAATCTCCTTTTGTTGGTGGATTTTTCATTTATTTTATGATCGTAGGAAAGTACTGATATTTTTATTAGAATTGTTTATATTATTATAACTTTAGCTTTTGTGATAAATGTTCTGTGTTTGACTCAATGTTCCATGCTTATTAAAAGAAAAACACTTATTGCTGGCAATTCATATCCATGTTCTCATCCTTGCAGACGAATATAGAGTAGTTTTGATGGTGTTTCATGTTTTAATGTTCCATGAAATGTTTAATCTGTTACAGTGAATATTGAACTTTAGCTAAACTTCTCAGAAAAAAAGAAAGAAAAAAAGAAAATCACAAATCAAATCGCAATCAGAATTCTAGCAGAAAAATCGCAGTTGGATTTTTCCCCCCCAAATTGTTCAGTCCTAATGCATAGGATCAGACTTGCACAGCTTTCAAGGTCACTAAATACTAATCAAAGTGTAGGACATGTTATCAATTTGCCTTCACAAACAAAGTTCTTGGTTGTTTGAATGTCAGAAAACTGAAGCTTTATTTATACATCACAGATGGTTGGGGGAATATGAAATAAGGCATGTCTTGCCATGTCTTCTGTGCAATATGGTCACACAGCTGTGGATCGTGGTTCCATTGTTGGGGAAATCCAAATTTAGCTGTCCAGTTGGCTGCAAACAGCTAGCCTGCAGCATAATTCTTTCACTGGGAAGCCAAAATGCAGACGAATGTTTTACATAGATTGTCTTGGAAGCCTGTTGAATTTTTAACAATGAAATCCAGTTTATCGTTGATAACGGAACAATGACACGCAACCCTTTGGTTTCTCAGGCTGCTCTATTGCTCAAACAAACTCCTGCTGGTTGACTGAACTCGACACTCAGTCAGAATGCAAAAGACAATTTTTTTTACTGTTGTCTCCACTGCCCAAATTTCTCTGTTTAGTCTCATTAAAAATGATATCCGTTTTTAATGCAGTCTTTTTTCAACTTCAAGCTTCTTGTCAAAGTATTTAAAGGTGACACATATTTTCCGTGTTTTCTGTCATATCTACAATGTTATGTTAGATTTTCATGTTAAACTTCAAATAATGAGGTAAATGTATTTTAGACAAACCCCTGTGAGCTAAAACGTTCAGATTTCCAACTATTCTGAACGCTCCGGTTTCAACAGTTTTTTCTACTCTCGGCTAAGTGTTAGGCAACTCTAAGCCGAACTATGATTGGTCATCTGCTCCAGGTAGGCAGGACTGGAGTGTTGTTTTTTTTTAAGCCACTGCGGTGTTAACATTGTCGCATTTAACTACACGCTACCAGCAGTAAACAATGTCATCTTGGCTGCCAGTGTCATTAATTTCTCCTCAATTCCGGGTCACATTACTCCTGAAACATTTTCTGTTTAAATGTAGTATTTGGTTGAAAAGCCTTTATCTGTGATTTTTGACTGTAGAAAGTGCTGCTATATTCCATTAGCGTCCACTGCTAACTATAGTAGCTACATGGCTAACGGCAGTAAACAATGTCATCTGGGCTGCCAATGTTGCTAAATTCTCCCTAATTCCGAGTTGTGCTACTGGTGAAACATGTCCGATTGGGTAGCGTTTGGTTCAGCAGAAGCCCTTATCTATTTTTGACGGTAGAAAGTGCTGCTTCGTTCCATTACAATCTAACATTAGCATACTGCTAACTATTAGGGAGCTACATGCTTTTCGCGACAGTTGTAGTCTTGGCCAATGCTGGTCATTTCCCCCCAAATTCCGATCCCTTTATAGCTGGGACATGTATGGTTGTGTAATATTTGGTTTATAAGCCTTTATTGGTGATTTTTCACGGTACAAAGTCCTGCTATATACTCAATTGCAGTAGCAACAGCTTCAACTAGTGAAACACGGAGCGGAGGATCCGGACATTCCAGGAAGCGCGCTGGCCAATCAGAGCAGACTGGGCATTTTCGGGAGGAGGGATTAAAGAGACAGGCGCTCATACATAGGGTGAATACAGGTGCAGCAGCCATGGGAAGTGTGAGAAAAAAAGTGTTTTTTAACATTTAAGTATCTAAACATGTTCTAGTACAAACGCAAAATGCAAGTATAATCCTGAAAATGCTATATAATAATTGCCCTTTAAAATATGCCCATTTTAGGTTTATTCCTAGACTCATTTTAGGTTGGTCTATGTACAATACAATCAGCTAAATGCAAAAAAGTGAAGAAACCCTTACTTGTTGCCTTATGATTCTCACAAACCAACAGAGAAACTGAGAAAAAAAACTATAGACATTCAAACTGAAAGCAAGTGAAATACAGAGAAAGAAAGAAATCAAGAGATTCGGCACAAGCGGATGAACTCTCCCAAATCTAAAATGAGGCACAAAATGCAGAGGGAAATAGGGGAAGATCCCTCTCTAAGGCTCATTGCCCCCCTCATAGCATGCCAAGTGCTGACCTGGCAGCATCACAGCCCCCTATCCTCCTCTTGCCCTTCAACCCCCTCCTCCAGCAGGTGAGGGAGTCACATGCCATCAGGCACACCCGCTGTCAGCCCGTTTGTGACACCAATAAAGCAATGCAGGATGGTAGCGCTCCAAGAGCTTTGAAAGCAGCCAATGGCTACTTAAATGGATGGATACACAATTTAACTTAATTCATGCTCTGTTCAAGCCTTACAGGGAGGATTTGACCTCTCTTAGGTTAAATAATGGTCTCAGCGTAGACGGGTTGGTCGGGGGGGGCAAGAAGGAGATAAATGCACTGTGACATTCAGCTCACTCCAGCGTCCCCCGATGTGTGATTTGAGAGCAGTCTATTAGGCACACGCTTTGCTTAAACATGGTAAGAGTTATTAGACGGAGCAGCAATGACTGGGGGTTGCACATAGGGCAGCATTTGAAGAGAGAAACGGGTGTGGGCAGAGCTTGACATCCATTTATCAAAGCAAAACTGAAAAAGGTCCATTGTAAGAGATAGGATGACACATTTAAAGGCCCAGCTTGCATTATGCCTTGCGTTTTGGGCTGGTGGTGGGACCTTGAGCTCTGAAAACTGATCATCACTTTTTACTATTTCCCAATATTCACACCAATATTCTCTACGTCTCGTGTTTGTTGCATATGGCATATGAAAATATAAAGAAATACATACGGTACACAATAAAAACTGCCAGCTTTAGACTATTTCATGTCTGTAAATTGTGATTTAATTTCAGATGTTTAGTAAAGTCCTGTCTAAAGCGGAATCTGTAGTGAACCACTAACCACAACACAAAATCTAATTTTTTTCTCATACTAATGACACATGTACGTTTGTTTGTGTGGAAAACCCGCTTTTATTAAGCAACTGTAGGAAGGCATTCGGAAATGTCAACAGATGAGCGCATACAGGGCAACAAGCGCACGTTAACACAGGCGCACACCTACATAATAAGCTTTTTTAAATTTAAAATGTTCAATGTCTTATCGCGCTGATGTGACCGAGCCCGACCCGAACATCATTTCTAAATATCTGTCTGGGTATCCATCCTCTAACCACTACTGCACCACTGCCATTGAAGGACCAGCGATAAACTTGACAAATTGACTTTTATATGGTAAAGCATGTCCATTTATAAACATCCTTACAGGTAATTTACATTTAATGATTTTTTACTTTACATTCCTGCTGATAAAATGTATAAAATGCTCTCTATTCTTTAAGAACAAAGTGACTGCCACTGAGCATGCTCACAGCTCCTTGCCCTAATGCAATGCCTTCATCTCAACCTCACGATAGTGAAGCCACAGGGAGGACATTTTCAATTCAATTCAATTTTATTTATAGTATCAAATCATAACAAGAGTTATCTCGAGACACTTTACAGATAGAGTAGGTCTAGACCACACTCTGTAGTTTACGAAGCCCCAACTATTACAGTGGTTGCCTCAATAGCAAGCATTAGCAGTAGCTATTGCGACAGTAGCAAGGAAAAACTCCCTTTTTTGTTAGGAAGAAACCTCGGACAGACCCAGACTCTTGGTAGGCGGTGTCTGACGGCACCAGTTGGGGGAGTGGTGAATGGTGGCAATAATAGTCATAATAAAGATAGTGAAACAGTGATCACAATGGTAGTCGTAGTAGTTCATGTCATAGTAGGGTACAGCAGGGCGTTACGGGGTGTAGTGTGGCACAGCAGCCTGGGTGGACGCGGTTGGACGCAGCAGGACGCAGTCGGACACTGCGGGGAATCACAGAGCGTAGCAGGGTGTAGTAAGTCCATAGCGTCAGCTGCACCCAGGACCCCGGTGTAGGTGCCACCCAATTCCAAGGCGATGTTCTGGGTGAAGAAGAAGCAAAGGGACTCCGGGGAGAAAACTCCCCAGAGCTAGGTTAGTAACAAGCATTTCTGGGACTAAGATGCACACAAAAGGAGACAAGTGAAAAGAGAGAGGAGGGAGCAGCTCATTGTGTCCTTGGAAGGAGCTTCCGACAGCAGTCTAGAGTTATAATAGCATAACTAAGAGAGGCAGGCTAAAGAGAGGGGCCCTGGACCGGGCTCATACTCTCCCCTGCCGGAACGGGCTTGTACTTCCTGCCTCCCTCTACTCTACTATGCTGCAACTCCTCACTCCCTAACTATAAGCTTTATCAAAGATGATGGTTTTCAGTTTATTCTTAAATGTGGCGACGGTGTCAGCCCCCCGAACCCAAGTTGGGAGCTGGTTCCACAGGAGAGGAGCCTGGTAGCTGAAGGCTCTGGCTCCCGTTCTACTTTTAGAGACTCTAGGAACCACAAGTAGCTCTGAGTTCTGGGAGCGCAGTGCTCTAGTGGGACAATAAGGTACTAAGAGCTCTTCTATGTATGATGGTGCCTGACCATTTAGTGCTTGCTAGTGCAATGCAGAGAAGCTAATACAGGAGAAATGTGATCTTTTTTGTTAGTTCTTGTCAGAACACGTGCTGCAGCATTCTGGATCAGCTGGAGGGTCTTGAGGGACTTATTTGAGCAGCCTGATAGTAAAGAATTACAGTAGTCCAGCCGGGAAGTAACAAATGCATGGACTAGTTTATCAGCATCGTTTTGCGAGAGGATGTTCCTGATTTTGGCAATGTTACGAAGATGGAAAAAGGCTGTTCTTGAGGTTTGTTTTAAGTGGGCGTTAAAGGATAGATCCTGGTCAAAAATGATTCCTAGATTTCTGACAGTAGTGCTGGAGGCCAGGGCAATACCATCTAGGGTAGCTATATCTTTAGATAATGAAGTTCGGTGGTGCTTGGGTCCCAGCACAATAACTTCCGTTTTGTTTGAGTTTAACATCAGAAAATTGTGGGTCATCCAGGATTTTATATCTTTAATGCACGCTTGAAGTTTAGCTAACTGACCGCTTTCGTCTGGCTTAATTGACAGATATAATTGGGTGTCGTCTGCGTAACAGTGAAAGTTAATTGAGTGTTTCCTAATAATATTGCCTAGAGGAAGCATATATAAAGAGAATAGAATTGGTCCAAGCACTGAGCCTTAAGGAACGCCATGGCTAACTTTAGCGTATTTGGATGGTTTATCGTTAATATTAACAAATTGGGATCGCTCAGAAAAATAGGACTTAAACCAGCTTAGTGCGATTCCTTTAATGCCAACTAAATGTTCCAGTGTCTGTAACAGGATGGTATGGTCGACAGTGTCGAATGCAGCACTAATATCCAATAAGACAAGTATGGAAACAAGTCCTTTGTCAGCAGCAGTTAGAAGGTCGTTAGTGATTTTCACCAGTGCCGTCTCTGTGCTATGATGCATTCTAAATCCTGACTGAAAGTCTTCAAATAGACTATTCCTATGCAGAAAGTCACAATTGATTAGCGACTACCTTCTCAAGGATTTTGGAGAGAAACGGGAGGTTAGATATAGGTCTATAGTTGGCCAAGACCTCAGGGTCGAGGGTGGGTTTTTTCAGAATAGGTTTTATCACAGCTACTTTAAAAGACTGCGGTATGTGACCCGTTAATAAGGACATATTGATCGTATCTAGTAATGTGGTATTGACCACGGGTAGTGCTTCTTTAAGTAGCCTCGTTAGAATGGGGTCTAAGAGACAGGTAGTTGGCTTAGCTGAAGAGACCCTTAACATTAATTGTTGGAGGTCTAAAGGATAAAAGCCGTCTAAATATGTATCAGGTCTTATCGTTCTCTCTAGGCCTCCTGCGCCCAATGGTGAGTCGTTAGAAGCTGTGGGCAGAAGGTGATGAATTTTTTCTCTAATTGTTATAATTTTATCATTAAAAAAGGTCATGAAGTCATCACTGCTCAGAGCTATAGGAATAGATGGCTCAACAGAGCTATGACTCTGTCAGCCTGGCTACAGTGCTGAAAAGAAACCTTGGGTTGTTCTTATTTTCTTCTATTAATATTGAGTAATAGTCTGATCTGGCATTTCTGAGGGCCCTCCTATAATTTTTTAGACTATCTTGCCAATCTACTACTGATTGAAGGACTACGCATGATAAAAACTCTGAGAATTCAGATAAAAACTCAGAATATGGACCTGGTGCTCGGTAAACAACAACGAATATAATTGGCTGTACTGTTTTCCATGTTGGGTGTTGAAGATTAAGAAAAAGGCTTTCAAACGAGTTATAATTTAGTTTAGGTTTAGGATTAATTAACAGGCTCGAGTCAAATATGGCTGCAACTCCCCCTCCTCGGCCTGAGCCTCGTGGAATTTGGGTATTATGACTGGGAGGAGTGGCTTCGTTTAAACTAACATATTCGTCATGGCCCAGCCAGGTTTCGGTGAGGCAGAGTAAATCAATTTGGTTATCTGATATCAATTTGATCTAATATTTAATAGTCCACATTTGATTTTCCTATTCTGTTCTATTGTTGCAGTGGTTGTTTTAATTCCAATTAGGTTGTTTAGTATAGCACCTCTTTTGTTAGTGTTTTGTTTAAACGGTCTCAGTCGGGGGACAGACACGGTGGTTATGGGATTATGAATGGGTGATTGCTCTGAAGGGAGCACAGAGGGGCGAGTAGCGCTGTATCTCTGATTATTGACTTTGGGAGAGTGTGTCTGGTCAGTGTGCTTGTGGGAGTGTTTACGGGATGTAAACAGTCAGAGGTCTGGGTATGCAGGGCGTGGTGCAAATTTCCACGTAGCATCTGGCTTCCGCGTGTATTGGGATGAATCCCATCCCTGCTGAACAGGGAGCCACGTTCCCAAAACAGATTGAAGTTGTCAATAAAACCTATCTTGTGAATGCTGCATGTGAGCTGGAGCCAGGTGTTAAGGGAGAGTAGTCTACTAAAGAGGCATGATCCGCGACCTAGAGATGGAAGTGGGCCCGAAATAAAAACCGACTTCCCAGTGCTTTTTAAAGCCTCAATGAGAGTGGTAAAGTCTCGCCTTGTGCGCTCACACTCCTGAATCTGATTGGACATGTCGTTATGTCCACAATGGACCACGATGCGTTTGATAGAGGTCGGAAATGAGGGTATCAGGTCCACAACTTTAGCCAGGATGTCTGCAACTTTGGCTCCAGGAAAACAGTGTGTGACAGCATTATGAAACCGTAGGTCTCTAGTGATGGAGTCCCCAATAATTACTGTGGTTAAGGGGAAGAGCGGACGAGGAGTGGGGGGGTGTGGATAGCCGGTGACAGGAGCAAAACAGTCAGTGTCGGTTTCAGATGGGCAGGGAAAAGAAGAGGAAGATTGCTTACCGTTCGGTTGTGGAGATTGTTTTTGAGGAACGTTGTCATTTGGCCGATCCAGGCAGTGTAGGCCACCGGACCGTCCGACTACCGCATCCCTCAGAAGCTTTCGCCGCGCGGTAGCAATCGTCTTCCGTGACGACGGCTGGTCTGTCTGCTTTGAAGCAGGGCGAGCCCGGTGAGCCGCATTGGCCGCCACCGGCTCCGACTCCGACAAGGCATTGAAGCGGTTGGAGAGGCTGAGGGCAGGAGGCGATTGAGCCCTACCCGAGGCTCTCTTTCGGCCGCAAACCACCTCAGTCCAGGGTGGCTTGATAACCGGTGTCGAGCAGGACGATGGGCGTGGGCAGGCAGCTGGGTCCCATGGCGCGGTATCCTGGAAGGCCGCCGAGAGATGAGATCCGGAGCGACTGATTATGAGCCACGTCCAAGCAGGCGGTTAACAAAGCATCTTTGGTTTTTAAGTCCTCGGAAAGCCGACGAACATCTTCCCTGAGGTCAGCAATTTCTTTGTTTGTATTATTAAACAACGAGGAAATCCTGTGGGGGAGTGGTGACTCGCCAGGTGTAGAGGTTGCCATGAAGCTAGCGTTAGTTTAGCCGGTAGGCCTAGTCTTGATAAATTAGCGTGAGGCTAATACTTACTTACACGTAAAAAAAATGTTTACATTTTATTTTCCCTCTTATTAAACTAAAAACACTGGTGTTACAGATTACGCCAGACATTTAACAAGAAATATATTCAGCAGGGACGCTCAATATATGCAGAATGCTTACTTTGATCTCTGGCCTCTACAGTCGAGCTATGCTCAGCATAATGGCTGCGAGGTAGCTACCAGAGTTTACAGTTTGCCTCATTAAAGTTATCAGATTCCCTATTAAATATTGCCAATTAAGTGCTTTTGTCGGTAAACTCTCCTTACTCTACATGACTCATGCTACTCGGTGCTGCAGCTGTACGGAGCAGACATTTTCAAGTAATACTTTTTTAATAAGTAGTATCTTAGTGGGCACTGATATGCGAAAAGGAACTAAATAGTTTCTATTTCTATATAATCAACACGATGGACACGTAATGTAATCGGTGTATGCCCGACCACTGTGTAACACCAGAAACACTGATTACCACAGCAAGCCTACCTCAGGATTTAGCTAGCTTTAGAAAGAAGCAGAAAAAAAATTCTAAATCTCAATGTGGCACCAACAATAGTGTTGTGTCTGTTACTATAAGTATAGCCCTAATGACAATAGGGCTGTTTTTCTTTTCCTTCTTTAACAAAAAACAAAAGTTGAATAATACACTTTTAGAGACAATATATCTTCACATCATAGACATTTCTGAAAACTAATTGAATGCACATCATCTGTCAGTCAGACAGGTGATGTGCATACTAATGATACACATTTATTTAATTTGTAAAAAAAGTAAACATGTATTTTCTGCTTTCGGTCTGGTTTGCTGGAAACGGATATGATTTAGTCGCCATCAGCGGTACCGTATAAATAGAAAATATTTAGGTGAATCAATAGAAAAAAAAATAGATTCTAGGGAAAATAATCCATTTTAAAAATCGTCGCAAAATAAATCATGATACATACGATTTTTTTTTCCACCCCTATTGGGGAAAGCATTGACGAACATTTATAGTGTTATCATCAGCTATATCTTAGTGAGACAAAGACGTGGTCAAACAATCTGTTGTTAAGAAAGTTACTGAGCAAAACTCACTTTTTATGTGAAACACCTTTGTTGAAATAAATGGTTAAACAAAAGCAATCCCTGGTGCACATCTTTGCCTGATTAAATGACAGCTTGGCTCTTCTACTGACAATACTGTGACTAAGGACACATCAAACGTTCTTGGTTATAGGAAAGAGTTGTTGGTTAGAATATGCCCTTGATTTTAACTGGTTTGATTACAACTAGTTTGCTGCTGATCTATGGTACAACTAACTGAAAATATAAATCTCTTGTGCTCATTTACTGCCATTTAATATTACAAACTGTCAAGAATGTAGCAATGCAAGACCTTGTAAACTATGAGAGAGTAGCGATTAAGTGACTGACCCATGAGCGCCAAAATATAGGTTACACTATTCATCGCTCTACCCTTATTCATCTCTAGAGTGTGTAATCGTCACCCTGAGGGGGTCAAGAGGACTCTGTTACTTTAGATGCAGGTTAGCATGGAGATGTGTGGAAGGGTCAGGTCAAGTTTGGCCATGCTGTCTCTCTCCATCCTTCTCTCTGTGAACATCCTAACATCCGCCCCATCTGCATATTCCCAGAGTGACAAAACTAGTTAGCTGAGTAATAAATCAAACCTCGGCTGCCCAATTTGGTTTCCTAATGTAATTAATAAGTGCTAAAAGCATTTAACTGGCCATAATTTGCGGATGCCACTTTGAAGTGACTATTTAAGGAAAACTTTGTGTGCGTGTGGAAGAAAATATTATGCTGGCACGGATATCTTTGCAAGAAGTTGTATGCAACAGCATGCAATGCCAGCATAATCTACTTACATACTTTTATATCATTGAAAACTGAAAAAACACTTTTTTTGACTACAACAACATCCATCAACATTTGCCTAATCAGTGTTTGGGACTAACAGTTTATCTGATAAAGAAGTTGTAACCCATTATAGCTGGAAAAAGGCAAACACATTTCTCAATACGCCAAATACTGGTTACAGATTACTTCCCCATGATTGTTTTGGATTAGATTTTAAGTTTTACAGACATATATTATACGTCTATTACAGTAGATATACTGTTTATAGATAAATAGATATCTAGTAATAGTACATTTCATTTGGATTTGTTAATTTATTATAATCTGTCACAAATTAGACTTTGAAAGCAACTTTTCTGATCCTGGCGTTTTTATTAATTGCTTTAAGATTCTTTAAATAAATCATTATCAACACATCCTCACACTGCACTCCAGCCTACCAAAAAGATTAACTCTCTTAGAAAGGATCTATCAATTAAATCTCTATTACTTAAGACCCAATCTTTGCAGTCACTTGCAGACTTGCTTAATCCCCTTCTTCACTTTCTCTCTGCAGCAAACCACTGAGAGGATAGCGCAGACAGAAGTGAGCAGAGGGAAGGCAAGAGGGAAGAGAGGAAGTAGAGAGGGGTGATTGCCGAGGAGCAGAGCTTCTCATGAGTGGATTTATGGCTAGGGAGACAGCGGCGGGAGGCGGGCGAATTGATGGGTGACACATAATCAGCCTCCTTATCGCAGCCCCGCAAAACTGGATTGCATCCAGAGGCTTGTGATCCGTCCGGATTTGGCTAATGTCTCCCACTCCTCTCCTGAGCCCCGACAGCTCTCCGTTATCAGGGCCTGGCCTTAGCTTCCTTTACTTTCCTCTGACTGCTATCCCTCCACCCCTCCATCCACTGCCTCCTCCATGCTGTCTGTATCTTGACACAATGTCAGGTGAAGAGGCAACTAAGGGTTTGTTGACCAGTTCTGTCTGTACACCTCTCTTCCGGCCTCATTCTCACTCTCCAGTACTATTTTAGCCTCTCTCTGTCTTCCTCTACCTCTTTCAGGAATGCTACCTTAAATGCCACACTAAAGTTTCCACAAGATAAATCTCCAAATGTACTCCTTAAATCAGTACCAACTGTTTACAGTGTTGTTGGCAGAAAAAAACCAAACATCTAATGTGTCACTGCTGTTGAAAACAACTAAATGAGTCTCTGTAAACTGTTCTTGTTTGCATTTTATAAACCAACATGCCAGTTTTTGTCAGGGATGTTTATTGTTTCGTGACTGGAGTTACAAAAGCAACAGCTCAAGGAAGGAGTGAATCACAGCTTCCAGAGTGGTTGGGTTCAAAGATTCACAAAGTGGTTTGAGGGTGAAATGGAGCTATGCTATGACATAATGCTCTGGTTCACTCACACGAGCTCTGCACTGCTCTCAAAAATCTCTTTTGTGTTTTTTACTCTGGTTGTCTGTAACAGTTTCAAGCTTAAACTGTGTTGACCCGACAACAAGTTTAGAGTTGCCTGCAATGGACGGGCCACATTGCCTACAATACACACATCACATAACTTTCCACTCGTACCACAACCACAGGTACTGCGTTAGCCATTGTGGTTGAAAATTATCCTTTTTGTCCTTCACTGGCTTAGTCTTTCCCTGCCTGCACTTTCAACATCAGTGGTGTCTGAGTCAGAACCTCTCGTTAAGAGCAATAGATCGCTTAATTTTTGGAACACGGTAACAGCTAAATGAATTATTTGACGTGCTGTGCACCGCTACGTACACACGCATCGCACGCCGTGTGTAGGGCACCAAGTGCCGGCATGGTAACCAACGATAATGATCATCATGCACTCGCATATTCAACCATTTTGGTCATAGTCTGGAGCCCTGAGAGCTTTAGTGCAGTCAGAGAGAGAACTAAAGTCAGTTTGAAAATGAATAAAACCTGAATCTGACCCAAGCCCACAGCTCTACGCAACATTTTTGAATCCAATGCTTCCAGATCCCCAGGTAGCTAGGTTGTTAAATGGTCATGATTAAATGTGTAGGTGCATTTAGCTGACACTGCCAATCTCCATTTTAACTTTGGTACAAAGTGAGAAAATTACCACATAAAATGACACAGCTCTGTGGCATTTTCTGTGCTTTCGGTGTTGGCAAGAAGAATGCAGACACCGTAATGAGCTTAATTGCGTTGCGTTGCTTTGCTTTAGAGCTAACATGAAGCTGTTTTGCCAGGCTGCTGGATTAAAAACATTTACGGTGTTGCCTGAGTTAACCTCCTCTCATAAAAGACAACGTACCAAGATCAGGCTAGTTAACACACCAAACTGCTTATTTAAATACCAGAGGATAAAGTATCAACAGTACTGTATCACAGAACTACTGTTGAGAACATTTCAATAATTAATTATGGACGGAATGAATAACCAATAATACATGGATAACACCACACACAAACCTGTATACATCTCCCTGTTAAATAATGAACAAGGCAATCTACCATTCATAACATTAAGTGATGTACAAACACATACAGGGACTTATTTAGCAGAATATTCCCTACTATACAGTAAGTGCCCAATAAAGAGATAACATGAGACGTCAGCGCACATGTACAATGATGCGCACACACATACACTGCATAAAAGGTCTACTTAAGCTGAATGTTCAATAAGCGGCATGGCAAGAAGTTCCAAAATAATATACCTTTTTAGAGTAAACATGTATGCACATATGACTGCATTTTGCATCCACTTAAGTGGCTCGTTATGTGAAGTCAACACTAACAAATAGACATCCTCTTCATGCTCTCATTGTTCTGTTTGGCATTGTATAGTTTTAGATTTAGGGTCAACGCAGTGTGCAAAATACAAATCTCTGTTCTTAAAGAAAATGAATATAATATAATGATACGATTGCAGTTGCCGTTCTTATTGGCACTAAACAAAACCAGCCCAATGTCGACATAATACAATAAGCTCATTACACAGGAAATATTACATTTACATATAAATTGAGTTAAGTCACAACTCACTCTGCTGTTTCTTAAGATTATTCAGTCTTATAAGTAAAGAAGTTGGATGAAAAAACATTGTTGACATTGTATTAAAACAAGGACAAAAGTGCCTTTCCTTCTCTGGAGAGCATTAACAGTAGTGCTAACCAAGTCAGTTGGTATGTCCTTTAACTTAAGTTATTATGCTGCGTAAGGCTTTCTGAGTATTAATGAAACTGCATGTGGACATGTTTTTCCATTTAGAAAAGGTATAATATACACTAAAAACCATCCAACAATGAATAAGTTCTAGGCAGCTTATACCTTCACTTTGTCAATTATTTAGACAAATTTAACACAAAATAGTAAAACACCATAAAACTGAAATAAAAGTGATCTAAACGAGTGTACCACTCTGCTAGTGGCTCTGTAAGGCTATAGTTAGGCACTGCAGTGTTTTGAGCTCAAGGATAATGTTACAGAAACATGCTTACAATGATGCTGCTAACATCAATATCTTAGTTTAGCATTTTAGCATGCTAACTTAGGTAATTAGCACTAAACACAAAAACGTAAGCCTACAGCTGAGGCTGATGGGAATGTCATAATAAATTGTACCAAATGTCGTGGCAACACATCCAACAGGCCTAGTTGTTTTTTAATGATTTTAGATTGGTTCAAAGTGGTGGACTGACCAACCAACATTGTCATACCTAGAGCCTTGCTGCTAGAGTAAATGTAGCTACAAATATGCTTAAGTACAATATATTTTCTTAGTACTTAACAGTAATATTGTTTTTTATTTTTTTAAATTTCAGTTCACAAAATGTATGGAATTTTTTTTTTTTAAATTGTGTTTCAAATAATTATGATACCATCTGTTTTGTTTGTAGTAAAATAAGACAATCCCAGAATGCAGTCAGAATTCTTTAAATTCTACCAATACTGGCTTCAGAAATCTGAGTGATACATTTTACCTTGTAATCTTTTGCAGCAAAACCCATCTGAACTAGCAGTACGCTAGTCTGGTATTACAATCATTTAAGTTTTCACATACATTTTTCTTGTGGACCAATGCTTATGTCTTTTAATCGAAGAATAATGATGATGATTGTATTCTGGGTTGGGTACAACTTAGCCCTCCAGATATCAATAACTTCTAAGAGATTCCATCACACAAACAGTGACGATTAGGAAGAGAGATGCGTGAGGAGATGTTTGCTTCCATTATGAGTTCTGGACTATTGGATTCTCTTTAATGACTCTGAAAAGTGGCCATTTACAAAAGGTAGCTACCTGACTGTTTGCCATCTCTAAGTCATTCTCCACATCTCCTCCTCCTGTAGGGTTGCAATGTTCCCACGATGCAATAGCCGGATGACAAATGGTTGCTTAAAAACCAGCTCAAGAGAATTGCAGTCTATGTCTGTGCTGTTTGTGTGTTAATATATGAGCGCTTGAGTGAGAGAAAAGAGAGGGCAAGTTACAGCAGCCCACCCGACTGATTTATTGTTTGTGGAACTACATGGGGAAAACATTTACTTTGGTGAGTTATCTACAAGACGAGTTAACATGATGATATACCTCATCACCTGAAAGTGTAGGGTTGCTACAAATTTTCATGGCAGGAAAAAGGACCAAAATGTCCATAGAAACTTCTAAACTAAGTATTTTTCAGTCCTCGTCTTAAGACAGTTTCAATGCCGCCCCTCGCGAATTTCTGCAAGCTCGTGAGGTTTGGGAGCTTCCATGGTGTACTGTATGTGGTCAGCAGGTCAGATAGATCTGGCAGCTCATAGTTTGACTGCTTCGCTGCCTGCAGACTCAGTGTGTTAAGTCTGTTAAACAAAAACAAAAGACAGCCTTCAAATGTAGGGAAGTTACCATTGGATTAAATCTAAACTGACATGATTTTGTGCAGACCACAATGTTAATCTCTGTGACAATGGAAAACTACCACCTTTACCAACCCATTTTGTTTTCTTTTATTTCTTACATTTTAAGCCCAGAGTCTTAGTTACTAAAATTATACATTTAAGGCAAAGTATATAAAATCTGAATAAATACAGTACATATGCTTATAACAGCAGTGAACTATATGTACAAAATGCAAATACAAGTCAATACAAATAAAAATAAGTCTTTAAATCAATAAAAAAAAACAACAGGATAGGTAGATTCAAGTTTGGGAAAACGTCACACCACAACTAATCTTTTTTTTAAAACTGCAGGCACAAAGAAATACACTACCCAAGAAACATGATATCAAAAACTGACATTTATGTCACGTATAAATGTCATTTTTGTGAGATACACACACACACACACACGTATGCAGTATGTATACAGAAATGCATCTTTTCATTTTATGTTACTTCTGTAGGTGGTGAAATGTGTATAATGGGTATGTGTATAATAAACTACAGAATACATTTATCATCTGTCTCTTAAAGGAAATGCGCTAATGGTTGCATAAAAGGTTACGGTGAATAAAAAAAAAAAAAAAAATAATGTCCTGAAGTTAAATTAAGACGTGGAAACTCGTATGTTAGATCATATCCTTAATCATGCAAGAAAAACTTGCTTTGTAAGTAATAATATATTTTCCTCCATAATTTAATTTCACTAAAGTGAACATGAGTTCAACAATCCTACAGGAATCATGTTTCTAATCCAATATGCATTAACAGCATGTTCAGTGAACAGCTAAGGATTTTTTGTTGGTTTCATGTCAAATCTTGAATAAAATGAACACACCGTCAACACAAAAAGTAAAAGCAGATTTTTGGCAGGGGAACAACTAAATGTAACTTGAAAGAATGCTTAAAAAAGCCCCACACTGTTACATTCCAGGACACTTGCTGATAGAAAAACCTGTCCAACAATAATAAATTGAGGTGAAAAGAGGAGGGAGCATGGAAAACGTCCTTTGTGACACTTCCGCTCACTCTGGTGAACACGCATTGTAGTGCTCCCTCCGTCTCTGATCTATGGACTGTCAAGATGGATATTTGCTGAAATACTTTCTCCCATTTCTGCCGCACCAATATGAACTGCCTTTGACACTAGCTGAAAGAAAGGGGGAGTTTAGAGAAACCACAGACCACCTCTTTTCAACTGTGTATAAGTTAAAGCGTTGGTGATTAAGCTTAACTAGAAAACCAAAGTATGGGAAAGATATCAGTTTGATGTCAGTGACGACATACGGTGGTCGTTTCCAAATAAAGGTTCTGTTGTTTCTGGGGTTTTGTATTGGGGAAAAATGATTCATACTGCAGATTGACCCAACAGCATTGTGGTTGAAACCTTGACATTTTGACTCCACTTTAGGTCCAGGATTATTCACAGGCAGAATCCAATGAAGGGAGCTTGCCCTATGGAAAGGACACATGTGGGTGACCTCAGAGTACAACAGTCTTCAACAACAAGGATATCACTTTGTTTTTCTATTTGTTCTACTCAAACTACTTCTACTTATTTTGGAGCTGAAGACAATGAGCAACAGGACAATTGACCACCATGTATAACTTGGAGAAAAAGATTGACCTGGAAATATGCTCCCCTCGCTCCGAGACTACTGTCCCTCCCAAATGCACTCATGCCTTTATTAGGATAACCTGCAAGTTTAAAGTATAAGTGCTGGTGATAATGTAACTTAGTTTTAAAGTTAAACCAATTTAATGTGGGATGAAATGTATGTATTCTACCTCTAAAGCAATTCATTCTTCCACCTATGGATGGTTGTGGGGTACATAAGTAAATGTAAGAGGTCTTTGACAATCTACGACAGCTCCACAAACATTAACATTTTCATTCTCCTCTCATCGCTAACAGCCCCAGGGAGACCCAGCCATGCATATTCTATTAACAAAAGGCACGCCCAGTGCTCCCAAGTCTCAGTCTCGATTCATACACATCCACAAATCCCCTGGCAAAAGCCGTTTGTGTTCACTAGAGCCTGCAAGAGGGACAGGCAGAAAAAAAACTGAGACAAAGACGAGAGACAGGAGAGAGAGAGATGTAAGAAAAGCTGAAGAACAAATCCTCTACAGAAAAATGTCTCTTTTCGCAAGACTACACAACCCACGGCTGACCTTCTGTATGGTTCATCTGGGTAAAACCACGTTTTACCTTCAGGGGCTCAACCCTGGTTCCTTTATTAGCCTGTAGATCCATAAAAGTGGCGCACAAGTCTGACACAACTAGACAACATTGTGGTGTCTCTCCTGAATGTTAGCTATTCTGCCAATCGGCTTGCCAAGTAGATCAAACACAACAGGGACATTAGTTTTGGGCATTATGAGCTAAGGCTGTGACGATAACCGGATGACCACGGTCATGTGATGCCTACCGCGGGATTGAGCTCATTACCGTCATCACCACAAATTTTTTTGTATGCTTAATCTCATGATATTCCATTGCACAATGCTTTAAGATCAGAGCTGTCACACACATGCCCAGTCAGGAACACAGCCTCTGATTGGTCAACAGACAATCCAAGGCATCGTGGGATTGATAGTGGACGGCCAACAACAATAGCCGTTTTGAACACAAAAAAATGTATAATCACGAAAACATTCAGTGTTGGATTTATCATTATGGATATATTTTATATAGTGTCTCCAAAAAGACACACATGCAGTTCAAGCCTGGATTACAAAGCTTCTGAAAGGGATATGATCGCACCCATTTATCCCAAATATATCAACTTTATCAACATCACTAGGACATATCTCACACAATGTTAAAAAGTATAATATATGCTATCCCAATTATACTTTAAATTTTGCTTTTTTTATTTCGCTTTGGCTGGAATAATCAATGATTTAGGAACAAAAGAGACTAAAATAGACAGCTTTACTTTTTTGACTTAATGTAATGACATTTAAAACAAATGACAATTTCTGCTTCTCTCGGCTCATACCTGGGTACTGAGGACATAAAAATCAGCTCATACTACCTGTCAGCCCTACGAAGGTTGAGTGTTTCATGTGTAAGATAAATTTTGGGGGGAGAGAAGAGTCTTATTTTGGTGGTGCTGTCCAGATGACAGATTTCTGACACAATCTTAGACAAGCGTGCACGCACACCTGCAAAGTCACTGTGTAAAAATATCTGCAGTGTGGTGACATCATCAATACGTAAAAAGGCTCTGAGCCA
This sequence comes from Sander lucioperca, assembly GCF_008315115.2. Taxonomy (NCBI): domain Eukaryota; kingdom Metazoa; phylum Chordata; class Actinopteri; order Perciformes; family Percidae; genus Sander; species Sander lucioperca. The sequence goes on from NC_050189.1 coordinate 23,899,463, forward strand.
TAAAGAGTGCAAGATACGCGATTCATATGACTGCAGGCTAGGATTAAAAAGCTTGATGTTACCCAGGGCCAGTAAAGCAGATGGTGGTTATAAATCCCAATTTTCATACAAGGATTTGATAATACATACAATCACTGCTTTCCCCCCTCTCTCGCATAGTTGACTGATGTATTGTGTTCATCTAACTGAGAATGAATATTATACCTAACAGAAAGGCAAATATTCCTTTCAATTGAAAAGTTTGCTTATTTGCACACCTTTGCAAATTTTCTGCACTCAAAGCACATGGACAACAGGGATAATTTTCTTGTCTGATAGAAATTGAATGCATAGTTAATTTCACAGCAGGTATAAGTAGAGCCAAGTAGAATTGCTGATGGAAGTTGTTTGCCCAGCAGGTAAGGAACACATCACTGACATTTGCCTCTATTCATTCACACAAGGTCTTGAGCCTGCTGTGAGCTAGCCAGTGAGAATAGTAAAATTGTCTCCTAAGTTGAAGTACAAAGTTGAAGAACCAATCACACTTATGAGCTGGCTTCTTTCACGGAGTAATGAGATATGCATGGTCATGTAAAAACCATATTTGGAAATGGCCTAGTGTACATTTCAGGCAAATAATGTAGGGTCTTTTGTAGGTTACCCCACCAGATTGGCGTGATTCGATCATTAGAGCCCTTCAAATGCCTGACTGGTATTTTGCTTGGAAGAGCGAATTTATAAACTGTGGGACAGGCAAGAAAAGAGTATGTATTTAATGCATTTACAATCAAGAGTGTTAAATGAAATCTGTTTGGTCTTAGATCTGTGTATTTTATTGGTCACAAAAAAACTACAGATCACATTTGAGTTTGTTAGAGAATCAGTCCAACAAGTTTACTGTTGACATTCCTAAATCCAACTTTCTTGGACTCCAAATATTGCACTGCACTCGGCTCTGATAGCGAAAGGTGTTTATCATGTAATGTTATCCACAGTGGAGCCACTGCAGGGCGCAGATAGCAAGCTGCAGTTTTCAGATCAGTTCTGTTCCAGCAGTCATAATGGTTGTTGCTATGATTAAAGATGGAGAGACAGTTCTTGGACCTTCGTCTTGCTCTCTCTGGGGCAAGGGAGGACTGAAGCGATTTGTCGTTCAAATGACATGAAAACAAGCGCAATTGTGTTCAGACTTTTCAAAAACGTCTATATAATTGTGGCCATCCCTTATTCCCAAACCTACAAGTTCCAGTTTTTCTTTGGATGTCTAGAAATACGTTTTCATATGTCTGGCTTTTTTCTGTACCCCTAAAAACAGGACTCTTAGATTTTAATGGTTTATTTCATACCCATGCTATGTGACAGCAGTTAAGATTTGGTATACATTTTCAATATTCATGTCTTTTGCCTACAATTGCTCTTCTCCTATTTCTTTTCTCATCTCACCTCAGTGGAGCACTTCTTCCCACATATTTGAAATGCTATTGGGGTGAGGGAAAACTCACCTCAACAGAAATGGGCAACAAAGATGGTAAGAGGGACAGGAAATTCGAGAAGGGTCCAGCTGAGGCCTGCGGTGTTTGAGTGAGGTACTTTGCATGATGACATTTTTTATTAAATGAAAAAGACAGTTTCAGAAACACTACAAAGTGACACAGTATAGTCACTTTAATGTAATTTGAGTTATTGAGAATTGGCTACATTTGAACACTGTGTTGCATTTACCATTTCTTCCTCTTCTCTTCAGTCTGTTCTGCCAGAGCACAATGACCCTCAGTTGGTACCGACCTGTGATTCACAGTACAAGTATCCTCTTTGTGAAAAGAAGGGAGACTTCTGTAAGCTGGTCCCTCAATTAAAGGGCCACAAGCGTGGTTCACAAACAGGTGCTTCATATTGGAGGTAATACCAATTTAACATTTTTTTTTTTTTTTTTTTAAACTCCAACCTGTGGACCTTGCTGAATTACTGCCTATTGAACATCAGGGGAACTAAAACAACAGTGGAATGCATTATGATGTTAGATGTTCTCACCATTAATTTAATGTTTGACATTGTACTGGCAACAGTGTAGTCAGTGTGTTGTCTTTACTATGCTTGATTTTGCCTGACCTGTTTTTTAAAGTTGCCAACGTGTGTGTTTTTGGAAATCCTCAACGAAGTGACTCCAGGAAGGAGATAAGGTATACTTAACATTGGCTCTTGTATGTACCACCTTCAGGGACAGTGTTCACTAACACTTTCAGGAGACAGGCACATATTCAGTGGCCGTGGTTGGTAAGTGTTTTAATAAAGGGTGCTGTGGTACACAATACTTGAGTACCACAGGGTACCTCACGCATGTTTTCACTAACCCCATGGAAATGTTCACTTTTGGTTGACAATTTGTTTTCCACGTGTCGCTACATGGAGCAGGTTTTCTGCATCATACAAAAAAGAATTCTACACCATGTACACCGCAGACACCTGCCGTGAATGTGGAATGTTTTACAAAAACTGCACACCTGGTAAACAGCTTACACTGGATGGTCTTGATTCTATGTTATTACAGACAGTATTGATGTCATAACTATGCATATATCCACATCCTGAGTGTAGTGGTCACTGGTCAGTATAATCGTCATTCTGTTTTGTTTTTTCTTTGTTTCTTTTACAGGATATGTTGGGACAGGGAAAAGGGGTGTACTTCAAGCAATTTACTCTGAAGACCCACATCCAGGTTACTGCAATCACTTTTGCAGCCAAATGCAATAGGTAAACATAAGTTGGACACTTGACTACATGACATTTCACCTCATTACTGCATCGTCAGATGTATTTTAAACACCAGAAGAAACAGAACTGATTACATTTTATGGACCCTGACACATGGTCCCCAGGACATTTACTTTGTCATTGAACTTTTGACAAATAGCTCTGACCATCTGAAAAAGGAAAATTAGTTTTATGTAACAAATAAATAACACAATTACTATTATTTTTATGTAACAAAAGGGGTGTGGACAAATAATTGAATGTGTACTTGCTGCATTTATTTACTCTTTTTCTCTTTTAGTGCTTCGACCCAGACAGCCTTCTACTCAAATGTGCTCTATTGTGACCAGACCAGGAAAAGGAGAACACACACAGACAGTAGTTGCCTTACCAGGACTCAGCTACAGGCGTTACAAAATCTGAATTAACCTGGAATTTTGATAAGATCTATGAAACTAAAAAGGCACAAGCGAGGGGTGGGTGGAGGTTCTGGCACCCATGCAACACAGCTGCTGTCACCCCGCTTTTTGTATCCTCCAATAAGCTGGGACTTTGCTGTGACCCTAGAGACACCCTGAGCTGTTCCTTCTGATCTGCAGACACTGTCGGCAACAAGCTCACCTGCATGGACAAATCAATCCAAGACTTTTGGAATTATTGTCATTGTCAAATCTCCAAGCCCCTATGCAGTGTTATGGTGTTACAATACTGTTATATCTTTGCTGTAACATTTTTCATAGGGTTGTATGATATATCTGGTTAGATTCACTTTATAGGCTACCCATATAATCTAGTTAAATCCACCCATTGTGTTTCAGTGTATTCCCTTTCTGTGCTGGATGTTTTGAACATCATTTTGTTTTATATTCTGTAACACACTTTACTATAACACTCCCTCCCTGTTTTCAACTGGGCGTTGGTTCATGCACCTACTGCTTACTGCTGCAGTTTGTATTTTTCTTTTTTTCACTGTGAAGAATGAGCAAGATGGAGGTGCAATATGATGCAAGGCACTCAAATAAATAAATGGAATTGCAAATGTAAATAAATGATGCATAACAGCACATAACAATGGGCCAATAAGGTGAGAAGAGAGTAGTTTCTACAGAAAGGAAGTCACAGGAAGCTAATATTATGCAGATCTTCACAAGCAAACAAAGCATCAAGCCTAAATTAGTAATTTAAAGGCTGGCAACAGATAACTTTGTAGATAGCCAGCTTGCAGCATCAGTCTTTCTGATGTCTGCCAGAAAAATACAAGGCCCAGAAGGTGAAACACATTGAGGCTTCCTCCCTCCAATTGTGTCCCCAAACATAACGGAAGGAAAAACAATAAGTGCAGACAGCTATGCCCCATTGGACAGTAGAAGACCAAAGCCAGTTCCAGTGTTCCACTGGATTATTGTCAGTAAACAATACTTGACACACTACCACACTATTCCCAATTAAACTTAAGGCCAGATTGTTGATTATTTGTTACATTGTCATGTCTTTTTGCTTACTGATCTTAACATTGTCTCCTGTTTCTTTTAAATAAATATTTGATGTTTTGTTGTTTGCAGTTCAATGTATTATATATTAGCAAATTAAAAACTAATCCAATACAATATCAACTGATGTTTCTGTTTTGAATGGCATTCTATAGTTCTATCCCAAACTATAGAAAATGGGCATTTATTTAGAAAAATACAATTAGAAATACAATTTTTACAAAGAACTTTAGAAAGGCTTTTATTTTGAAGGCAAAGAAAACAAGGGGCATGGCGTGAGCGGGGGGCTTGGCGTGAGCGGGGGGCGTGGTGTGAGCGGCTACAGGCCGCAGCTGGACCATAATGGGAAATTCAGCCACAACCCTGTATATCACTGCAACAGTAGTTGTGACTTGGGACAAGGAAAGACAACACTGCCCCCTAGGTATAGACAATGTAAAAAATATCCAGAAAAGCACAGGGGGTAAAAGGCAGGAGATGATATTTCAGCAGGCAAGTACAGTCTAATCCCTGCAGAAGCCTATAATGAGGTACTTCTGTTGCCTAGGTTGTGCAATCAACGTGTTTAATGTTGATTAATCTTCTTGAGGTCTTTTCCTAACTTGATCTAACATTTAAAGCACAACACAAAGGAAAAAGTTCTAAATGATCTGTGTGCAAGTAAAACTGATAGGAGTAATAGAGTGATCGGAAACGGTGCCAAAGACAGAATGGAATGACTATTTTTTTTTACATTACCAGAGCTACCTCTAGGTCTGTATCTTTATAGTTAAGGCCAAACATTAATTTAGTCAAGCTCAACAGAATATCATCAGTTCTCCAAATTGGAGCTAGACAATCATCTCCATCAAAAGCAGTGAGCCCATCAACAGCCCTTGAATCCTCTCTTCTTTTCTTTTCTCTTCTCTCTCATATGCAGCTCAACTCATTGCGCTTTGCTGTAGCTAATCTGGCTCTAAGCAGCGTGGGTGGCAGCGGGCAAGGGCACAAAGGGGCTGCTGGGTAAAAAACTGTAGTGAGACAGCAGTGATTGACGGCTATAATTAGCCTGCCGAAGTTGTGCCGACGGAACGAGGCCGAGGGGAGGAGCTGGGGTGTTTAGAGAGCATCTAGTACACTTTGATACACACAAACTTGCACGTTTTTATGCAAACAAGTGTCACGATGTACAGGCATAGAACTATGCACTCCTGCAATGCATTTCAATATATTATCAATGAAAAAAAAACAATACAATTACCACCATATAGGTTTGTAAGCAAAAACACTTTTTGGGGAGGCAGAGGGGTTTCTTAACTTTTTTGTACTTTTAAAGAATCAAAATTGATTAAGAAAAAGCCATTCTATCAAGTAGTCCATGATAGAGTGTCATGAGTAACACACCTCACAGCATCATGCACTGAGCACTTCAACAACAATCTCAGTAACAGCATTAGCACAATTTAAACTGGGGGAAACAGACAAGGGGGTAATGGGCAACTCTGACAAGGCCTTGAAGCAACACAACTTCTGATCACGTTAATGGAAGTTTTGCACCCCGTCTCGTTCCTCTCGGCTCCTTTTATGTGGAATATCATGTCACTGTCAGCGTGGCCATTAAGGCAGAACGAGGGAGAGAGGGGTGCAACTCGCTGCCAAATGGTCCAGAGAAACGAGGATTCCATCAGGCTGACAGACCCCTCGCCGGCTTTCTGAAAAGGTGTCATTTGCTTTAATTTGATTGTTTTTTGGTGGCTAATAATATGGCTTTTATTTAGCCCACCTGCAGATCTTCCTCAGTCTGCCCTTCGGCATATAGGCGAATGTGTACCTGCATGCAGATCCTTTTAGACTATTTACAATTCAGCGATATTTGAGAGCACTGTATTTATATGCAACATTTTCAGAGCTATAATAACCCTCTCCAGCATTGGCATATATACAGAGAAAAATCTGAATATGGATTTTGAGCATGGAAGGCCTTTTACTTAAGTTTTTTTTTTTTTTATTCTGTATACTACTAAGTACACTTTACCTCAGAGTTTAATGGAACATTTAACTACAGTTCACAACTGGCATCTGTAGTAATTTTTCACGAGGAGCATTGCTAAAACACATTAAAGGTTATATGGACATTGAGAAAATATTAAAGGGGAACTCCACTGATTTTACACACCAATGTCTGGTTACAGGTCTAGGGGAGTACTACTGCATATGTAAATAAAAGTTGAATAAAGGCGTTTGTGGTTGCAGAGGAAGCTGTGTGAAGTCTGATGAATTGCTTCAAGTGATGTCACTAGAGTCAGTGTCAGTTGGGGTTGAAGACTTAAGTTTTGAAATAAATAAAAATAACTAGGGATGTTAGAAATCAGAGCTTCACAGACCTCTGCAGCCAGCTCTTCATCTCTGCTTGAGGCTAGCAGCTCGGGCTACATTAGCTAGTGGAAGTTGATGTCTTGCTACACCAAATACATTTTCATATTACTGCTCCATAACTTCAATTCCAAATTCATTTTTTGACACGTGCCAAGAAAAAATGTTCCTTCTACTACTGATGACTGTGGTTTATGGGTCCAACCATTCTGAATAACTATCATAGTTGCTGTAAAAAAAATCCTATCTATTCTTTTATGCACCAGTGTCTACCAAATGGCTTGCAGAAGGTAGTAAGTTACAGTAGCAAACTGTGCCGTGATTTAAGACAGCTTAGCTGATACAACTTTCAGCACCCCCCTCTGACACAGGGAATTCATAGCTACAACCTCTTATTTTAATAAGGTCTGACTGCTCCCAGTCTGCACTATAATTCTTGTTGGGGGGAGGTTTCAGAGTAGAGTCATAATCTAATGTCATAATAGTGCTGGCCAATTATCACTTCCTGATGTGTCATGGGTTACAGGGCAGTTCTTTTAACTTACGTTTTAACTCAAACGGCTGTGAATAAGAGTGTGCATGTGTTTGTGGGCACGCACATTTCGAGACACGACTGGCCCTTTTCAACATGAGACTGAAGCTGCTATTAGAGCAAGTTTAAATAATCCCTTGGTAGTAGATTTCAAGATGCAAGAAACCCACAAATTGCTTAACATATCACTGCTCAAGGGATGTGTTATGGTCTAAATTATCTGGAGTAGCTAGTGGACCTGAAGGCAACAAAGAAATGTGGGTTCAAAAAGGGGATACAACCCATCAAGAAATGATTGCCACAACATTGATCCGACTAGCAAGTAAAAATATATCTGTTGTGAATGGCAGTGCATTATGGCATTACTGCTGGATTCTAGTTCACACTATGTGATTGAGAAGTACTCACTCTCAACAGCCCTTGTTGGTAAACTCAGGAAATTGCGAAAATCGCCACAGGACTACTTCTATCCATGGCAGATAAAAATGGCGTCGTAGTGTGCCACTAGGGTCACATGTCAACCATATGGACTTCATACACCTTTCTAAAGCCGCACTGCGATCTCAAAAACAAACTTTGCTTTCCTGCTGCTCTCCAACTATGATTGTTGAGCTTGGTCTGTCTAGCCCAAGGCTTAAACTGGCGTGTTATTTGTCTTCTTCTGAAAATGTTCACATACAAGTTAACTTATTTGCTGTCAAGAAGGCAGAAGGCATGTCATAAACTAAAGATTTTTGGAGCACCTTCAGTGGCTGCACAGTTTTTGAGACAGAATAGATACCTTTGGGGGCTTTCACAGCAGGTGGATTTTAAAATCCACTAGCCACACAGGCTTTTAACCAGCCAATTTTTCTTTGCCTCATAAAGGTGAAATACAGAAAATGCACGAGCATCGTTCTTGAACTTGTTAATACACATTTAAGTGCTGTCAAGGTATTAACAAAATTATTATAAGTAATGACTCTTACAATATGTATATATGTATTTATTAGAGCACGACCGATAAAGGATTTTTAAGGCCGATAGATACAAATATTTGGTGATTTAAAAATCCTATATTCCGATATATCGGCCGATACATATTTACAAAAAAAAAATCCAGAAACGCGTAACAAAACATAAACAGATTTCCCTAACATTAGTTATTTGTAGTTATTTATGAGTCCTCACTAAAATAATGATAATGCAGTTTAAAAATAAACTTATTTGCTTTATTGTCACAACAGAACAGAGGAACATCAAAATATATTAAAGTTCTGATAACTAAAATGTATAAAAATTAGGGCTGTCAAAATAAAGCGTTCATTTCGATTAATTAATCTGAGAAAAAAATAACCTGTTAAAAAAAATAATGCAGATTAATCCATTCCATATTGACGTTTGACCCTGAGCCGTTCTAGCCACCATCCGACTGTAAAATAAGGAGGGAGACGAGAATGTGCTGCCTGGGTCATTAATCGGAACATTTACTTGTAAAAATCTTCTTCCTGCCAACCCTGGCTACCGAAATCTGGTGTCACTGATATGTCTGCGCTTCTCTCTGATTTTCTGAAACAGACGGCAACACAAACACCGCTGCACCTGACTGCTAGTTAACACTATACTCGACAGCAGCTAACGTTAGCGTACTGCTAGCTAGTAGCTGGATTAAACACGGTTAAAATGCTGACAGCTAACGCTAAACGGTGTAAAGTGTGACTGTGTTTTACTGTAGAGGATTCAACACCGGTATGTAACAATCTGCAGCTGCCGTCGGAAAAACAACATAGACGGTGCGTTCAATGAAACTGGTAAACTACAGCCTCGTGGTGCATTTGAAGTTATTGTAAATGTCCATTTCCCATCTGGTGGTTGTTTTTGTCGGTCAACAGCAATTTACTAGTGAAATTAGTTATTGTTATACATTATTATTAAATCATTTAATTTTGACCATATGGCCTTAGCAATAAACAAGCCGTTCTTTAATGTCACCAACTGTTGTTTAGTACCCTTTTTTTGTTTTCTTTTACTTTCTTAAAAAGTATCGGTTCAAGCACCGTTAATTATGTAGGTGATTAATTTCGATTAATTAATCACAGAGTATGTAATTACTTAGATTACATTTTTTAATCGATTGACAGCCCTAATAAAAATACAAACTTTAGATATGAAACTTAAAGGGTTAAACACAAGTGTTGCCAACAGGGACGTTGTAGAGTGCCCTTTGGTGGACCAACTACGCAACGCCAACACTCATAACATGGTTAAGGCGTGTTTAACTGATTTAAATATTCATTTATCGGCCATTATAAATGCCGATACCAATAGTTTGAAAAAAAAAAAAGTTGGAAAATGCCTAATATCGGCAGATATCGGCCCGCCGATATATCGTCGGGCTCTACTTTTTATGATTTGATTTCCCCTGTCACAGACAGTTATCATATACTGACTGCTCCTCTGAGTGCACAAAAGAGGCACAACAGTCACTGCAGTACATTTCTTGTGTACTGCTTTCGTAAAACAGCTACTCACGAACCTTGTGGATGTCGCAAACAATCCAGGTATTAATTTCAGGCCCTGGTGCTAACTAATGAACTGAGATGGTCAGTGTACAATTTAAGGGATGCAGTCCATTCTCATTTAAGATTAGTTTATTATTGAACTTTGTGCATTTAAAAAAAGAAAAGTTTTGATATTCAAGTGTTGTGCATTTAGATTGAAATAATTTGGGTCACAATTTCCTTGTGCAACAACAGGCACTATTTTAGAACTTAATCAGGACAAATACCAATGACGCTGCGTCTTTGACATCTGCATTTTACCATAGCATCAGTTATAGCATAGTATTTTAGCAAAACTATACTGATGGAAACTAGACACATGGTGGTATTCAAAATGACAAATCTGCACAGGCATCTGATGAATTAATAGATAATGAATAGAAGTGAGAAATTCACTACTGTGCATCCCTGACTGATAATAATTTAAACTCTTTACAGGTGGCCCCTATACTCCTAAATGAATTACAAATGTACTTACTCTTTTACAGTGATAATGACGTGCCTTAACTGCTGTTGGTGGGAGCAATTTCTATTTTGTCAAAATGTATTTTCCTTCATGGGTACAGTCTGCTATCTCCCCCTTTTCTGCCCTAAAAAAGGACAATAAGTCTAACATTGTGCAGCTCTAAACCCACTGTTTACCAGCAGGTTTAATACAGCGAGCCCTTAATTGCATTCATTATCTAAAGCTCCAGGTCTGGGCCAAGGTTGCGGAAAGAGATGGGGGATTTCAGTTATCTCTTGTTTATTCAAAAATATATATAATAACAACTGCCAGTACTGTAGATAATAGGTAATGAGCACATATTTTGAAAATAAATAATGAAAAAGGAAAGGATTTCCTCTGCACTTTTAACATTCCCGTTTCCCATACAGAAAAGAAATAAGGATGTGTAGGCCATCAAAGTTTAAGACATTGAAAGTCTAGAGGAAAATTGAGGTTTATTTGTGTGAGGGGACACATAATGGAGTCCTCCCCATCCCGAGGTGATGTGGAAAATGGGGATATAATTGAAAAGCAATGTATGAACATGAAAAAGGAATATCTGAATTTACCTCTTAAGGAAAGTCGTGTCAGCTGATATTAAATATAATCGAAGTTGGGAGGAGATCTGTAAACTAAACTAAATAATCCGAAATATTAATACTGAGAACATTGTATGCTGTGTTTTACATGAGTTAACAAGCCATGTGCTTTGACTTTTGACTCTCAATGTGGAATGTTTGCAACGTGCTTACACTGTAGTTTACAAATGTCAGCAAGTGCAGATAGGGCAAAAATTATGGAATGTTATTGAAATCCTGCTTTAAAATTATTATTCATCACATCAACAGTTCCATAATTAAGTGATAACTTATTTATCAACTGTATGTTGAGGAACAGACTGACAATCCCTATATTTCCAATAGTATAAAAGAAACCTATAAAGCTACTGTTGAGTAGATAAATTGCGATATTTAAATATAATAGTGACATTACAAATTACAGAAGAATGTTATGTATGTTAAGCTCACTAAACCCTACCAGATACATTCATAGTCAGGCGAAGGATTTTATATGACTATTATACATTGCTGAAATGAGTGCACAAGAGCTTCATTTTTGTTTCATGGTTCAGTAATTTCCCAGTTCTATACTGCTTACATTTTTCATGCAGTCCTCATGAATGCATGCAAATTCCATGACACAGAAATAGAATAGGTATAATAACAAATTCCAGTCTAGGCAATTGTTATTTTTTTATGCACACAGAAATTCATGGCATATTTCAGATGATGATCCAAGTGTTTCTTCTTCTATTTCTGATTATTTTTGGCTGGAGACCAAAGGATCTCAGTGGTGAACCAAAGTTTTCCAAACTTAAAATAAAGTTCTGTTGAACTATCAAGATACTCATGATATTACTACTTGATTTGGTTAGTAACGCAGTATTTCCCACATAATTTGACTCTTTTTGTGGTGGCAGCTAAAGTTAGTGATGATATTGTATTTTATTTTTATCAACATCCGTTGATATTGAATGTCTGTGAACAGCACCGCGGCCAACTCCTCTCCTGCACGACTGCTTGACCACAATAAGCCTATGGCTTTATCGTATCTCTAAAGCAAAGGCTTTCACAAGTTCCCCTGGAACTCCCAAACTGCAAGCAAATGTGTTTCTCTCTGCTGTTGTTGTTCACACATAGAATGTTCGCTACGATAGCTGACATTAGCGCTTGTTACAGCCGACCTCTTCACAGGGCTCTAGAGTGCGACTAATTTGGTGATTGAATATGCGACCTGAGCACCAGAGAATTAGTTACGGCAATCAGCATCAGCAAAATAAACGCAAAAAAAACAGATGACGGTGGCTGGGTTAGCTCAGTTGGTAGAGCAGGCGCACATATATAGAGGTTTACTACTTGACGCAGTGGCCACGGGTTAGACTCCGACATGCGGCCCTTGCTTAAAAAAAAAACAAAAAGAAAGAAAGACGACAAACAATGAAAAGAAATAGACCCCCAGAGTATTTTCTTTAAGAAAAGTAGGCCTGTTCCCCCTAACACTCTCCCAGGTCAATGCTCCGACAACAGATATGACATGGAGCTACTTCAGCCACCAGTCTCCCCAGTCCCTGGTAAGATGCCAAGCCCTGGTCCTTCGGAGATCCGACTCAGAGACGGAGGTAGAGCCTACCGAGCCTGAGCTAGAGCCTACCGAGCCTGAGCTAGAGACTCAAAATTCAAAGGTAAACACATCTATTTCGTAAAGACTGGTTAGACCAGTTTCCCTGGTTAAGGTTTAATAAGAAAGGAGAAGGTAATGCACTGCATTTATTGTAAAGAATGTGGCCAGAGCATGGCAGGGAACAGTGCATTTGTAAGTGGATCAACAATGTTTGGAATCGAAACACTAAAAAAAGCACAATATTTCAAAAAACCACGTCATGCCGCGAAAAGTGTGTGACTAAAGTGCCCCCTCTCCCGGCTGCATTTCAGCGGCAGGCAGCAGCTACTTTTTTTATATGATGGACTTTACTTAAATGTTTTCAGAGATTACTCTCGTTTCCGCCCTTACATGCAAAATACTTGTTGCACTTGTGGCAACAAGTATAATTGTGCTTCAAATAAAAAAAAGTATTTACCTACATCTTATTCTTGTTTAAAATAATTTACTTAATATATATGTATATGGAGCGTGATAAAAAGGTGACCTTGAAATTGTGGCGTTAAAGGCAACGCGAGGAAAAATTTGGGTGCACCTAAATTTTGTGCTGGTGCACCTAAATAAAAATGTTAGGCACACCAGTGCAACCAAGGCAAAAAGTTAGGCCGGCTACACACTGGATGCGTGGCGTGAGCGTGTCAGCTGCGTGGTGTGTCCATTTTTATTTCGGCTCCCATGTTAACAGGTTAGAGCTTTCACGCTGCCTGCGTGACACGCACATCTTAGGCGCGGCTCGAGCTGCGCCGAAAACGCGTGCATGCTAGAAATAGGGCCAATACTTATCACGTGACACGCAAGCATGTTGGAAGCGTTCAAAATAGAATAGGAAAAGATGTTTGTCATTTTGACACAGATACATTTAATAAATGACATCTTGATGTTTGAAAGTAGGTTTTGACATAAATACAGATATAAATGTAATTTAAAGGGGTGATAGAATGATTTTATGGGGTATTTCACACTGTTCCTTAAGGTCTCCTAATAGAGATAGGTATGTAACATTGGTTTGGCTGAATATTTCTCAAATGCTATTTTATTAGGCCCTTAACTACCCTGTGAATATGGCTCTATTTGGAACAAGAGCTTTTCTTCCAAATATGGTATGCTCATGAATATTTAGATGAGCTGCGCGCTGATTGGGTTGAGCGAACCCCATAGAAACACATTGGAGACGAGACAGCAGGTCTGATATTTCAGACACTGCGAAGTTATAAATTGTTTGTCTACTATTTTGTTATTAAATTCACTTCTGAGACATTTTTATGCGAGAAATCAACTATGTAAAGCTCAAATATGGGCCGTTTTACGAAAATTGATGGCCAATTGCAGAGCTCCATCCATCCGCAGGCTCTATCAATGAGACTCGCGGACAAGAGGCGTTTATTTCCCCGATCGTTTGTTTAAATAACAACACATTATAATTACACACATTATAAGATTAACTGGAACCTGTGGTAAGAGATTGCTGGCGTAACAAGCTCGCTGACCGCGCTCTCACTCACACACAGCGGCCATTTAGCAGGAAGAGGGGAGCTGCAGGCCCTGGAGCTCCATCAGGGCAGCGGCGTTTGGTAGTCCATTAACCCAAAAAACGGTGACTTTGCGCGGGTATGGAGTACCGTGGGCTGCCAGCCGTGACGGAGCTCCATCTACCTCCCAGCAGGCCGGGGTCTGTGAAGGAAGGAAGGCCGGGCGGCGAGGTAGCAACACAGGCAGCACTGGCCGCTGAACGCCGACACACAGTCGGACAAAATTTGCAATTAGCCATCAATTTTTGTAAAACGGCCCATATTTGATCTCTACATAGTTGATTTCTCGCATAAAAAAAGTCTCAGAAGTGAATTTAGTAATTAAATAGCGGACCTCTGAAGATCTGCATGACCTAGCTAGATTCAGAAGATAAGCTGACCTCAGGTCAGTGGTGTAGCCTATGCAAATGTTGGGGCGTGACAAAGACTTGATTGATTGTTTTGGGATCCTGACGTCAGCATCCAGCTTTGTTGAGATTCGCCAGTTTTCAGCGGCAGTTTCAAAATGTGAGATTTGCAGAGGATAGGGGTATCAATGGGATTTTGAACTTCTATGTATGTCCTATTTACCCTCCAAACTGTCGTTATTCAACTATGACAAGGTAAAATCGGTTTTGCATTCTATCACCCCTTTAAAAAAATTACAATAAATAATTATCGATTTTTAAATATTGCACCTGTCAATACGGAACTAAATATTCTGTAGCCTATTTTGCTGTCAATACTGCCGATGTTGTCTTTGCTGTAATCAAATCAGTATATATTTATGTTTAACATGAAGTACACTACTGCTTGAGTGCAGTTTATCAATGGGAAACGCAACTGACACGCAACAGAAACGCCACGCTCACGGCACGCATCCAGTGTGTAGCCGGTGTTAGTTTGGAGCCCTGTCTTCAGTTAACTTTAACCAGCCCGGTTCTATTGTGAAAAAAACAACGGCAGAGAAAAACAGACTGACTTTACATTATTTTTGGGAGTTTCAGGTGAACCCATGGAAGACATTATCATATGCTAGCTGTGTGGCTTCAGAACAGTGGAGTGTGGGTCCAGAAGACTGTTGATCTTAATCACATGCAATCCACTGGTAACACTAGTCCCAACAAATAGGTACATGTTATTCTAATAGGACTACAGATAAATTCTACTATTGTCCAATTTCCCTCACCAATAAGTGGGTATCCTAGATTTTAATCATTGATGCCACGTTGAAATACAGAAAGCACCATTTACAGATTAAATTTAAACCGCAGTAGCTGTGTGACCGAGAAGAAGGGCTGCTTCTTTATCCAGGTACATTTTCTGTACATATATAGACATGTAATGGAGAACAAAAGCAGTAAAGTTTACAAAATGAAATATCTTCTAAGTAAACAAAGTACATTTTAATTCTGCATGGTTCCTCTATTGAACAGCGCATCTGAGCTTTAAAACCTCAAATTAATTGGCATTCTCTTAATAAAAGGATTCACACATTAGCCTCTGAGTGAATGTATTACAACCACCTGGCAGCCAAGCATGTGCTGATTCTGACTCAGTAAGGCGTAAGCTCCCATCCCAGTGAGTTACATCAGATGACATATGTAGAGGCAGATGGGATGGATAGTTTTTCCAGGTTTATCTATCAGAAATGTCAGCAGCATGTTGTACCAACTGATCAAGCCAGGTGCCAAATCAGATAACCTGATTTATGACTGCTCTAACAAACACCCACCTGAATATGGAGCACTGACAATCACAAGGTAGTTACTTGACGTAAAACATATTAGTAGATTGTTGTAAACTGAAAACAAACATTAAATCATGAAAAATTAATTAGAGGCTTGCAGCTTATGGCCTTTCCAAGTTATTAAACTTTTTTTTTTTTCCTTTCTCACAGATGCTCCAAAATGCTGAGATATCAAATACTGTAATTGCAGACTTGTATCAAACACATCTTGCTGGTCATACTGTCACTGGGGTGAGAGCAAAAGCACACACTTTCAGTCCACTGGTACACTGCTCGCTTCATGTGGAGTCCATGACCATTTGCTCTTCTCTATTGCTTGCTATATTCATTCACTTTCTCTCCATTCTATAGGTCTTCCGCTCCATCAACTGTATACTTGGCAGTCATCCCCCTAATAGAATCTCTGGAGACTTCTCTTCCTAACTCCTACTCTGTTTCCATTTCTACTTTTCTTCCTACTTCCTTTCTTTCTTTATCTTAACATATCTGACACACAATCAGTGAACTGCCTGAAAATCCCACAAATCTTAGCTGCTCTCGAAATAGAATAACTGTGGGAAAAAACGCAGAAATACAGAACCACACATGGACCCAGTTGTTCATCGGATTGGATCAAAACTTGAAAATTGGTTGTTCAAAAGAAATAACGTAATCCAGCTTTGGTTTTGATGTGATCCAACCTTAGTAAGTCAGTACAGTAAAAAAAGATGATTTGGTCCCATTAAAATAAGCTCCAAAATAGTTGTCAATATAAAACAAAAATGTTAAACTTTCATTTATTACTTTATATTACTTACTTTATGTCTCTTCAGGTGACCACATGCTGGCTATTCTACCTGTTCTTTACATAGCTAGTAGCCTACATTGTGATATGTAGTCCCATTTAGAGCACTGGTGATCTGGATTGGTAATCTTGAAAAGTTTGTATCTGAATCAGGGTGATCCATTCCAATTTTGCTTAAAAAAAAAAAAAACAGCACACAAGTAGGATGGATTAGCTGATCCTGGATAGCAAAACATGGAATTTTTAAATCTGCATCTTTGTGATCCAGATTAGACTTTAACAACTGGGCCAAGGGAATCAGAGCAGTTAGTCACCTAAACCTCTCACCCTTTAAATCCAATTAGAGCTGCTATGATGAAGACGATACAAAAGCCCTTCCCACTCCATCATAACTACCATTGTAGCAAGAAGCAATGGGCCTCATTCACCAATATCTTAAGTTTTCTCTTGAATATGTTCTTAAGAAAGTCCCTAAGAAAAGTCTACGTCGGATTCATGACGTATTCTTAAACAACAGAATTGTTCGCACCTGTGTTCTTAGGATTGATGAATCCCACGTCTTCGTAATTGAAAGCACATGCCAGTTGCTCCTAATTAGCATAAGAAAACGCCCCGCAAATTCCCATATAAGGACATGACACTTCCTGTGCACCTCCTGGGAAGCGGGAGACCGCAAAGGGTCGCAAATGACTTGTATATTGCAGTGGTGGAGGAAGTACTGAATCTCAGTACTTAAGTAAAAGTACAAATAACCAGAGACATATTTACTTTAGTAAAAGTATATTTACTTTAATAAAAGGACATATTACCATTTTAAATGGTAATATGTCCACTACCACAAACAAGGCCTGGCTTTAAAAAAAAGTTCCCATCCTAACCAGCATAAAACAGAAATATGTTGTTAGAATCGGAATGCAGTTGGTTTTATTCATGGATGTATTTTAAGACGATTTTATTTCCTTTAACCATAAGCAAATAAAGTGTGTGAAGCAGCGAACATGGGGAGGCGATGTGAAGAGGTCCAGCCAAATAAATAAGATATGAACACGTCTTACGCTGCCTGGCGGAGAAGTAAACGACACTGGAGAGAAATAGATGGCAACTATGATTTAAAAACGAGAATAATATAAAAAAAACATTTTCATATTTCACTTTTACCGGAGCTGCGCCCGGGATCTGGAGCACCGGAGCCGGCTTGGAAGCAAGGATCAGCGGTGTTCCATATATATCTATGGCAACCAAACTTCACTGGTGAGACACACGTGTCACGGTCAGGAAGACGTTTTGGCAGGAGGAAACTGATCAGAAAATATAACGCAACTTTGTAGAAATGTAGTGGAGTAGAAAGTATAGATAATTGCTGCAAAATGTAACGAAGTAAAAGTCAAAAGTATGCACTATTGATTCTACTTAAGTAAAGTACAGCTACGTGAAAAATGCACTTAAGTACAGTAACGAAGTATTTGTACTTCGTTACTTTCCACCACTGCATTGTGGCCCTATAAATAGCGCGATCACCAAATAACGCAGGATTTAATCAGTTTAATTGCTGATGTAAATTGCACTGTTTCTTTGCATACTATGATTTTTTTTTTCAATACATGATCAGAAATACTTTACATTAAAATCATTGTAAACGACTGTAGAATTAAATAAAACGCAGTAACCAATTACTTGGAGCAAACTGTCATCACTCAAATGTGCGTAAGTGTGCTCTTGAGTGTTCGTAGATTTAGTTCTTAGCTAAGAACAAATCCAAGATAAGAAAACAGTGAATGTCAGAATCTTCGTAAAAAGTGTGTAAGTGGGGTTTAAGAACACAATTCTTCATAAGAATGGTTGGTGAATGAGGCCCGATGTTCTTTATTAGGAAACCGTTTCAGCTTCCATAAGTTAACCATGCAGGCAATTACAGTATATTGTGCATATACAAACCCGCTGAGGTCAATGTCAACCTTGCTTTATTGTTGCTAATTTTAAAAAACAAGAGCTACAAAAGCATTAGTGCAAATGCTGACCTGTTCAAATTTATGTTTAATATGCATGCTAGGAGCACATTTAGTCAACTGCAAACAGATGACTAAAGATGCCATGAAGCACAAAAACAAACACCGGGTGAGAAGGTTGATTTTGGTGTTGTCATGCAAATAAATAATTTGGGTTGTTCAAGCAGTTGTCTGTTTTAGTCTGCAGGAGTAACAGTCAAGTTATTTCAGTAATGGTGTCGCCACCTTGCTAAATTTATAACCCTTTTAATATGGCAGAAGATGGCAGGAAGGAAAGAGGAAAGGGGGAGGCGATTTTTATCTGAAAGAGGAAGAATGACAGTTCCATTACCTGAGAATCGCAGATGCTGCCTGCAATCCAACAAGTAGACTTTTTTTCTTCCCAATGAGTGCTTATCAATACTGAAGGCGAGCCATTTTGAACCATCAGCAGTGAGGGCTCTCATCGATCACACCCTGAAAAGTCAATCATGGTTTTCACCAATCAAAACCCACAAAGATTTGTGAGTCATCTTTGAACTACACTCACATGGAGCACCCTGTGAACCATCATACTGTATCTAATAAAGTGAATCTGCTCCAGGGCTGTGACGATATTGATAATTTCTCACTGCAATGATAGAACAGCGTAGCCCAGCACTCCACCCCACCCACACTGGAATATTGAACCTAAGTGAGAGACATGCACATTTTTCATTTGGAGTACTGACTGTTTATTTATGTAATCCCTAAAATGTCCACACTGTTGTCATACCTGTGATGTAGCCAATGGCCAAAGTTTGTGATGCACAGCGCAAATTCATTTCCACACAATGGGAACAGCACAGTTAAAAGTTCTCGCAGATCTTGGTTATGTCATGGAGGTTTGATGTTCACCCAAACTGTAGGAAGAGCCTATTTTGTGCAACTTTTCATCTAATCAGCTCACCGTGGACGGTAGAAACACTAAGATGTCTCTCTTACAATTATTGATCTGGTGAATTATTTTGTACCTGTTAGAGTGTATCTTTGCCTTTGACTGTGGCTATTATGTACTGCTATTATGCTGACCATTCCCTAATCTTTACACAAATAGTCATGCCAAATGTTTGGACCGCATCAAATCAACAATGACCAATTACTACTGCCCACTCCAGCTCCCATTCTTTTTAGATGTCACAGAGGATAATGGTTCTCAAATGCTAATTAAACTTCAAATATAGATCAGTTGAGCACATGTAAGCAATCATTTTAGGGGCATCAGAGCTCTAATGTAAAATGGCAGCCAAGCACGAATAATCAATTTGCCAAAAATTCCACAGAGAAAAAAAAAATAATCAAGCATCACACTGGCACACTTCATTTCACATGTTAATTCTCTCAACAGTGACCTCCTCATTATGCAACCAGTGTCAAGCTTAGAGATGGAGAACAGAATTACAACAATAGCGGCAGGTTCAAGTACTTACAGTAAGTTTGGGTATAAAACCTCGGAATCAGAATTGCTTCATCCAATATAAATACAAACTAGCGGGTCTGAGTTGTATTTTAGCCATTAAAAGGGATTCCATTATATAAAAAAAAGTACTTGTAATTTTGTCTTTATATCACATTGTGAATGTGTTTGTGTTTAAGGCAAAATGGCTGATGTGTACTTTCCAGATTTGCATAACTTTCAAAACATCCACATAGAGTAAATAACTTCCTCAATCAGAAGTTTGTTTTGAATACTAAACCAACCACAAATAGATTTTCATCCTGTGAAAAACCACTGGGTACATTTTAAGCACCACAAGACAAAGAGAGTAAATCTGAATAGTTAAGCTAATATAATCTAATGTTAATGACCTTAATTTCAAAGTGGTACAACTGCATAACCAAGAGCCAGTGGATTTAAATTTTAATATCTATGAATAATTAAAACTCTGGGAAAAGAACATTTAGCTAGCCAATAAAGATGAAGGGAACTGCCATGTCAAATGTTGAAATTTTAAATAGCCTAGAATAGCCCTCATTTGGAAAGTATTACATTACACTGATTCACTTTTTGGTCAATAATGTTAAAAGCCATCAGACCTACTAAGTAATGGGAAAGAAGACCCTACAGAGTATCTAAATACTGCATTCACAACATGCTAATCCCAATTGTAAGCCACCTGCCCTAACTAATATTTATTTCACTTGTGAGCTTGTTAGGGGTTTGCATGAGCTTTATAGAGCCTCTGTAGTACCAACAAGATTACAGAGCTCCAGAATGAGACAGAGCCTGAAAGGCTATGCCTTTGCTAAGCAAGCCATCTCAGCAGCCACCGAAACCAAGCATGTAAGAATGTGTGTGCACTTCAGTCTGACTGGAGGAGGATCATTGTGATAACTATAGCCTTGGCAGAGGAAAGCCACACATTTTTGCAAGCATTAATGACAAGTGCCATCACTACTGGGCAAAAACGTCATTACACAGGCATATATCCATAAAGACTCAAACTAGGGCCGCTGGGTAAACAAGGCTGGCTCTTTTTCCAATAGAATCCATAATGAGTATTTTCAAAGTCATCTACTTTTGCTCGATACATTAAAACATAACAGAAAAAATACCTCATTTATGTTTTCAGATTAAAAGATGTTACAGCAACAAAAAAAAAAAAAAACTAGCCTACTGAGAATCCAGAAAACTTTGACCTCTAGCAGAAAATGCTGAAAAATGGTAATGCTACTGGTCAACACAAAGGGGGGCATGACCTACACCCAGTAGAGTCCTGTAATGGAAAACAACCTTCTTTTCTTAGTCTATTGCCGTCATCTTCAGCCCTGCTCTGTCCTTCAGGCTGACTGAGAGGGCAAACGGGTTGAACTTGGGTCGTCTGCCGACCTGTGATGGATGGTTTGGTCATGTCAGGTGTTGGCCTGTAAGATGCCGTGCTTCAGATAAATGCCTGCGCTAAAGTTTTTCAAGCATTCTCTTATCCTAATAATGATGTCTATCATCTGTGAATAAGTAACCTTGTCGACCCGCCAAGTCGGCACTGAGCAAAGGGCGGCGGGCGAGATCAGCAACCCACAAATCAATCACGCATAAACAACGCGACAAGATTAACTCGCCTACGATAACAATTCCAAGAGAATATTGCAGCATAAAAATGGATAATGAAAGCCAAGAAGACATGCCAGTAATAGCATCAAGCTAATAAAAGAGATAAGCAATCAAATGGGAAGCTGACTTGCGGTAAGGGGAACAATATCAGTTTTCATTCTTTCTGATGGCACAGGGGGAGGAGGGCTTTTCATAGCTGGAGTAACTCAGATTAATATAAAGTCTTTACAAAATATCAGCAAACTTTAAACTAATTAAAATAACATTGAGACAAAGGGGCCTTGGCTAACAGGAATTGCATGAAGCAGAAGCCTCAGAGGTTGCTTTATACATTAGGTTGGTACTACTATGTGGAAAGCCTTTTCAATAATATGGACTACATGCGCTTTAGAAGGATTGCAATGTGATTGCAATGTCTGTCTGGTTGCAATGTCCGTTTCTCTTACGTTTTGATATAGTGCATACATAATTCTCCACTTGTTCCTGTCGTGGGGAGACTTCAATGCCTTCAGAATATAAATAATACATCATTGTACATACAGCATGGCAGAGGTATGTTGTGACATGAATACATGCACATGTAATGCATCTACGTAAACCTATCTAAATACCAAATTCTTATACATGTGGTAAATCAGCCAAATACATTTACTGCACAACAGGTTATATTGCCTCAGTACCATTTTGAGCCAACCCTAGGTACAGGCATGCCTTACAACACCCTGTTTAGTCCACATAGAAGGAAAACTGTCCAAACAAGGAGGGATTAGAGAAAGGGTAAGAAAAAGGGGGTGAGCTGACAGAAGAAAAGGGAATTGGCAGAAAGGTACAGGACAGGAGCTATGTGACTGAAATCTGCATCACCTTCCTCACTCCATCAACTCCAATACACCGCTCAGATGATGCATGTAAATCAATTTATGCTACAAGCCGGGAGGGAAGACAACACATAAAAAGGAAGAGAAAAACAAAGGATGGTTGGAAAAATAGATGCATCTCTCCTGGTTTTGAACAGCGAAAACCAGTGGTACCACTGAGCAAGTAAAATTGAAATTAGTCAACAATTCACTTTTGGTTTCTCAATAGTTTTTAATAGTTGATTAATCTGAGACACTCTCAAGACTCTTACAAAGTGGGGGTGGCTGGATGATGGGTAAAACCTGACCAATGAATAGATCTATGGCATAGCCTGCTGTTAAAACATTTGATATATTTTCTTTTAACATTAGCTTGTGGCCCAGAATTTAGGTGTTTCAGGTGTTTTCAGTAGAGACATTCATTTTTTTGTTTTCAGTTTGAAAGTATATAAAGTCATACACCATTGCATGTTTCAGTTGTCCGTCTTATACAAGAACAGATATGCTTCTATTTTAATCAATCAACCGTCTACACAGGCTGCATAACCGCTTGCATTTCACTCACACTATATACATGGAAACCGCATCACGAAGCGTATTTTTATGCTACCCCTTAAAAAGGTCATAAAATCACGCTACTGTAGAGCCCAAGATGATGTCTTCAAAGTGCTTGTCTTTTTCTAAACGGTTCAAAACCCAAATTTAAACTGGTTCAGCACTAATTAGCACAGAATATCTGAAGTCACCCGTTAGCTTGTCATTAAGGCAGGCTGCTTAAGGAGAGCACAGACACTGCAAATAAACAGAACCATGTAAAGTCTACAAAACAATTAAGGATTTTGGGTTGCAATCAAATGCATTTAAACTACAAGTAACAAATCTACAACATGCCCCGATTGTAATTTTAACATGAAATTTAAATGTATTTACATTTATGTGGCATTCTTGAATCCATTTAGATATAGGCATACCCCCTAAATGTCTGTACTCAAAATAAGACTACCTTGTGGTGATTTAAAAAAATATATTTTTGAACTTTAAACTTCAACTATGAAGCACAGTAAATGCTGGTCAATGTATACCTTGTATGCATTATAAAATAATTTTAGATCAAGTTCCTAGCTAAGCTTTAATTTAGTTCTTGAAACATTCAAAACAAAAGCTTTGTGAAAGCTTTGTTAATGCAAGCAGGCCGGTAATATCAAAGATAAAAGCAAGTAGAATTGACAACTACATACAATGGACATAAGGAAAATTAAGGCATGAACAACCTTCTGTGAGAAAAAGTAAGAAACCAAATGCCTCATGTTAAAAATCTAATTTAATTCACTACTTCATCCTTTTAATTCAATAATGAACTCATTGCACAAATACCCTACTACTTGAATTGTTGGGGCTTTATAAATTATAGAGTATGGTCTAGACCTATTCTATCTGTAAAGTGTCTCGAGATAACTTATGATTTGATACTATAAATAAAATTGAATTGAAATACCCTTAATTGTTTTACATAGTGCTTAATAGGTAATATTTTAACCCAACCATATGGACACTGAGGGAAAGATTACGGGTTGTGTTGACTCTTACACAGTGCCCAGGGGAATATAGGCGTGAGAGCTGTTCTTTATAAATTGGACCTTACAACCTATCACAAGGTGCTTGAGTAAAAATTGATTTTATACACTTTCTTGCTGCCATGCCACATTAAGAGATGTATTTACCAGAGCACATTACAAAACAAACAGGACATTAGATGATGTCAACTACTTTCTTTTAGTAAATTTTAGTGTAGCTAACAAGTTCACGTAAAACACTTTTTGCCTCTTACCTCCCTCATCCTGATGGGTCATTCCTGTTAGACTCATAGCCTTTGTATGTCTCTTGTATAACATGGTCTGTGAGTTGTGCTTTGACAAAACATTCCCTGACATAGGACCTCGTCAAAAATTTATAAAAAGAAAAAAAAGACGGACAAAAATGGGACATGTACAGAAGAGCAGGGTCAGTTACAGATAAACATAATGTGATTATTGGTGGTACTCCATTTCATACCACAGTTTTGTTACAAAAAACTATCCCACTTGGTTAGACAACTAGATACAGTCTAACTCTTTGTATAAAGAGTATGGTTGGTGGTACTTTCATTAACGGTTAGCATTTTCTTGGCAATATATATATATATATAAAAAAAGTATCCGCAATCTATACCTCTAATATGTGCCATATATCTCTTTAGGTACAGATCATAAAAGTAATGATCTAAGGAGACATCCACTTCTATTATTTTTGTCAATTTCTCCTTTAACACTTTTCCAGAACCCTTTAATTATTGGCCAATCCCCAAAGATGTGTGGTCCCCTATTTTTCCACAGTTTCTCCAACATAATGCCACAAAAGGTTTTTTACATTAGAAATTATGAGGTGTATTAAAATATATGATTTTTGATTTCCAGTCAAATACTATATATACCTCCGAGTGTATACTGTTTGAAATATACTTTGAATTTGAGCGTTCCTGCAGGAAATGTCATTCAGGATGTTCTCAAGCTCCAATATCACTTGTGGACCCAGGTGTTGGACATCCTTTCTAATCGCCCCCCATGGTTTGCCTGTCTGTAGCACACCTGGACTTCAACAAAGCACACCAGCAGTTGTCATGAAGTCATGAAAGAAAGTTTGCACATGTCCTGTCATGAAGAACAGATTTGTTTTTTGACAACCCTTAGAATTCTCTGAACTTTAAGTCAATGAACTACATAATTGCTTTGAAAACATTTTTTAGCGCTCGTGTTGGCTCTTGGGAAGAGAGTGACATATACAATGATGTATAAAACATG
Organism: Sander lucioperca; assembly: GCF_008315115.2. Lineage (NCBI taxonomy): Eukaryota > Metazoa > Chordata > Actinopteri > Perciformes > Percidae > Sander > Sander lucioperca. The sequence goes on from NC_050189.1 coordinate 23,924,629, forward strand.
CATAGTTGTGCATTTAAAAATGTGTTTTGGAACATCCCTGTCATTTCTGTGCTAGGAAATTCATGGTTTACCTAAGATTTACCATAACCCATTTAATGGTGGATATCTTTATTGGTTGAGACTCTCACCGATGGCCACATGCTGGTTTCAGGAGATGGGAAAGTGCAAACAAATAAGTGTTTGTATATCAAAGCTGAGCCAGTGTGTGATCAGACTGTGTCAAAAGTCAATTTATCTTGCTGAACAAGGTGGCAGGAGCCGGCCAGGATTAAAGAACTAGGTCTCTGGACGACTCACCTTCAGCACTCTCTCAACTCGGAATGAGAGTGCTCCATCATCCAACGTACTCTGTGACACCGGCTGGGCACATGAGGGGAAAGAGCAATGGGGTGTCACACTCTCCACAAGCACCTTCCTTGTGGCGCGACCAGGCCTGCTTTGGTTTTAACTTGCGCATCAACTGCACATGAACAAAGTGGAAGAGCCTTAGTGATCAAGACCATAACCACTGTCAATAACAAGCAAGTGTTTTGTCTTTTGTGCAACAGAAAGTTACCACACAATTAAGTATACTGTATGTCCTGGTTTCACTTTTTTGGCCAAGATATTGGGAAGTTCCATAGTGTGTACCAGCATCACCACTATAGACATATACATAACATAATTTCACTTGGGTAACAAGACATTAGCCTACTACAAATAGTTTCTTGTTTATCCTTACAAAATGCATGCCTGCCATTTGACTCTCTCCTTTAACTTGTTTTCTAACAAGAAAATGCTTCCTGTTGTTTGCATCACATTCATTTTAATTAGAGATTGTGGGCCTCACATGCAAGTCACATGCATTTTAATTTAATCTAATTACCTGAAAAGCAGGACTCTATCCATAACTGTCACTTTTTAATCATTAGGTTCCTTTACAAGAGCCAAAAAATAAGTGAAACTGGAAGAGCTTCTCATCACAGTATCACAACCTCGTGAACAATATCAGTCCTGTTTTAGGGATTTGTGAAAAAAGTTTCCAGTCAGTAAGAACCTTACAATCCTTACTATTAATTGCCTTGCATAGCATGCACACACGCACACACTTTAAGCAGAGATGTATAGTAACGAAGTAGAACTACTTCACTACTGTACTTAAGTACTAAAAGGCTGTATCTGTACTCTACTGGAGTATTATTTTTTTCTCCTACTTCAGTACATATTTTCAATAAGTTCAATACTTTTACTCTGATACATTTTGTATGTGCTGCATCGTTACAATTATAAAAATGTTACGAATCATTCCAAACCCACATTATCACTGCCAGAGCGGTAGATGGCTCTGTCACCAGGTTTGATGAAGCTGGCTCATCATTGAGCGAATCAAGCTGCTCCCGTTCTGCCTTTCGTTGGCCTCACCCAGAACACCCGAGCCCCGCCAGTTCGCCTCGAGATGGAAGAACCAGAAATACCACCCCCAACCCAAAGCGATCGGGGCAGTGAGGGCGCGGAAGGAGACCACCCCCAGCACCACCCAAAGCCCATGCCCCCATCCGCAGGAGCGAAAGACAACTCACACAGAATTAAGTGCCCACTCCGCCCCCCGAAAGACCGTAAAACAATGGCCCCCAAAAATTCACCGTTGAATCTGAAGAAACACACCAAGGCAAGTTACAAATATAATACACAAATGGCACACCAGCTTGAGCTATCAGTAAGCGCTAGCTAACTAGCTACCCGCAGTTCATGACATGCTGCGGTGTTGTACATTCCTGTCCCTGCACTGCTGCCACAGCCAAAGGAACGTGAGTGTCCTCCAGGCCAAACACCTGAAACAACACAAACAATATGACATTCAAACTTTTGACTGCTTTCTTTAATAACTAGGCTACATAACACAATACTTGTACATTCACTTTCAGTACTTTAGTACATTTTAAAATAAACTACTTGCAATACTTAGGTACAAAAAATGTTGAATAGTTTAGTACTTCCACTTAAGTGTGGTGCTGAAAGAGCACTTCAACTTCACTTTTTTGATAGAGCACTTGTACTTTTACTCAAGTCTGGGTATCTAGTACTTTATACATGTCTGACTTTAAGATATAGAAAAATATGTATCTGGAATGCATGGGGAGTTCTTTCACATTTGCCCCCAAACAGTCATGCTGAAAATCTAAGGCAAATTTTCATTTTACGGCCCGTCAGCTCCCTGATACAGAGCAAATGAATGCAGCAGCAAACAAATCTATCAAATCCTACATCAAAACAACCATGTTTTTCTCTCTCTCCCTCTCTCCCTGTGACTTAAGGACACAGCCACAGCAGAATAGAGAAGTGAGAGAGGAGAAGAATAAGTGGTAGTGAAAGCAAAGGGTGAAATTGTGGACATTACTGAATGTATGACCCAACCTGCTGACTTCAGGAAAGCCCTCAGTAAGGAAGCCCTTTGCTCTAATTCTGGATAACGGCAAACTCTATTTGACCAGGAAGAGCAAATTAGTGCTTAGATTTTTTCAGAAACTGGTGCTAAAACAATACTTAACCACTAGTTGGCAGAAGAGTATTTTACAACAACAGCTTGAGTTTGTTGAAGTGCACTTGAATGCACCATGGGTTTACAAGGTGCGATTGAATGTATCATTAAGTCCCATCAGTGTCCTGACTGTGGCAGTGGCCATGGTGTCTCGATAAGTGCAGCTAGGCTACAATGTCTTTAGCTGCAGACTGTTGCACGTCCCGGTGTTGGAATCCTTTTGAGTGAAATAAAGCCGCACTTTAGACCGTTTAGTGTAATCTTTTCTTAACACGTTAAAGCCATTTTATTTTCATGTCACTTTTTTCAGTGTCCCTTTTTTCATTTTAAAATTTAATTTGTCATTTAAATGTTTTTATTTCTGTTACTGCATTCAAGCAGTCGTGCACAGGAATGAGGCAGGGCTAGTCACAGACAGGTCCAACTCTGAATGTGTTTCACAGAGAGACAAGGAGGGCTTGAGCAAATCATGGTGCTGTGTGCAGCTATATAATGAAATAAGACTTTACCTACTTTAAATATTAAAAACATTTGAATATCAATATTTGGTGGTCAATGTTAATATTGTGGGGAGCTGCCACAAATAAATCAATGTATGGGAAACACTGAGAAAAAAGAAAATGAAGGGCAGCGCCCCAGTCTTGCTAATGTCTCATCATTAGGACACCAGTTGAGGGTTGACACTACATGGGACTTGCCTATGTGTTGACCCTATGATGCAAGTCTCCCTTCAATGTGCTCAAGACGAGAAAAAAAGTTTATTTTTGTTGTTTTATGCAGAATGGGAGAACAAAAGATCTTTCAGAAGCTTTGATGCGTGAAGACGGCAAATGAAAGTACAAGTTAGTACAGCTACAAGTGGACTGACGTATAGGGCACTATCAGTTCACTTCAATGCTTCTCCTGAGGCATTATGGTGGGTTGAAAATGTCAATTTCATGCCATATAGACTTTGATTAAAGAGCCTAATGGATACCTGTCTGGAACATGACAGGTTAATCAGTGTCTTTTCATCAAGCTTTTTGTCCATCTCTGCTTGAGCGTTCCTTGCCTTTAACAGGAATGGAAGAGAAGAAATGGAAAAGACATGCACAATATGAGACATTAGACCTTTAATTAGAGGCACACTTTTGAGCCACTGTGTCTACCTCAGTTGGTCCACTAAATGCGTGCTGCATAGTGATATTCTTTAGAACACAGGCAATTACATTGTTCTTGGTCCTCCAAAAGTCAGGACATAACTGGACCATTAATTTGAGATGACATTGATCGATTCAATAATGAGAAAAGTAGTCAGATGTAGACGTCACATGTAGTGTCTACAGAGAAATGAAAGCCTACACAAGCTCACACATCTATAGAAAACACAAATTTTTAAATGTTTGAATTATAATTTAGGGTTTTTGCTAGCACTGATAAGAACTACTAAAATTAGGCTCGCTCTTCATCTGAGTTTTTATTTTGCCAGCAAGTCACTGCACTTGAAATGATGACTTTGAAGAAATTAATGTGCTGCTGGGTTACTTTCAAAAGGCTCAAGAGTACTGTGAGGGGGAGAAATGCAATCAGTCATCAATGGCCATACATTTCATTGCAGAGTGAAGAGAGACTGCTGCATTTGTGCTGACACTGTAAAATAGTTTAATAGAGCGCAGACTGTTTTTTTCCCGCAATGAGCTTTTCCATTAGGGAAATATCTACTCCGAGTCTACACCTCAATAGAGGTGCTAAATGTGTGTTTATAAAGTATGTTTATGTGCATGCACATGTACATGCCAAAGTGTATGTGTGTAGTCTGCATATATCACAGCAGCAAAAACAGAAGAAGCAAGCATGGTGGGTAAGGTCATTTCCAGTAGGGATGGGCGATACCACACTTTTAGGATTCAATACAGATACTTTTTCTTGCATTTTCATCGATACCGATACCAATAATTTCTTATTGGCAATTTTTGTCAGTAAAAATATTATTACATTTAAGACAAATCACAAGACAAATACAGACCATTTATGCAACATGTATTATGGTCAATACATAATAAAATTAAAATTAAAATAAATAACATAAATATGAATTAAATAAATTAAATATGAACAAAAACATACACATTTTCAGGCCCTTGGCTGTGTCGCTGTCGGCTGTGTCGTACGTTGACGCTCATTCGCTCGTCTCCTGTCACGTGACATGGGCCAGCTCAATATGCCGCCAGGTACAGGGGTGTCCCGGCACATAGTAATTTAAGCAAGTAATCTAAAAACAGCTGAAAGTGATGCATACACCCCCAATTATTATTTTTTAGTTTATGTCGATATTTTTTTTAAGGAAATCAATGCCAAATGAGTAGCGTGAGTATATCGATACCACAGGATTTTGGTCTATTTTGCTTCCATGTCTTCTTTTACTCTAATAGAAATAAAACTTACAAAATACACATTTAGATGGTATTTGTTTTAGGCTGCATCTGTAGATTTTTTTCTAAATTAATCTACATATTTAACAGTCCCTCCAGGATTTCGTGGCCTTTTTTGGAGATTGTTGCGGCCCAAAATGCTTGATTTTGCGGGAGCTTATCTAAATTATTGTGATAAAAGTTGCGATGTCTTTAGTACGTTTGTTGCAATTAACTTGCGGGTCACAGAGAAAGTTGCAAAAGAAGTTGCGATTTTTTTTTTTTGATAGTTCTTTAAAAATAAAAAGGAAACTTGTTTTGAGGAGAATAAAACAACTCTAGGCTGAGTTGTCTTAGTAACCTTACCAAAAAGGCTCATGATGCTGCAAATATTGGTATAATATGAAAATGGCTGGTAGATTTAAGACAAAAAATTATTTATTGAATTATCAAATTTGAACATATCTGTCACTATCAGTGGCTTGTTGATCTTTACATTGTTAGTTAATTTCCTATCCTTGGCTGGGACACATTCATACGGTTTGATAAAGTACTTATTGGATTTTAACTTATCATTGCACTTACAATAACGAGCATAGCGGTCCTCAATTTAGGTCATTTTCCTGCCTCCACCGAGTGCGATTGTGTGTGTGTGTGTGTGTGTGTGTGTGTGTGTGTGTGTGTGTGTTTCAGTCGCAGGGGAACTGAGCAGCCCCGCCCGCTGCAGAGAGCCGACAGGAAACAGCAGCCGCTTTCAGCGACTTTATAGTGAAAAAACGTGACCGCTTACATTGATGTTAAAATGTATACAGGTTGGCAGGACGGTCTGAAGTGTTTTGCACGGTCTTTCGCTGTACGTTTTGTTGGTAAATGTGAGATGTTGGAGTCACACACACGTCTCGTCTTACAAGGAAATTAATTTGGCGACGTACGTGTGACGTCAACCCGTTCTCACTCCCGCTTGGTCATTGGCTCTCAGAGTCACGTACTGATGCAAAGTCTGGCACGTGGGACTGCTGGGATTGGTTGAAGTCGTGGGAATTGGTCAAATTTGCGGAAAAGTTGCGGTGATTGGTCAAAATTGCGAGTTGCACCAAAGTCGCGGTGATTGGTTGAATTTGCGTGAATTGGCAATTTTACAAATTAGCACATTTTAATTAGTTAACACCTAATTTGCATATCAATATGGTGATTGTGATGACATTAGACACAGATTTTACAGTAGCTGTTCACCTGGAGTGTCTCCATTAAGTCGAGAACATTAGCCTGTAGGGCCATGATGCCTCAGCTAAACCTTAGCTAACGTATTACATAAGCTAGTAGCTCCTGCATGTTAGCAAGACAGAAGAAGTTGTAAACTCGAGGCACTGGCTGCTTAGTCTTTTGTTCATATACCACTCACCTACACAAGCCAAGAAAAACTCTCTTGGATAGGAGCTGGAACAGACTGCCAGAGAGAGAGAGAGCAAGAGAGACGACAGTAATCTCCCAATCTGATATCTTGATTTTTTTATTTCAAGAAATATATTTGTTTGACAGGGAAGCTGTGTGCAAACAGGAATATATACATATATGAATATATGTATAGGCTAGATTTAATAATAAAAAATAAAAACATCCAGAAAAAGGGCACTTTCTCTAGAGGAAGAAAAAGGGCAGGTGCTCAAGCCCCTTTTGATGTCTATGTGTGAACGTGCCTGGTCGCCACGATATATTACTTAGGAACCTGAGTTATGAATTGCCCTTTAACAGGCAAATAAATGCTCAGAAATCTTTTTAATGAGCATGTCTACTGAATCACAGCATCTGCCCCATTGCAGACACCTATAGAGCTTTGATGCTTATGCCAAACCCTTTGTCAGAGTCACATGTTGTTATGAAAAGCAAATAATAGGCTACTCTGCAAAAAAATAGGGTGAACCAATTTTACCCATTAACAACCTTATTTTAAGTTGTAATATGAAAGATGTGGTTTTTATTTTTGCTCTCGACATTATCTTTAGCAATTACTAAAATGGGGATTTGGTAGTGCCCCCCCTTGAAATTGTGCTAAAACTGTGACATTTTGTGCTTTGGTTTTTCTGTTGACTGAAATCTGTAGCTACAGGTTTATGTCTGCTTGATATGACACTCAATATGCCAACTACTGAGTTTTTCAAATAGAAATCCTTCCATGATAATTATTTTTGGAGGGACTCTTCAGACTTCTTCACATCTTTCTCTCTTTTATGTCCAACTCTAAATACATAATGGCATTTTCACTACATATGATTCAAATTAACCTACATAAAAAGCCATGGTAGGGTTATGTTTACGTTTAAGTATTTATCTGTATAACTATTGTTATGGTTTACTGTGTAACAAATACCTTACTGCATTAAGGTCGGTCTGCATGCAGGGTTATGGCTCCTGTCACCTACTGCAATTTCTTTTATCAATTTATACCCTATAATAATCAATTACCTTTATTTCAGACACTGAGGTTGCCCTCATTTACAGTGACGACGAGCAAGAGAAACAATCACATAAACAAGCATAATTATAATGAATGTGGATAACACAGATGAAAAGGATTAAAGGGATATCAACACAGTGTCTTTGTAGTGAGGCAACCTAAAAAAGGGCTTGACATTATATATACTTAGCAACGGTCTGTTATCAAGAAATAACAGACCGCAGAAGGCCTTAGAATTCAAACCAAGCCATGTAATACAAATATATATCTTTACAAAATGTTTGTGTGCACTTGACAGACTGATTCAAATCCTTCATGGTACGCTTAAAACAAATATTTGTACAATAAGATCACTTGCTTCATTACATTTCAACCCAGTCTCACGGCAGTTTGTGAAATGGTCACGTTATTTAATCTATTGATTTGTGTACACGGAGACGTTTATTTCGTGGTGGTCAGCACGTATTTAAAACTAATGTATTTCAATAGGAAGCATCTTTAGTGATCACAGCACGACTACGGTAGCGAGTAGTATGAAATGCCGAAAATCCGCACAGGGAGGTTGGTGGTGGTGGATGGGTCAAACAACACAGGACTTTCACCCCGGAGACCGGGTATCGTGTCCCGCGTCTGACGTTAACTTTCCCCGTTCTTCTTTTCCTATACCCAACCGTCCCATTGTTGTCCCGCGTCCCCCAGAGACCGCAGATCATGTCCCAGCGTTTGACGTTAACTTTCCCCATTCTTCTTTTCCTAAACCCAACCTCCGTAGAGATGTTTCCCATTACATGCTGACCACCACTAAATAAACAAGATAAACGTGTCTGTGTACACGAATCAATAGATTAAAAATAACGTGTGTGTTGTACATTTTTGTTTAAAGAATGCTGTCCTTTTCACTGTATGACACATTTTCCTTGTACTTTAGTAGGGCTGCAACTAACGATTATTTTAACAATCGATTAATTTGTCGATTATTTTTTCGATTAATCGGATTAAAAAAAAAAAAAAAAAACATTAATTTACATCAACTCAATACATACTTACATACTTGTTTTAGTTAATAGTTGTGTAAAAGGTAAGTAACCCAAAGAGCAGATACAGACCACACACACACACACAACTTATTCATTAAATTATTACCATCATTGTAGTAAGTGCAAGTTAACTTCATTTATACACCACATTTAAACACAGCTTAAGATGACCAAGTGCTATAAAAGAACTTTAAAATGAAATTAAAAAGTACAATACACACAAATATATTTGTCAACAATAACTGATATGGGACAAAGCTCAGAATATATACATGACAAGAGAAACATTAATGGGCCAAAAAAGGCGAGTGAATAAAAACGTGTCTTTAGTCTTGCTTCACTACTGTTATTAACGAGCTAACACTAGCTTGTCATGCTAGTCAAGCTGGATAACGAGTAAACACCACACCAGCACCAGAAGAGGGACGTTACGTTCCTCACTTCAAAACGGAACAAACGTAGGATTCTGTAGTGACATTACCCTGCTGTTGAACTCCCTTCCTCCTCATCAAGGACTCCAACATGTTTACGTTTTAGGTGCTGAATCATCACCGTGGTGTGCCTGTGCCATGCCGTGTCGCTTTTGCTTATCTTGCAATTAACACGTTTTCGATTTATGTAGTGTGAAATGCTCCCACACCTTGGATGACTTAGGTCGAACTGATTTCTCTGCCTCCGCCATGTGTTTCAGAACAACGTTACGGATCTCTCCGGTCTCTCTCCGTATTTCCTCTACCCCCACTCTGCCCTTTTTTTCTTTTCTTTCGCCCCGCGCCACACGGCACTCAACTCAATTGCTTTTATCTCCGCGACTGAGTGTGCGCGACACAACGAATCGATAATGAAATTCGTTGCCAACTTTTTTAATAATCGAATTTTATCGATTTTATCGATTCGTTGTTGCAGCCCTATACTTTAGTGCGTTTATTTTTTTTTGCCTCTGTACCAATGACAGACATTTCTGCACACATTTTGTGCAGATTTTGCTTTGCCTGCCTAGACTAGGGTTGGGCACCAAATTTGGTACTTTTTTGGGTATCAACCGAATTACGTCAGTAATACCGATACCTGAGCGCATGTAAGCGCAAGCTTATCTGTCCTGTCTGCATGTTGACAGAGAGCGGGGCTCAGCTGACACATGCGCAGAGGTGCAGACGGAGTGAAATGATGTCGGCGCGGCAGTTTATGTCAGTGATTCACGGCAAAATCCAGTAAAGTGCGGTTACAGTTTTCAAAACTCTACGCAGACAGCATTCTATGCAATATAAGGGCTAGGCAAAAGCGGTCGCAGTGCAGTTCTGAGACAGACAGGCACAGCAGTGTTCTCTATGCCCTGGTGATTGACTGACAGGCTGGCGGTTGTAAGGCAAAGCTACTTTATTTCTATAGCACATTTTTAGCAAAAGGCCATTCAAAGTGCTTTACATAAAACATTAAAGAGCAACTAAAGAATAAAAGAATGAAAATAAAAGGCTAAAAAACAATAAGACAAATACAAGAAGTTGCAGTGTAAGAAATTAATAATTATTTGCTTGAATAGGTTGTAGGGACAGGTTTGGGAGCGGAGAGGGAGGTGTTGTATTTTGTGTGGTGTGTAAAATGTTCTAAATGAATAACAAGATGTTCCAAGTTTGGAATGTTTTTTACAACTGAAATAATTTTGTTATTACAGAGGGAAAGTAGCAAAAAAAAAAAAGGTACTGTTGGGAAAAAAATGGAAAATGTGAACAGTGCCCAATCCTAGTCCAGAACTTTGAATCTTCCCAACTCCACCAAGGCAATGTCAGACTGAAGATGGATACGGCGTATAAGAAGTTTACAAATCTGTCATCAGGCTAGCTTTTGCTCACCATCCTAACCCTCTTTGTTAAGACACAATTTACTGATCCCCAGGGGAGACATTTTTTCACTATGTTGGTATATTACACATTACGCACAGGAAATACACATACATGTACAAACAGAACCTATACATGCATAAATGAAGAGGATCCCAAGGAGGTGCCCAGGAGGTGAACTAGCTACCAGTCCACACTCCGTACTTGGTCCGTACGGGGACTTGAACCGCTGGTTCCCAAGCCCCTACGGACTGAGCTACTGCTGCCCCTCTTGCAAATCCCCAGCGCCCTATCCCCACGCAAACACACACTGTAATCATTTAGATTCTCATTATCACAGCTTCCTCTTCTCATTACTCAAACTAGTTCTCGTCACTACTGAGCCATGAACCAAAATTAATTCATTATCTTGTCTTCACCACAAGATTGCCATCTTAGCTGGATTTGAGTCCTCCTTTCAAACTCAAACATTTGATGTTTTCCATATTTCTCACAAAAACCTGCTAGATTAATTAGAATAACGTAGCTGAAACAGTGACGTAACAGAGCACAATATAACTGCTCAAGTGAACATAGCAAAAAAGAATAAGACTACAGACTGTCTCAATATCACTGAGGCAATTTTATTGAGACAGCAAAGTGTGACTGGGGGGTTCCCATCTACAGCAGGTTGTCAGTCACAGAAACCTGTGCCTAGCGGCTTTGAACACTGTGTGCGGCCATGCTCGGCTTGTTCTTTTACTCTTGTCTTCACTCTACCCCTCCCGCCACCTATTTTACTCGTGCTTCAGTGCACTTCACATCTAAGGGAAAACAAACAAGCAATGTCATTCCTCTATTATTTGCCAGGAAGCCCACTACTCAAGTCTTGACACTTGCATAATGAGAAGTAGATGTACATGCAGCCCCTTTTCAGATGAGAGCTCTATTAAATGATCTGCAGCAACAGCCTAAGAAGTTTCATGAGTTTGTTGGATAGGAAAAATACAAAAAGGTAAAATGTATGGACATTTGCTCCAGTACAATGGCAAATATGTCCTCTGCAGCTGCATTTTATGTGCTTTTAAAATACTATTCACATGATGTGTTGACAATCCATTTTAAAAAATGTGGAAGAATTGTATCAGTTGTACATTTCCTTGGTTTAGCATGCAAGCTGCCCTCTTCTCTAACCTCCAAATTGTGGGAAACAGCTTCTCACAAGCAAATCTGAATTACCTCTACAGATAAAAGCCCACTTAAAAAACAGTCATAGCCTAACACTGAAATTGGATTCTATTTTCTTTTGGGTGGAACATTCTGCTGCCTTGGCATATGCATGTATGTATGTATGTAGGGAGGGGAGGGAGGGAGGGAGGGAGGGAGGGGAGGGAGGGAGGGAGGGGGGGGGGAGAGAGAGAGAGAGAGAGAGAGAGAGAGAGAGAGAGAGAGAGAGAGAGAGAGAGAGAGAGAGAGAGAGACTCAGGTGGCTCAACATAGATGCTCTCTGGATAGCAAAAAAAAGGAAAATTAATTGGGAAACTCTGGACTAGAGTGTGATTGTGACTTTGATCAATGGCTGGGGAAACTCATTACCAGCGTGGGCCAGTGCGTGAGGCGGACCCTAATTGTGTGCCAGTCGGTAATTCTGTGCTGTAATTGACAGCTGGATGAAGCAGGTGTGCCCAGTGACACAGTAACGGGATGAGAGAGACAAAGGAGAAAGGGACACATAGATCACAAGATGGGATGAGGAAACAGGAGTTATAGATTTTAAAAAGGCAAACAGAGATTCTTACCTTTCCTTGGCACAGATATTTAAAAGGTCCCATGGCATGAAATTTTCACTTTGAGGTTTTTTAACATTAATATGCGTTCCCCCAGCCTGCCTATGGTCCCCCATTGGCTAGAAATGGCAATAGGTGTAAACTGAGCCCTGGGTATCCTGCTCTGCCTTTGAGAAAATGAAAGCTCAGATGAGTCAATCTGGAATCTTGCTCCTTATGAGCTCATAAGGAGCAAGGTTACCTCCCCTTTCTCTGCTTTGCCCGCCCATAGAATTTGGCCCACCCATGAGAGAGAGACATCATGGCTTTCAAACGAGCAAAGTGGCAGTTGGTCAAGGCCACACCCCCACTCTCCACCTTGCCCCCCCCCTCTCCTCCTCAATAGCTACAGACACAGAAATGGCACATCCTAAGTAAAGCTCATTGTGGGACTGGCTCTAGTGGCTGTAATTCTGCACCAAGGCTGAATTTCGGGAAAGAGACTTCAGATACAGTATTAGGGGACCACTAAGGCCTATATAAAAGCATCCAAAAAGCAGCATGTCATAGGACTTTTAAGGCTCTGGAGATGGAAAGAGGAAGGTCCCAAACAGACTTTATTTGTCCAAAGAAAAAGCAAAACAAAGTGAAGAGAGTGGGAGGATGGACAAGCCAAAGGCGAAGAAGCAGTAAGAGGAAATTAGCAATGTGGGTTGCCTAAGTTTGTCTTTGGTGTTGAATATTTGAACTATACACTTATGAAATACTAAAATCAGTTATAATTTGGCTAATTTGTGTGGTGGTCAAGTGCTTGTTCATTGGGTGTTATACCACAGGCTGAAATGTACAATATGATTAGGGATGCACCAATCGGATCAGTATTGGCTCCAATAATGCATTCCTGCAAACTCTTAAGAGGTGAAAAAGGCGACAAACCCTCTAGGGGGGTCCAGGGGCACGCTCCCCCGTGACAAGATTAGTTTGAAATATCAGCTATAAAATGTACCACTCTGGTGTACTCTGAGAAGACAATTAAGGAGGACAATATTTACTTCATGTAAAAACATTTCTTATTCAGTGTTTATTCCAGTGTTTCTGCTCTCAAGTCACTTTTTTCTTTTTACAAATTTTATCAGGATTTTTTTTTTTTAACAGAATAAGCTGCAAACATGACTGAATTTTTCCCATCGTTTGCTCTAAACTGTGCAAAACAGATGTGTACCCTTTTTCAAAACTGCCACTGAAATATTAATTTATGTTAAATAACAAAAAAAAAAAATTCCAGATTAAGGAACGGCTTGATTGGCTATATGGTCAAATTTAAATGATTTATGATTCATATAAAATGTAATAACAATAAGGACAACTTGTTTAACCAGTCAATTGCTGTTAAGGGGAGACACCCCAGGTGAATAAGGATATAAATTAAGTGATATCACCATAAAACTTCCCCAGTTGATTTCTGACATTAAGATAAATATATTTTGTATAACAAGTTTTCTGAAAAGATGTTTAAATATGAAAATGCCTTATCTTGCTAAATATGTGCTTATTTGCATACATTTCCAGAAAAAAAAATCTGAACATTGGATTAAGCCAGATTCAAACTTCTTGAAGTCAAGAGTGGCCAGAGCTTTGTGAACCGTATTCAGGTGTTCCGATTTGACAAAGCAGGCAAGAAAGTTGGTGAAGACTTGCAGTTAATTGTCATACAATTTATGGACGTGTGCATGGCTGCTCTGTGAAGAAAATAATATGAAGTTGGGGTTTAATTAACATGGCTTCATTTAATTTTCCAGAGCCAGCTGTTACCGGCAATTGGATGCATAACGGCTGCGGATCCGCTCCGGAACGTCGGCGGAGTCATTAGGTTTCCATTAAAGTCAATGTGTGTATTTTCACTGACTGCAGAACGGCTGCGTTCCAACAGGAAGTCGAGCACAGAAACAAAATAAAAATCCGGTTAATTTTCAAAATAAAATACACCGTGCTCATGGTGGATCATATTTCCCTGCACTACACCTTGACAACACAGCACAGAGTTGTTTCCCCTCTACTCCTCTGGATGGAAACAAACTGTTGTTGACTGACGTAAAAAGTAGTGTTCATTGCCATAGTAGAAAATCGGTTCAAAGTTCAACTTGGAGTGAAAGATTGAAAATATGGAGGGAATGAGAAGACGATAATAGACGGCTGAAGCTGATTGGCCAATACTCGAGACGTCACATCAAAGATATTTTATTGCGAAGTCCATGACATTAAACCTTTTCTCTCATTCCGGTCTGGGAAATGAAGGCTGGCTGTCCCCCCCCCCCACCCAAAAAAATAAAAACTCTACGGATCTACACAATTCACATGGATGACATATGATTCAAAACAGCAAATTTCGCCGAAAGGTGACAAGTTTGCAGGTATGATAATGACCTTAAGGGGATGGGGATCAGCCATTACATAACCAAGCCACATTAACTTCTTTGCCAATGTAATTATAAAATGTAGCGTTTGTGCTTTCAGTTAAATTCATTCAGTAATGGTGGGCCAATGAGCTCCACGCAGTAAGGTATACAGATTTATACAGATTCAATTTGGGGAAAAGAGAGAGCTAATATTGGATCAGTACCACCGTAAAAATAGTGGATGTGCCATCCATGGCGTCACCCATTGGTTAGTGGACTGCTGTTTTGAAGTGTCGAGTTTGGCAATACAGGCATCGCCATCTTGGTTTTTTGCAACCGCAAGTGACGACTTCTGTTGAGATGGTTGAGCTGAGAAGGATGACGTGGCAAAGCCAGTGTTGCTTATGGTTGCAATGGGACTGTGCTAAGCTAAACGCTAAAGGGGGAAAGTTGCAGATTTTCCAGGTACTGCCGCCTTTCCTTTGCATGTACGGCAGAACAGAAAATCAGCAAACTATTTAAGTTACCAGCTAATGCTAGCAGTAGCTAGCTAGCTTTAAACACTGAATAAGGCATTTCTTGGCGACCAATAAAATGAACTCTGATGAAGTGAAAACACAGTGAGAGGGTCAAAGTTCAAGTTAACACACGGACAACACCGAAAAACAAATACACGCTACACTACTTTAATGCACACAGTGCCATGGTTAACATTTCTAAGCCTTTGTCATGATTGAAGGGTCGATGTGTAGACACGCCCCTAAAGCATCCTCTGCTTTATTGTAAATTTTAAAATAAATGGGACCATAATTTACTAAATGAACATTATGCTGTATTGAAGGAGACTTGAAAGTAGCCATTGAGGCCATGAACTCATTATGAAAATGTTTGAGTTAATAAATCAAGTGAAAAGTAGGGTCTAAACATCTATAGAAACAGACTTAGTGCAACCAGTGACGTCGCCCCCTACTGGGAATGACATAGAATGTAGGTTTAAGGCACGACTGCATTGGCTTCACTTTTCAGGCCAGTAAGCTTTATCCATTTTTACAATTATGATCAGTACTCGGTATCAGTTGACATCCTAAAAAAAGTATCAGAATGGATCAGTGCATCCCTAATTTTTGTTCAAAGACTTAAGATCTTGATCAATTTAATTTGTTTTACACACGACTGTAAAAACATACACTGCTTTAAAAACAAAATACTACTATAATACTATCTGCAGGTGGTGACAGCATTAAAATTGCTGTAGCTATTAGGCCGACTGCACACTGGCTGCGTGGCGTGAGCGTGTCAGCTGCGTGGCGTGTTCGTTTTTATTTTGGCTCCCATGTTAACAGGTTAGAGCTTGCACACTGCCTGCGTGACACGCATGTCTCAGGCGTGGCTCGAGCTGCACGGGAAACATGTGCATGCTAGAAATAGGACCAACGCCTATTTTTCACTGAAAACAGAACAGTTCCCACTTGTGGAGAATCTGCAGCGAGCAAATTCTAAATGCTACTGAGTCAAGATTGTGAGTTTCAAGCCAGTTTCATGAGGTGCTTAGAAAAAGCACAGTCCAAACAAGGCCTGTCTGCTTGCTTGAAGTGATACACCAATTCACAGAGGCTTTTTTGCCATCTTTTGGCAAGCTCTCATAGACCAGGGGCAAAGAATGTTGAATTCAATCAAGCACACCATAATTCCTTGCAGTGTATGAGTGGGGCTGACTCACAGGCTTCTAATGGCTGCTCATAATCAAGCACCATGATTAAGCACTTGTCCGTTCCCTTAGAGCTAAGTACACTCATTACCTGGCCACAGCGGGTATGTGGGTGCTTCATTAGCTTTTATGACGAGTTGCCTGTATTTGTTCATAGGTTTTCTGATTATCAAAGAGTGAAAAGGCTCCCAAAGAGCCCTTGACTGTAACAGTTTGAAGTCTGTATGTTGGCTATGTGGTAAAGTCTCAAACTGTAGTAATTGCAAGTTTCACGGTCTCATTCCAAGCAAGTAATGGAATGTGTACCCATATTATGAAAAAATAACTTTTCTGGGATTTGGGGTGTTATTTTGTGTCTCTGGTGCTTCTACATGCATACAAACTTTGAAGGCAGGACACATGAATGGTTTTTTTTTTTCTTCAGTCTCACCGGCAATTTCCACTGGATGTGTAACGGCTGCGGATTCGCTCCGGAACGTCGGCGGAGTCAATAGGTTTCCATTAAAGTCAATGTGTGTATTTCCACTGACTACGGAACGGCTGCGTTCCGACTGCATCCCAGCTCCGGCGGTCCGCAGCCCTCCAGAGTAGATACGCAGAGCTTCTATTTTTTTTCAGAAACAAAATAAAAATCCGGTTAATTTTCAAAATAAAATACACCGTGCTCACGGCGGATCATATTTCCCTGCACTACACCTTGACAACACAGCACAGAGTTGTTTCCCCTCTACTCCTCTGGATGGAAACAAACTGTTGTTGGTTTTGTGGTTCTATTCTATGTGAATACGCAAGATATTGTGGGTCCTCGTGACTACATCAGTCATGGCAGCAACAAATCCGGGCCTAGTGGGTATTGACGGATGGCGGAGCACGCAGCCGTTCCGTAGCGGAGCCGGTCCGCAGACATTCCGCATTCAGTGGAAATCCGGAGTCAGGGTGAGCTGTTCAAATTCTGCACGGCTTTCTACGTCAGGGGGCTAACCGTTAGCATGCTAGCATGCTAGCTCGTTCTCAATGGCAAAACACTGCTACAACACACACAAATTCACCCTAATCTACAAAATAAAATTGTATAGAACTACTTACATGTCCCTGTTCTGCAGGTATTCCACGCAAAGTTGGAAGTGCGCCCTCGTTTAGAAGAAGTCTCCCGACTAATCCTGCCTTGTATAGGCCGAAGTTGGAGAAACAGCTAGCTAGCAATTGTGAGCTTACCTAGCTACTGCGCATGTGCGACTGCCAACAAAGATGTTACAGAAGTTGAGATGTCTCACTCTGTAGCTAAAACAGAGACCTGACACAGGGTAAAAAGGGGAGCTGCAGCAATGGGCAGTACAACAAAAATATGGTGTTTTTTGAAAATTAAACCATGTAAACCTTTTCTGATACAATCTCAAAATACAATTATGAACCTGAAAATGAGCATAATATGGCCACTTTAACATAATACACTTTGAAATTAGGGAGAAGGGTATGATACATAATACACTTTAGAATTGAGAATGGCATGACAACTTAAGTTAAGCACAGACGAACGCCCTGCAGCTCTGACATTGCAGACACCTTAGTGAACTCATCTAACACCTTATATACTTTGGAATGTATCATTTCTTAAATTATATTACAATAAGGCTAATATTTTTAGCGATTTTAATAAGGAAATTAAGCCTTTTGGAGCGTAGTTTAGCTCAAGGCCACGACTCACCAAGGCAACTGTCGGCCGTCAGTCCAAGTTGAGCGACTGTCGCCCTAGTTTGTGCTGTGTGTGCCACACTGTCGCCACGCGTCAGCCTTTTTGGCCAAATCGGCATCTGCCACCGGCTGAACAGCTAATCCATCTGATTGGCTGTTCTGCTTGAATACGGTAGTGAGGAAAGCAAATAAAGAACTGTGAGAGCAACACAGAAGGCTCTTTTCATTTTTCATCTCATCTAATCAATCCAATTCTCATAAGAGCTGTCAAAACTGGACAAAGATGACATTTAAATGTTCCTTCTAAGAAACACATAGGTTCGAACGATTTGAATAACCATTTTTGCACATTATGTCCATATTATATAACAATAACATGTCATTTAAAAGATATCTACATACCTACACATTACAAAATAAACTAACATTAATATCCTATACTAGAAATATAATATAAAGACCATAATACAACCTCTCTCAAACTATGGGCCACGGACCGGCACTGGGCAGCGGAGCAATGCCTACTGGTCCGCGTGACCCCCCCCCCAAAAAATAAAAGGCTAAATAACTGGACATGGGCTGCTGTGGGACCGCTGTTTTAGAGTCTGCACCGGCGGGGCCGCAGAAGTGACAGGGAGGCATGCAGTGTCGAGGCTTTAATCAAAAGAGGTGTCTCCCTCTGCTCAGGTAACTTCGGTGTCGCCAGGTCATTTTTCTGGGGCTTCAGCCGAATGTTATTTTAAATGTATTGTAGTATAAAGTTTAAGTGTGCATTAATATTGCTACATTATGTTTAAAGTTCCCGTGACGTGACATTTCCAGTCTATGGTTCAGGCTCAAACACACAGAGCTCTGAAGAACCCATGCATCACTTTTTCGAGACAAGCAGCGCGGCTTCTGCAGTCAGTTTAAGGGTCAGGTAATTATAATGGACGCGCTCAGCTGTGTGCATGCTGCAGCAGAAGTGACGCGCTTGTGCTCCATGTATTTCTGTCATACTTTCCGTTTTCCGTCTCTGATGAAGAGCAGCGTACAGCCGCTTCCCTAAACATTGTCTCATTCCACAATGACGTAAGAGGGCCCCAGAGGATAAGGGTCAAACATTACCGGGCCTTGGCACAACAAAGTTTGAGAAAGGTTGCCGTAATACACCTCCCTCATACGCCCCCTCCCTAGCAAGCAAGCAAGCTAGCTTACTAGCCAGCCGGCCAGCCTCTAAATTTGTCAAACATAACAACGTAATGTTTCATTCACACACTCGTCACATCATAGAAAAGCACATTGCTATAGCCAGATGAGTGACAATTTTGTTTGGCTAATTTTCTGTAACCAGTGTAGGATGAAGGCATGTTGGGTGGGTGGAATTAGCAAGCTAACGTTTGGTCTCTCCGCTCCCACCGTCAGGAGAATTCTTTGCCAAGAGAACGGATGACAGCCCGGGAGATGGACAGTCTAGTTAGCCTTCTCCCTGTGTCCACCGTTTTCCCAGCGTGGAGTGAAGCCAAGGGAGTATAAGTTCGTTCGGTTCTGCGGCTGATTCAAGCAAACGCCGTTTGTTGTGGATATCATAGCAACGTTTGTATCCGGTTTCCTTTTTTTAATGACAATGAGATTACCGCCGCCTGCTGATATGGAGAGTTATTTCTTTGCACGCATGCAGTAGGTAGATCTAAGTACATGGTACTTGGCCGTCGGCTGTATTTTCTGCGGTGTGTTCGAGTGCTAATTTTTGGCCAAGACAAATGTGACACATGGTGACGTGAGGCAACACCACAGTCGGCTTTCGTCGCCACTAGTTCCTGGCCATCGTCTTGGTGTGTCAGTGCCTTAACATTATATATCAGAAAGGTTATGTTAAACAGTTAGCACGGTCATTTATAGTATGTTGCATTGTTGAGGCAGAGGCTACTGTGGCACTTTATTATTGCAGGTAATCAAACTTGACTCACGGCAAACTCTTGCATGCCATGGACAATTATTCTCGCATAATTCACTTTAGTCTGAGCAAATAAAACGCTGCCCTGTAGCCCCCTAACATGACGGGTTACAATGCATGTTAAGGTTCGCTACAAAATTAAAAGCTTACCTTAAGTTTTGAATGACACATTCGCAAAGGAGTCATTGACTGTGATGGCACAAAAAATAGAGATTGTTGCCAAAAGATGACACGTTTGCAGGTATATAAAGTATAACACAAAACTTCCATTAGAAAAAATAAAATCGTACGTTTGATAGGTCAAGGTCAGCACAAAGTAAACTAAACCTCTCAGGATGCCTTGATTGTAGACTAATTATAATGTTAACCCTGCCGGTAGAAACTTGACTGCGGCTAGAGGCCAGACGGTGGATGACATTCTCCACATGGCGAGCTCCATTAGATATCCAAACAGATGCTTCAGCCACACACTCATTAGCAAGGTCCATCAAGGTTCTGAACCAGTAACTACAACTCTGACCACAGCCATCTGTATTCTAAAACATTGTGTATCCATTTAAAGAGCATTGTTAAGTTAAATTTGTTAATTTATTGACACTTGGAAATTTTAGTAATACAAGCATGGCAATAATTTTATTAGTAAAATATATATGATGGATAAGTTAATTTATAAAAGCATGAATATATCTGACAGCTATTGTTCAAATGTAACACTTCACAACAACACACATTGCTCTGCTCATTAATAAACACGATCTACAAGAGTTTTGAAAGTATGGTTCTGCAGTTTTCAACATTAGCGATGGTAGTTACAATGGGTGTGCAAATTCAGACCTTGCAAATCTGTGCATACGAATGCATACACACAAAGGCTCACACCATTGCCTTGAGGCATGGGGAAGATGGATTGCCACTAAGTGTTTTCTGAATCATATTACAGTCCGTAGATTATAACCATTATAGGTAAACCTCCTGGCAAAAAGATTAGTCTAATTAGTTCTCTCTTCAACTATGCTCTACTTTGGTTGGACACATTCATGATGCATTGCCTCTTTAAAATTTAGAGAAGTGGAATGCCACTTTAATCGAGTGTTTTACATCTTCCAATCTGTTTACCCATGTCATCATAATGAGACTTGAAATGCTTAAATGGCTCTTGAAACGATTTATTGATGACGATTTACTTAATATTTGTTTGAGGAAGATTTGCCACAAAAACACAAGAAATACTCAAGAAACACTCATCAGCTGAGCTGCTGTGACTCTCACTTTAAAGACATCTTCCATCAACTTTGAGCCGTTTTTCCGTTCTCAAAATATGGATTTGATGATACTCATCTCTCACTCCTAAAATAAGAAGACAGATGCCTGACAAATGTCATATCTATCAAAGTACTATCTCCTGTCTTGTTTTTTCCCTATCCATGTAGCTGCTGACAATACACCACTGCCTTTGATCCCAACTGCCTACATGTCTGCTGAATGTCACACAAGTTTTCACAGAGGTTGCCAGTGTGTGTTGTTTAGATGTGTGGTATGTGATGCGTCGGTGCTTGATTGTGTAAAATGCACACAGATATGTGCAGAGATCACTACTGTAAATTTGTGTGCATGCATGTGTGTACACATCTGAGCACAAGCCTTATTCAGAGAGGGATAAATCCAATCCATTACCTTGCGGGGCTCAGGGCAGCTCAATCGATGGCACTCTCAGTGACTGCTGATGAACTTCCCCCTCTAAGGTGTATCATTCCGACCTGTCGCAAAGCAAGACTGTCTGGCATTTTAAAGTACCAATGAAAATTAAATCCAAAATTTTGACTTGGGTAAACTGAGCAATGTCCACCCTACTAAAAGTGTGTCATACATTTGTGTTTCTAAATTTGTTCTCCTCCAGTAGTGAATTGAATGTCTGCAAGTAGTTATGTGTATCCATCATGTTGCGTACCTTAGCGCAGCCCTAAGGACTACTGAAAGCATGAATTATCAATTCATGCATGGGTCGAACATAAACTGTAATTATATTCAATCATACTGAATAAGAAAACACTGAATAACACGCTTCTGGCATGTCAAATCTGTACTCAAATCTGTACTCATCTACAAGCATGTTTTCTTATCGTCTGGCTGCCACTTCCCTTCAACCTGAAAAAAAATGGAGGAGAGACGGAGGAGCAGTCAGTGCGAAGGAGGAGGAGAAGATCAAATGGCAGGGCGGTTATGAGATGTGTGTCTGATGCCTTTTCAGACTGCGCTGTTTTGGCCGCCGTACCAGTCAATCACGATTACAATGGCGAGGAGAGATGGGAGCAGTGGTGCAGAAAGAGCAGGAGTGATAATTACCATGCAAGGGACAAGATAATGGGAACACGCTGCACTCTCCCAATCATTTCATGTATCAGCTGCCGACTGACCCCCCCCTTCCCCTACTGACAACCAGCAATCACAGGTCATATTTGTGAAATCCAAAATGGATTAATTTGATGACAGCAGTGGGGGTTGTGATCGGTCTCTGTATGCACGCGTTTGTGTGCACAGTTTTGTCAAAAGTCAAAGAATATTTACTTGTACTTTTCCCTATGAAATAGGCATACAGTACTGTATGAGCACGACATTATCATTGGAGAATAAAGAGAAGTAAGCGGCTTGTTGCATTGATGACACAAGGAATGCCAATCCCCCCAAAAAATGTAGACTTTTACCCTTTTTTTTGTAATTTACATTGTGTGCGTTTTGCTTTTTAGCCATGATCTATGAACATTTACTTGCATAGTAAGTATCCAAATAAAAACCTCAAAATGTAAAATTACAGAATTCTGGTAATCAACAGGTAAAACGACAGTGTCATTAATCTGTGTTTATCACAACACTGATTTACAATTCTATCTTCTGCAGCTCTATTACATGTTATGCATAACTGCCCAAAGCTGGCTCCTACTATGTGTAGTCCTTCACTAAGCTAGGAGCAGTACATGTTATCCCACTACTCCTCTTAAGTATAGTCCACTGAGAACATTAATCATAGGATCGTCTAAATTAAATTTACCATAAAGCGTAAATAGGCTTAATGAAAATTAAGTTGTTTATGATGTGCATGATTACAAGGGTATCTTCTCTTTACTAGAAGTACTGGATATGAGCAATGGGATTTGAGCCATTTGTAAACTGACAACTTTGATCAAACAGTTGACGCCCATAAGCATTCAAGCAAAGGCACAATAAATCATGGCATTGTTAATGGGGAATTTGAGTTCTTTGTAACGGTATTGTATTTAATATTTGTATGTACAAGCTCAACATCAAGTGGTAACCCATTACTGAAATTGTCTCTTTTGTTGTTGTAAACATTTGTTTTATTAAGCGTTTGAAATACTCCGATACAATGAAATCATTAATATAAATAATAAAAATAATAATCATATCACAATACTCCTGGCCAATATAGTCACAATATATGGTATACTATTTATATGGGCACTTTCCTAACAAGAGCAGTGTTAAAAACAATATACCCAGTGCTAGTTTAAATAATGCTTTATGCTTTGACTGTCTAAGAACACAGGAGCATTATAATGTGCAGCATGCAAATTTAACCACAGAACAGTAGTGAACACCAAAAGTCTTTGAGAGCATTAATTGTGTCTGCTTGAACAATGTCAATCAACTGATCCTTGCAACCAAAGCTGTTCACACAAATACATGATGAGAAGATAATGGAGATTAGGGTTGTGCCAATGGACGATGCCACCGTCGTGATGCCACGCCCCCCACCCTGTCTTTGCAGGCAGGCGCGGAGCTGGAAACTTTATACATTGAATACACTGAAGGGTAGATTACCTTATTGACCTCATATTCAACAGTCCCTCCAGGAATTCGCGATGTCGCGATCGCAACAATTCGCGCAAATTCAACCAATCACCGTGAATTCAGTGAAACTTTGACCCATATCTGGAGTTTCCCGCAACTTCAACCAATCACAGCAGTCCCACGTGCCAGACTTTGCATCAGTATGTGACGCTGAGAGCCACTGACCAAGCGGGATTGTGAGAATGGGTTTACGTAACACGTTATGTTGCCGAATTAGTTTCCTTGTTTCTGATATGAAGACGAGACGTGTGTGACTCGAACATCTCACATTTACCAAAAAAAACGTACAGCGAAAGACCATGCAAAACATTTCAGATCGTCCTGCCAACCTGTATACATTTTAACATCAATGTATGCTGTAACGATTTTTAACTCCAAAGTCACTGAAAGCTGCTGCTGTTTCCTGTCGGCTCTCTGTAGCGGGCAGGGCTGCTGCTCAGTTCCCCCCGCGACTGACGCGTGCACACACACAAACAATCACACACGGTGGATGCAGGAAAAAACGGAGATGAGACGTACACGATGACCTAAATTGAGGACAGTTATGCTCATTATTGTAAGTGCAATGATAAGTTAAAGTCCAATAGGGTTGTGCCGTAATGGCTGGCCGACATCACGATGGAGAGCCACCATCATGATGCCACGCCCCCCCACCCTGCCAGACACACACTAATCCTAGTCGCAGGCGCTGGACGGGAAATTGACAAGTGCGTCGGTCTTAAACTAGCAAAGACACTTGCGTCGAGCTTTGCGCTGTGCTGCGCAGGGTGTAAGATAGGGCCCCTTAAGTGGAAGCTACTTTTTTCCCCTTACGTGCAACCTATCTGTGAAAAGACCACCGCTTTGAGCAGACTGGATTGGCTGTAGCGATACATTCTCTCTCTCCCTGTCAGTTGTAGCTCGCTCTACCTGCTAGTAACGTTGGACACAGCGGTCTCGAGCGAGAGGAAAAAGCGTTAACGTGGAACGCTATCACACGTTCCTTTCTCCCCTCATTGGACTAAGTTTGTGGACATTACTGTGTGCGTGCATCAATAAGTAAGTCTGATGTCCTGTAGGTACGGGACGATGTTATGAACGTACGTTAACAACAGTAGGCTAATTCTCGAGGGTGCTATTTTACGTGTGAGCTAATATTGCGCATCTGTTCATGTGCGCTGTTTGTTTATTGAATGCGTTAGGGACTGTTCGTTATTTAATTAAGGGGCCACCGGAGGAGTTTTGTGGCCTCTAACCTAAAAATACTTGACCCTCCCCTCGTCAGTAATTATTTTCCTATGACCCTCCAAAACGATTTGAAAAAAAAGGAATGACCCTCACATCGCGTGTAAGTTTGCACTTAATAAAGAAGTACAGATAGCATTTGATTTTTACAGCCATGATGTACAGGAGTTAACCTCTGCATTCTCATCTTACACATCACACTCCTCTGTTATGGTGTGGTGGCCATTTCAGTAGATTTACTTACTAACATGTTTGTGGAAACACAGTAAGCATGGAAACTAAATGCACACTTCATGCATTACTGCATTACTTCAAATACTAAGCTACTCCTCTAGCAAACTAGTATTCATATGAAATAAAACAATAAAACATTGAGACCATTCAGCAAAGGACAATGGGAAATAATTCAACACTAGTTGCTATGGACTTGTCACTATCGTCATTGTATATTTTTAGCACATAGGTAAAGCTGCCGAAGCTGAACATTATATTCCAAAACACATGTTTATTTTTAAAGTTTTTAAGTTACATTGTAACAATTCGCCCTTATGAAATCCAATCGCGGCACGGCTGTTTTTCTGAACGCAACAGACAGACGCTTAAATTCAACTAAAATGTAACGGTGAACAATCAGTGTTCGACCTACAGTCTGTTGAGATGCCTCTCCAAACTCAGAAACCAAGCGCAGTCAACAATAAAACGTTAAGACACGTTGAGAAAAAAGATCCGTATTTTGCCGTAATCCAATGACACAAAAAAAAGTAATCCACAGCGATCAGGAGATCCACAAAAAGGTAAATGATACGGTGTATCCAGCAAGGCCGATATGAGCGTCACATACGAGGCCTCTCCACTTCGCTGTTTAAACAAAGTGGAATAAACATAAAAGTCCAAATCTACACAAAACCCGCAATCAATTAGTAAGCTGACATCACATTTATGTGCTGTCAGTGCTCCTGTTTAGTGCTCCTCCTGCCCCCCCCCCCCCCAGCAAACTCTGCGTATGCGGTCAGAACCATCTGCTAGGGGTCCGAGACTGAGAGCTACATGGATAAATATGCACCAAACAAGCCACTTTGAAATTTTGCTCTTTTCATGAATAAAAAAAGTTGGGTGACCCCCCCCCCACCCAGAATAAAAAATGTTGGATGACCCCCCCTCAGCAAAATATAGAAAAAAAATGACCCTCCCCTATTTTCCTCCGGTGGTCCATTCCATAAATACCGAACAGTCCCTTACTCAGTGCAAACATAACCGAGAATGTATTTTTAATCTCAGTAATGATGGTATATTAGGTTATTACTGTCGCTCTGTTGAAGGCAACCGTCCCACTGTACTGTCGTTACGCAGATCACGGACATCTGATTGACTTTACTGCACCTGAGTTAAGTGAAAGTAGGTCAAGTTGTAAAAAACTGCCCCTACCAGCAGGGCAACATAGCCATGTAATACTGTCTATTTACAGAGGGCATTTAAATGTATGTCTGATCGTTTCTATGTTAACTGTTAGCCTATAGTAGTAGAAAAAAAACGCAACTTGTTTTTGCCATTTCAACTTCATGGCAACAAAAAACAAGACATAGCAACTTTTATTGCATTTTTCTTTTTTTTTTGCAACAATCTCAAAAAAAATGCCGCAAAATCCTGGAGGGACTGTTTCAAGGTTGGACTCTAGCACAAGACCTTTGCTGTACTGCTTAAAGTTATACAAATTAATAACATGGTAACCATTCCTAAGTAGAAGACCAATGTGTTTATGGGTGTATGAATGAGCGGTTCAAAATATGCATAAAACATATGAAATGACAAAGACCACAAAAATAATTATACAACTGAATAAAATTCATCGATAAAAACAAAAGTCTCAAACACATCACCCACATGCTCTTTGTGCATGTGTACACAGAATTCTGCATACTGTATGTACAAACAAAAAGGTTGAAGAGAAAGAGACCACACAGTCAAAGCTGCTTGAGGGAGAGCTAAGCCGTGGTTATCAACACTTAAGCCTGCAGACTTCACAGCCATTTGCAAATGCTCCCCTTCATTACTAATGTGCCTTCCTTTTTCACTGGCACAGAAAGATGCTTGTGTTTCCACCTGAATCCGTGACAGACCGCTGCCAGTGGCAGCGCAGTAATGGTTTCCAGGGAGACAACAAAAGCACCGCTGCTAGATGTACAGGGATACAATGCGATACGCCCCATTTCTGCTCCAAGGCACAAGCCACTGAGTCCTCTATCCACCAAGCTTCTACTTGAACCCGTGTTTACCACATCATCTCAGGCAGTAAGAAGTGAGGATGTTGTTCCCACTCGCCGATGAGTGCGAGAGTCATTCCACCATATATGGCCATTTTGCAGTCTTTTAACATATTATATGATGAGATTATCACAACATGTCTGGTGTTAATGAACAATGAAAAAAATAAATTAAAAAAAAGGTATGTCAATTATGTAAAACTTTAACCAATGCAAAATGAATGTAAAAGTGTTCTAAATCTACTTTAACTCTATACTTTAATTTAATCCATGGATCTTTATAATCCAATTAAGTAGGGGTGGTACGGTTCATGAAAAAACATCCGAACAGTTCGGTTCGCTTGTCTCGGTTCGGAGCGTGTGTGCGTTGCACGGTTCGTCAGTACACTGCTAACGTGCACTAACCACTTACTGCCGTAGCGCCCACTTTCGAGACTTGTGTTAAAACACTTACCGGAAATGACGAGCGGGATGAGCGTGACAAACGCAACACATGGCAGCTGATTGGACGAACGCGTCACGTGGTTCTTGCTGCTCCCAAACAGACTCTAATGGCATCTTGTTCTGAATACAACCTCGTATTTTACTAAAATAGTTCACCGAAACATGTTTATGAAAACATTTTAAGCGAGAAATAGGCCATACAGTTGCTGAATCTGTATGCTTTTTTGATCGACAAAAGGTCAGTTTAAAAGATTTGTCAGACTTTGAGAGGCGGCGAGTCAAGCCGACCGCTCCTCAAGTGGAGTGCATGGATGTATTAAGATAACGGTGGTGTGGAATGCTGCAGGTCACGTCACGTGTAGGAATGGCAAGTGGGAGAGATAAGGAAGGCTGCCCGGAGGAGAGTTTTTTTTTGTTCCAGGATGGTAGGGGAAGACTCATCCCTGATTGCCTCGCCCTGACATCCTTACCTAACCAATCCCACTCCTCTTACCTAAACATAACCCTCCTCTTGCCTAAACCTAACCAACCCAACCAGAGCAGAGCAGGCAATGAGTACTAGCCATTCAGGGATGAGTTCCCTAATGAATATTCATGAGTCTTCCCCTACCATCCTGCAAAAAAACAAAACAAATTGCTGCCCGGAGTTGGAGGATGCGCCAGCGTGATATAAGTCTGGTGTGCGGGAACATTTTTACATATCATATGCTGAAGTATATTTCTGGAGTGTTAAAGATTAAAAGAAAAAATAACAAGAACCGTACAGAACCGAAAACCGTGACACTAAAACCGTGATACGAACCGAACCGTGGGTTTTGTGAACCGTACCACCCCTACAATTAAGTAATAAGGGGCATTTGTATTTAAAGAATGTGTTAGTCCTGCTACTGGATTAGAAATATTCAACATTATTTGCATCAGGTTAAACTGTATGGTTTAACGTTACTTAAGTTAAACATCCATTTCATGCTTCCAGTCTCAAAGTTTTTCAAAAAGGCAATAAGGCCCACCACTAGCCTTAAATGTTCAAAATCAAATTATTTTTAAAGCATTAATGGAATACATTTATGAGAAATAAATGTATCAGATGATTGTGTATTTGTGATTTATAGGGGTATATTAAAGGCAATTCACTTAGAACAAAATGGTAACTATTTACTACGCAGCCGACATTTTGAAAACACTTGTAACTTGACGTAATTTGCCTTAAAAAGTAAAAACAAAGATAATGGACACATCTAGGGCTGTGACGGTATGGATTTATTCTTTCTGCAGTAAAGAAGCAACGTATCACCACTAGATGGCGGTTAACCCCATCCCCCACACGCCAAATCCTGAACACACTTGACATACGCAGAACCATCATCAATGTTAACTTTGGGGGCTTAGCAATTATAGCAAAAAAAGTATGTGAACCGTTTTCTAAATTAGTTTCCAAAAATGATCAGCTGGGGTCAAAACACTAACATGCAATCAGCATGGCCTCTGTAAAAAAGCAGGAAGATTATGGAAGAAAACGTAAAAACTAAAGAAATGATTATTATGTTCAAACTGCAATTAAAAAACACTCAAATGTCACAGGGTGAAAAAGTTAACAGCATGCACTTATTAATGAAAGACACATTTCAAGTTCAGTGTTGTCTCGATCTTGCTCTGTACATTTTACTATCATTCTAATCCTTGTAATAGCTTTCGGCGTATTATAGAGTCTAAGCTTCCTTCTTGCATGACATTGATTTGTTGCAGGTGAGGAAAGACGGTAGCGGTTTGTTGCAAGTGTAGAGAAACAAACAATATGCCTCGAGAAGGCAACAAAAACAAACAGCAGCACCATGTCATCATAGAATACCATCTCGGGTTAAATCTTACATACAGCGGAGGGGAAAATATCAGGAATTATAACATGAATTATAAGAAGACAGAAAACAGAAATATTGGAAGGCATACAGCTAGTGGAGCATACAACAACAAATTTCATATAATGCTGATGATGCCTTCAACCACCAACGATATCTCTGTCTGTCATGCCCTTTGTAAAGCCTTTCAATAACATGAAATTGGAATTATGTGCCTAATCTCAACATGTGTCCTGCTGGTGTGCATATGTCCTGCCACAAAAAAAAAAAAAAAAAAAAACATGCTATGTTTTTTATTACCCAAAAGACAGCACTTCCCTCTCACTCTTGTGCTACTGTTTCTCTGCACTGCAGTCATTATAGTGATCTTGTTTCATTCAAGCAAGTGGAAGAGGTTTATAAGTGGAACTGGTGGAAACCAGCAAGCAGGTTTTGCCAAACAGCCTCAGGCTGCAGTGGAACAAAAACCCAATACTGTAATGCCCCCTAGTGATGAATTATGAAAATGCCAAAAGGAGACATCTCATGTGGCAAATATTCTAGCACAGAACTTTGCATGTGTCATTTGTGAAGCTCTTTTGATATAAGAGCTGCATTAGGGAAGATATATGCATGCATTTACACAGCTTTTAAAAACGACAGGACAATGTCAATTTTTCAAAAACCTACAACACAATTTTTGTGATATTTAGCTACAAAGTAGCCCATTTTGAACCAAAAATATCTTGATATCATTGAAATATCCTACAGCAAGTTAACAGTAGAGCATCAACATAACTAAACTTGCAAAAGAGATGCTAGGAAAAAAGTAGCTATTGCCACCTGCACCCCGCAGCTTCTTCTCTCGGTCCTCTATTAAGCCACCCTCTCAAGTCTGAAAATTTGGCAAATCCCCGGAACAGACTACACCCTACTGCTATACTTCTTCAGCCTGCTCATATTTAGGATTCCACCGACCTCACAGGGACCCATTTTTTAAATCTTCCAAATCAATCAGATTTCACACTCTCTTTTGCTCCAAGTAAGAGGGCCTCTATCCATAATCCTGTTCCTACTGCTTGTCAGAAGGACAACAAGAACAGAAGCCTGTGGGCTATGGGTGTGTGTGTGTGTATACATGCACATGTACACAACTGGACACAGGGTGGTCTGCTGAAGAAGAACTACAGACAAGACAGTAAAAGCAGAACGAACAGTGTGAGAAAAAGGAAATCAATTTGAAAAAGAGTGAAGTGTTATTCGTGCTGAATTACAGCTAAATTATGTTTGTTCAAACTTAACATTTGAAAAGCTATGTTAAACTGGTAATGGCACTTCAAGTTCAATGTGAACTTCTACATAGAAAAAGCACCACAATCTCAAACTAAAATGCCTGACATAAAAATATGAATCGGTCTTAACTACAGCCACTTTGTCAACCCCACTTCTTAAATAAGCGATAAAAATCATCATAAAATCATTCATAAATAAAGCGATAACATGCAGCAAAGGGCCGCAGGTTGGATTTGAAACCAGGCCACTGCAAAGGATAAAGCCTACATGGGGCGCACACTTAACTGGGTGAGCTAGAGGGCACCCCTACTACCGTCTAGTTTTACCTAGGCAACCACCACCATCACCCAAAAGCCAGATCATGCCTACAGCTGTAGTTCCTCTGATGGCCACTTTACGCTACCTCCAAGAAAACTACGTGTGTGTCTGGATTGAACACAAAACTAATTTTAGAGGCAGCTACTGTAAATTTGTAATGGTGCAATGCCAATTACTTGTGGGATGGTATTTTTTTTTTAAATGTTTCAAACTGTACTTCAATTTGTATTTTGTATAACCTACAAATAAAACTAATCAAAAATACTTTCAGCAATTCCATACAAAGTCAATTAAATAATGCTATTCGCTCCAGTTGCTCAAAGAAATGCCTGTCTCTGCATTTGCAATTTGTTGTGAATCAACATGGACTGCAAAAACACTCCAGCGGTCACTGTCTAAAAAATATAGTATATTTGTATAAATAGTTTATAAAGAATAAAGTGGAACAAATAATTCTTATGTGTTCACACTGAAGGCACATAGGGACTTAATCACAGATTATTCCATTTTGGATAATAATTAGCCTACTTGTGTCAAAGTTCACCAGAGTAAACTAATGTGCCAGAGCTGTTCTTGCCTTATTGCAAATATGGACAGTACCAGAAGTTTGCAAGCTAGCTATCGCTCTGGTAAATGGAAACAAAAGGACATCTAGGAAGAATGCAATTACTAGCTACAACGGAAGCTTGCTACATTTTGTATTCAATTTTGTGACCACTTCTTAAAAAAGGTCAAATCAGTTTGCTTTAGATTGACCTTTTTTTAAGCACACAGCTTATACAGTACTATGGCCCTGGAACTAGCTCACCTAAATGTAATATTTTGTAGTCTGTAGTCTTTTTTAATGTTGTAAAATACACCTGCGCTTTTCATCATGCTGCACTATGGCGTGCCAAATGACTGCTGTAGAACTGCTGACTGATGTTTGCAAATCCACAAAAGTCCATCACACTTAGAAAGTATTGGCAGTAAGCTGCTAACAGGCTGACTACATTAACAGCTGGTCAAAAACAAAACACATAAAAAAACAAAAAAAAAAAAACGGTTACATTTCATCATTGGTTAAATCACTGCCTGCAAACTACAGTTGCATCAGGAACACTTATCTTAAAACAACAATAATAGGAAAGAACTACAGTTTGAGCTCTGTGAAAACCGGCGCCAGTGTCGAGGGCTATGACTAACGTTAACCCACATGCGATAAACAGGCGTTAGACTTGTTAGGCCTAACGTTACATGTATTATTGAAGAAATAAGAACTATAGTGGAGGATTTTGATAACTAGGGTGAGATTTTTTTTTTCATGTAGTCTTTAAATGCATCTTTACTTGTGTTTCATTTACTAGACATTGCTGTCCCCTTAACTTTACCAAGGGCATATTCTGTAGCATATAGCTAGTTTAAAAAAACATTTAGCCAACACAAATTTTCCATAACCGTTAGCCGAGTAATTGCTAATTGTTGGGTAGCCTACTTTCACCAAATACTAAATGAGCTGCAGCTTTTTCCAAATATCAAAAGGCATGGTTTGTCTCAGAAGCAAAACACACCATGACTCACCCATTGTGGAGCTGGCAGTGTTCATTGTAGTCATCTTTGGAAAGGTTTGTCTTCCATTTCATCTGTAGACTACTGTCTCTACATCGCCAATAGCTCATACAAACTGTGGATACTTTTTAACTTGTGTCTTTGTCCGAAATTAAGTTAAAACACACTTGTCTATTTACCCGCATTACTCGAATATAACGTTATGCTTGTCTCTTTTGGTTTTGATAATTTAATACAGTGACTGTCAAACGACAGTTTTGGTCGTTAGGCTCTCAACCCCGCTGGTGCTTCTAATTAGCGGCAAGTCTCCTCAGGTGCTTTTCCTAAGCTGCGTTCAAGCACTCCTCGTAAAGTCCCTCCGTACAAACTTTTTCTTTATTCTGCATTCGGAAAATAAAATGACCACAATATAATTAGTTACTCACTGATTTGGAAATAAATCAGAGGCTTTTAGAACAAGTTTCATTCTGATGGGCTAGAACACTTCAGTTATTTCGTGTTAATAAAGTTTGGTACCTTATTAGGCTACATGTTGAAAATACAAACCGGCACGGCAGGTGGCATTCTTCCCAGTTCGAGAGAATTAACGTCGACGTCAGAAGTAGGCTATTTAATGTAGCAAAAACACAACCTACTCTAATGAGTGCGATTCAATTTCACTAAAATAGCCAATGCCATGGTTGTTGCTCTGTAGATCAGTGCTCAGTGCTGTTACAGCATCGACAGCATCTATCAGTCCTGCGTCAGAGCTACTAGAAAAACCTACCTGTGTATGTTTAGTTTCAACACGCCGTAGGCCTATGTACCGTAAAACACTCAAGCTAAAACAATTTTAGTTATCATAATGGATTCAGCTGCAACCACCTTTATTTCAGGGACTGGTGTTATAATTGTTTTTATGTACCTGCCCTGCTAGTAGCCTACTGTAATCTGTTTTGCTATTTTGTCACAGCATCTGCTATGTCTGCCCCTTAATGCCACATCTCACCAATGTTCATAGAAACCACATTGTTAGATGGGTTATTTGGACTACACTCATGTGAAAGATTTTTCTGACCGCTTTTAGAGGTACACAAATGCACACAAACAGACAACAGGCATACCATGAAGCATTACATTTTTTTCTGTAATTTGAATGTGAAATTTTGGAGTGGACACAATGGAAACTGTTTTTACTGTGCAATAAAATCAGTTTAAGTCGATTCTGAACCACAAGAGTTGTGCTGATTTAAAGGGGGAATAATATAAAAAAAAAATTAAAAGAAAAATAAGGAGTTGGCTAAAAATGGAGTACGGGGAAAATAGATGATGCAGAGTGAGGGCAGGGGGAAATTTAATAAGAAGGGAAAGACTGAGGTAGGTTGACAGAGTGAGAAACCATACGAGGATGAAGGATGTGAGTGTACTTGAGGGACAGTTTGAGAGAGAGAGTGCAAAGAGAGGAGAAATGAGAAAAAAGAAGTCTGACTCTGACAGTAGACACTGAGCTCAGCTGATGGTCCCTAATGAAGTACGGCAGCTGCAGAGGTGGAGCCAATATGACAGGCCCACTCTGACGGATGGTGGAGAAGACACACCAGAAGACAGCTAAAAATTAAGCATAGCAAAACTATGATAGACGTGCCATGCAATGAGGAGCAGAGTCAGAACATTGTCAGGATTCTCTGAATACATTGCATGGTGTACATTTTTCCTTTTCTTCCTCAAGTGAACATCAGAAGAATTATTTTCCGGTCTGGAATTTACATTTTAAAAAATCCTTATCTTACTTAATTGTATTTGTGAGTTGTCTTCCTACAAGTGGCAACAACTAGTTTATTTGTGGGCAGATGAGTTGGGGTGAAAATCCATCCTCTACCTGTTTTTCTAAGTCAATTATGCGGTTACTATTTTGGCAGTTTCCACATATTCATGTCTTCTTTAGGAACTTATTTTACATATTTCCAGCACTCTTCTGTTGGAGAGTCAGTAAAATCCTGAAATACCTGTAGTTAATCATCTTCACTGTTTCTGCTGGAGCATGAAGACATTTTCAGGGGCAATGTGCTGGAGAATTAAAATAAAGTGAAATAATACTAAAAATATATAATATAATCCCTCAGTCTTTTCTTTTAACCAATGTTAAATGAAGATTACACTCTTCACCTTGATTACATATTAACAATAAAAAAAAAGACTAGGCCGCTTTTCATTCTATAATGAAGGCCTACCGAGATACAGAGTGACACATTAAATAAACACACATAAATACAGAGTGACAATGAATTAAAGTTAACGTTATAGTGCACGTTGTTGTGAATGTCGAGATCAAATGGCTTTTTTTATTTTGGTTGTAAAGTCCTCTACTTCCCTCTTGAGGATGAAAAAAGTATGTTAGTTTATTTTGTGTTCTGAATCATCAACATAACAGAAAAATCTGAAGACCTTTCAGCCTCGGATCATTTCCAAGACAGTAAGGAAACATTTACATTCTGTTAGAACACCCACATAACACACAAATCCTGAAATCCCTTTGTTTCAAAATCAAAACATTGGTCTTATTTAATCCATTGTACGTGGCTGTAGAGTTACTCTTTAGAAGGAACTCAAATGTTTCAGCATGGCCCAACCGTAACAATTTCCCAGACCTGGATATTACTTCAGCATTATTTCGTAGCTCATTAGTGAACCAACGTTTTGAATGTTAAATTATTCAATTTGATGGTTTTTGTAAGTTAGAAGAAAGTAGACTTGTGTTTGACACATCCTTGATCAAACTTATTAAATGTATACCCATATATAAAGTATTTAAGAGAGGCACTAGCATGATTCTCTGAAATATTCATATTTAGTTTGAGTGTGAAAGACTTTTACACTTCCAGGTCACATTCTGATCCAGTGGCACATTAATCTATAGTATTTTCTCTGCCCATTATTTACAGAGCCACAAGTTATCATTTCATCAGGATAGACCTTTCTTTTTGTGTGTTTAATGTAAAGTGGCAGGTGTCCTTGTAATACTCATGGATTGAACACTACCTTACATTAAAGTCAGAAATATAAAATATTGACAACTGGTAATAGAAAATGTGTATTTAGGTTAAAACATTTGTGAGGCCCCACTATGGAGGAGGAAGAATATCTAGTGAATGAAAACAATCTGCCAGGTGCCAGAAAGCCATTGGAAGGAATTAGATCAATCCATGTTCATAAAGGTGGCCATCTGCAGTACTTTTCATAAACAACAATGCAATGTGGTTTATGTAAAATGTATTCACAAAAAAAATAATACTTTTGTTCATAGTCGGAGGTGGCACAATGTGTTGTAGAACTGCATGATTTTTAGTTGGGTAGCAAATACTTAATGTTAGGTGCATTAACAATACATGACAGCAGGTGGCAGCAAATCACTATATTTCCCAGCAGTTGTTGAATACAATGGTGTGCATATATTGTTTCAGTAAAAACTATTTATTTAGCAAAGACAAAGTTCATCATCAGGAATGTATTAAAAAAAAATAATATATATATATATATATATATATATATATATATATATATATATATATATATGCATTGTGATCAGAGACCAGGTTTCCTCTTACTAAATAATAAAGATTCAAGAACAGCATTGCTAAATTTTAAACTTTGTGCTCTTAAATATAACATAGCTTGACACACAAGAAGCCTGAATAAAATTGTTTATTTAACAATTATTAATCAATTAAAATAAAATTAGATGTTACAAAAATTCTTTAAAATCAAAGAATTGTACAAATCATGGCTCCAATTTAATCTGGTCATGACATAGAAAAATACAAAAGGCACTGTGCATTAGAGTCTGCTGCATATATAAAACAATTTAAACCAAAAAAAATAAAAAATAGTACACTACTCAGATTTACAACATGTTATTAATAATCCCTCTCAAAAAACAAATGCCTTGTCTATCTCTAGATGACAATTTCACATGTCCATGTCCTACCAGTGCGGACCTGCTGCTAATATGAGCTATTTTTTAAAGAAACATGATCGACAACTGAATAATTGATACGGTTAAAGACAAAAAAAAATTAAGCTTATAACTGTACGGAGTGTGAAAAGAAAAACAATTGACCAGAAATACAGTGCAAAGAAATAAAACTGTAAAGGATGTGTGAAGGTGTGCATGTGAGGAGATAGGGATGTGCCTCAAGCTACTGTGCCACGTACTTTTCTACCAATAAGCAATCAAATTAACATATTTACCCATTTCCCTGTAATAGTATAGCCCCTGGACACCTACTAATGGTCAGAGATATTCTGGTATATTAGACCTCCTCTGGTTGAAGTTTGACGAAAGGAGAGACAAAAGAAAGAACTATGCATGTTATTTGCAGAGCTCAATAAACTTAATGTACCAACAAGAATCAGAGGTTGTAAGTTTTCGCACCTAACAGTCCTGCGAAAAGGCCTCATCAGCCAAAAACCTGTGTGGGTGTCCTGCAGCTTCGTATTTACACAGATCCTTGGGATCCATTTTTAAGTCGTGTCAAAAGAGTGCCCAAGATGTTGAATTACTTTTCAAAATATACAACAAAAAAAACATGTTTTGTGTTCTTCAAAAGGAAGGTATAATATGTCAAAGAGAGATAGAATTGGGGCAGACACCTCATAACACTGAGATGGGAGTAATCAAACAAACAAAAGCATTCAATAGTTAGAGAAAGTAGAACTGCAAGAAATTTGTTACTTCTTCATGTAAAATAAATCTTTTTATCTCTTGAGTGGTAAAGTGGCTTTTTTGTGACACATTCTTTACTGACCTAACGCTTTGCTTTTGAGCTCCAAAAGTCCAAACACGATCAACAGCAAAATATTTTAGGCATGTTTTTTACATCTTACTGTACCTTTCTGGTTCTCTGTGCAAATTCACTATTCATTCAAAGCTTTGAGCAGTTCATACCACCAAGATAGCTTTTAAGGACACCTGCCATTCTTTTTACAATCTCTTTGGCATCCAGTTTCATGTCCAACTTTCTGTTATGAAAAGTATATGAACTAAAACACATCCCAGTTAGGAGTAAAACTGCGTAGCAGTCATAGTGCATAGCAATTTCTTTTGGCAACCAGTAACTGGTTTAAGTTTTTTGATGCTTTTGCTAAAATCATAGGAAACCATGCTCATCAAGTCCTTTTGAAGTAACTGGGTTCCACTTTGCAGTAGTCTTTGTAGTAGAATAACCTGCAAGACAAAAGCCAAAGACTGAATCAATGCATTTACAAAAAGGCTAAAACAGTTACACAAACAGTATAAATAGCATTAATACTAGCATATGGTACCTGATTCTGATCTGCTTTTGGAAATCTCTGGTGGCTGAGCATCTGGCAAAGGGAGCCTTCCTTCGACATCACTCTCCCCTGATGACGTATGGTCCTCTGCTTTCATGTAAAAAGCAGGCTTCTTATGGTATTTGGCCCGGTAAGTGTCAGTCATACAGCTATCCACAGAAAAGTAAGTGGTGGGAAGAACCATATCTGTCAGATAAGGGGAGTCTGGACCGTCATCGTGTCCAGGCTTTGGACTGGGTAACCTCTCGTCGCTCTCGCTGGCCGACAGATCGTTCCTGTCCTGGTCCGATGACCCCGACTTGGAGCTGGCATCCGATGAAAGCCTGTGCTCGGCAGGTGTCTCAATCCACCGACGGAGGGTGGTGTGCGAGAGTGAGGACACGCCATTTTTGGGTTCATTGCGGGGGCTCGACCGTGTTGGCACCTCCGGCGGTTGGGAGTGGACACCAGATGGGTCAGCGGGACTGTTGCCAAAGGTCTTCGGGGGTAAAGGTGGGGGATAGTTGTGCGAGAAAGGGTCTATGTGGGCAAGAGTGGCAGACTCTTCTTGTTCAGAGAAAGGTCCAGTGAGGTCATCTGAGCTGTTCCACTCAGAACTGCTGGTCTTTGCCAAGTAAAGAGGCACGGGGCTCACAGGGCTGCCATCCACATTTTCCTCTTGCTCGTTGTCCAGACCATTGTTCTTTTCCAAGATCCCGGGAGTGTATCGGAAGGCTCTTCTTCTGTTACAGAACAAAAACACAAACATCAGTATTTTAGTTGCCCTTGTGCCAAATCAACTGACTACTTGTGTTATGTTCTTTACAGATCTTGGTTTACCTTTGTATTGGCTGACCAGAGAGGTTGGCTGCGTCTTGTAGATCCAGAGATTGTCTTCCTAGTTCACCTAGACAATAACGAAGCCTCATGAGCATCACAACATACTAATTTGTAAATGTATGGTCATCACCACCAGATGGTCAAAATAGAGCTAGGGTTCTGTCATGGGTTTCTATTTAAACAGGGCTACAGCACTTTTTTCTGTCTCTCCAGCAAAGTCATGTTATCTAACAGAGGTCATGGTGAGGCCCATTGCCTGGTGCTGTGAGAGGAAGTATCAAAGCAGCTAGTCTGGCAGAGCACCCTCAGGCCCCCTGTGTACCACTCTGACTGTCTGATTCAGCCAAAGAACGTGGCCCCTCAAAAGGGAATTTGGGTTCATATCCAGGCCGTTAGCTTTGAGCGAACAGTACTAATGAAACAATAAGGACCCTGAATGAACTCTAGCAGATTTAGAAGTTGGAACATACGCAAACTAATAACAGCAAGGAAAACTCTATCAATCTATTAAGGTCAATCAGGTCATAATGTGATGTCAATTAATTACGCTGCAATCATTTTAAGATAATAGCTGATTCCACCCACTAGATCAGCAAAAACACATGTTTAGAAACAGGTCCCTAGGTGGGGGCTGATGTGGAGCTTAGCCAAGTTAGCAGGGTGGGTGTGATTTACAAGGCCTGAGACAGACAACAGCTGACTAACAGGACAAGGAAGAGAGTGAGTGGCTGAGGACCATCTGTGATGTGTCAGCATACCCTCTTTTTTTTCCTGTGCTCTCTCAAAGCATTAGTGGCTAAATCCTTTGTGCTGGCATGCAATTACGCCAGGGTCAGACTCCAGAGCCCTCTCCACAACACTATTGCATTTTTAAGCCGCTAAGTCCATGTGGCAATTCACAATTTGATGACGCTGATCTGCAGTGTTGGCAAGCAACTGCAACAATATCATTCTCAAAAACAAAACAAAAAAGGATGCAGTTTACAATGCTTTTTCTCTCGAAAATCCCTTTATCTTTATGGTCAAGTGCACGGTTGCCAAGAGAAAGCTTGAAGGAGAAAGCAGCTAAATTACAAAAGAGCAAGGTGACTGGTTTGCTGGGTTGCCTGTCCGTCACGGTTAAAATCAAAAGACCCGAAAACAGCTATCAAATAATCGCTATAATTCCCATCTGGGTTTAATGTAAATCAATTCTTCAGGTTCAGCGTCTGGCTAATCTTCACTTTAGTAGAATTTTGGGATCACTGCTGTAGCTGTGGACGCCAGCAAAACAGATGTACTCAAGGTGTCCTGCTGTTTACATGGCCTACTGCACTTGCCTGGGAAACCGTCCCATCTACTGCGATTGCATGGATTAGGTGGTTCAGAGGCATTCAATGTACTATCCAAACTGCACCAAGTGGTGTGCAACAAAATGTCCCTGACATTAACTGGAAAGCATAAAGTCAAGTTGCTAAATAGTATAAAAGAAAGTGAAGCTGTCTGATGTATACATGTTTTTTTGCACTTGCTAAATGTGTGAGCTATCAGTGATTGACATATTAAGGGCCATGCTGTGTGTCTCTGTACTATACTGTATATTCACCTTTTAAAAACACATGTGAGGATAGATATACTCTACTCATGTAGTAGTGTGAAACTCCCAGAGGTAATAAAAATGTTCCTCTTTACAGACCATGAAAGCAAACCCAAAATAAGTTTCTAAAACATTGTACATTCAAAAATCCCTGACAGCCCTTTGAAGTTTTGTTGATGTGACAAAAAAACTAAAACTCTACACATTTCAGTTCTAAGACTGTCAAGATGAGATTTGTGGTTGTGTGCGTTCTTCTGTCTGGGGTACTTAAAATTCTTGAATATCAATCAGCATGCATATTTGCAGTTCAGCTTTGCATTAAGACCTGAACTATGTGGGGAGGAGAGACGAACTCCAAAACGTCATCACACATTCTTAAAAATCAACTGGAACAGCTTTTGTTTTTGTGTCTGTTGATATGATACAGGGATAGGACTATTAAGACAATCACCACAATGTAAATATGTACTCATACCATGGCATTAACACATTAACGCAGAATAGCATTACAGCTCTCAACACACTAACTCATGGACACACATTCGCTGCAGAAGATGTATGCAGACAAACACAATGGACAACTCCATTGATTGGGATAAAGGATCTATTCACCATTATTCCTTATTATCTTTTTCTGAACTTTATGTCAAAAGTATTGTATCAGATAGAGACGCTATCTAAGAGTATTTATCTCGTACAAATTATAATTTGGGGTTTTATACATAGATGAGGGCAAAGTTAATTACACAACTCTTCTGTTTATGTAATCCTCACTTTGAGGTTGATATGTTCATGTGCAAACTGAGCCATAACAGCTTCTCAAGTGAGTTTCTATGGACTCTTCAGGAGGTTTGCAGCAGCCAGCCGAGCAAATCAGGACAAAGGCATGATTTACTGTCAAGATAGCAGGTACAGTACACCTATCTCCTGATAGCCGTGACCTTTCATGCGGTTATAGATAGAATGTCCTGCTGCCATTTCCATTTTAGTATAATGCAGCTCAATGAGATTTATTCACAACAAGGACAAAAGGTGGTCATTAATGTGACTAAGATGGGCCCAGACATCAGGTCCCTCTTTTGATAGAACGAACCAGCATAAGAATGAATGCCTGTGGTCAAAATGTCCACTGAACTCTTTACAACTGCCCCCCCACATGTGTGTGCTTTTAGAAAGGATTTTGGACTTTAATGGACTACTGGAATCTGCAGCTCAGGCCAGACTACCGCCGCTGAACTCGGGCCAAATTGACTTAGGACACATTATCTGCAGCTTGTCAATACAAATTGCAGACAACAGGACGTACATATTCCATACTGAGGAATCTCAAAGGCCCTATCAGAGATTTTTAACCAGGTTTAGGTTTAAAAATTAAGCATTTCAAGGCATTCATCAAATGAATCAAGACTAACTCAAGATACAGCTGTAGATACTTTTCAAATATAAAAATAAGTCTTGAAATGTTACTAATCAGAGGAGGCATGTAATTGAACCCAGTTCAGTGTGTGATCAGAGGACACTGTCATATCTTCTTAAAGGCACTAGGGGGCAACCACCCTGAATGAGTAAATAAAACCACTGAGTGCTTTTCATACAAAAACACATACACAAACCTTTGTACAAAATGTATGTTTGTGCAATCAAGATAAATACTAGCCTTAATAATGATAAGTTCAGGGGACATCCTTTAGAGAAATTTTAAAAAACAAAAGGGATATTGCAGCAGTGAATAAATAACCATGCCTGCCACAGAAGTGTTTGACTCTTTGCCAGGCATTCCTTTCACATGAATCACTCTGCATGTGCAGATGCTCACAGGCAGGTTTGTGTAAAAGCTATTTTCAACTCTGACTAAAACTAAAAGCAGACAAAATTGTAGCTGCCGTTTCTATGCTACATTACATAACTTCTTGGAACCTTGAAATAACTGCAGTGCTACTAAATGGCATTTTCATTGCCTCATGTTTGAATACCACCTTCTGACAAGCCCAGTCGTGGCATTTTCTGCCCGGCTGGGCACAGCTGGATGGCCCCTACTAGTGCACTCATCTCCCCATCTTATTCAGAATTAACTCACCGTATTCCTGTTGAGGAAATTAGTGAGGCATTTTTCAAGATATTGGTTAATTTAAAAAGATATTTTCCTTCCTTTCTCTGTGCCGATACTGTATTACAAGCAAGCATGTGCTAGGTAAAGAATGTGAAGGGTGTCCAGGCGTCAAACCCCCTCGTGCTATATCCATGTCATCTAATGTCCCTCATCCTGTCTAGAAGATAAAACTAACCATTATTGCAACTGCGCAACATGACTCATATTTGAGGCTCATATTATTTTATTTTTGACAGACCCCCAATTTTGGGTCCCGATGGATCTTAAAGCTGGTTTACTTCCAAGAAGACATTATTCACTGCAGTGAACAGTTAAAGTCC
This sequence comes from Sander lucioperca, assembly GCF_008315115.2. Lineage (NCBI taxonomy): Eukaryota > Metazoa > Chordata > Actinopteri > Perciformes > Percidae > Sander > Sander lucioperca. The sequence continues at coordinate 23,967,269 of NC_050189.1, forward strand.
TTTAGGTTTAATTTTAACCCTTTCCTGTTTTACCTTTTGTGTCATGTTTGATGAACTGAAGACCTGATACAAAACAGGATTTTTATTTCTGTCAATAATGTTGAAGTGTTTCATTAAGCATTAAAGGAAAACCAAATTCATTTTTAAAAAGCCAGTTCTTTAACTTTTTTTTTTTTTTATACTTGGCTTGATGTTTCCTTTAAGTCCCCTCCATTTCTCTGTGTGCTGCACAACATAAACTTTACTCAGGAAAAAGGTCAAGGCAAGTCAGTGAGGAAGCAGAGCACACTTATTTCCATACAGTATCCCTTCAATCAGGCTGTGACCTTACAGTACTGATGGAACAATAAATCAAGGAAATTGCTTAGTACTATCTAAATGTTTCAGATCCCTACAACACACAGAAGTCTACTGGGCAGAGGAAATGTCTTTAATGTCAGGGCCAATCCTTTGTCAAATCCTGATACTTTAATTTATGGCTTATATGTACACAATGTAACACACAGAAAACATATTTCTTCTAGATTTGTGTGTAAATTACATGCTAAATATTTTACATTTTCCTATTTTTGCTTTAATGAAACCTACCACCTCTAAAGAATACAAATCCTAACCACTGCTAGCTTTCTCTGATGATGTACAGTACACACAGGTTTCGCCAGGAATATACAGAATAAGCAGATAATGCTAAAACAAAGTTATTGTTATGCAAAAATATGAAATTATGTAAGTGTAAGAGAGTTACTTACCAGTGGGAAATATAGAGTGCAATATGTCAGCCTTTAAATCATCACTTTTTCTCCGAGGGAAGTGATCCCTTAAATACAAAATAAATTAAATTATTCATGCATTGTAGATTGCCACAAGATATTCCAAAGCATTATCTTTTACCAACCACTTAAAAAAGACTAAGATGGAGCCAAAAAAGGAGGAAATAAACCCTCATGATCGCAGCCTACATAAGTTTTTATCATGATTGATTTACATGTTGTAATCTGACACTTTTCTTGAATGTGGAGACAGCACATGTACAAACAGCTTATTGTGAAAACAACTGATGTTTACTGTGGGGCACATGTAGTTTCCTAGGATAGGCTTTGTATTTTCTGTTAAATGTATAAAAGATGTAATAAAACTAATCAAAACTTGTGGGAAGATAGATAGATAATCAAAAGAGCAGCACTTTACCAATTTACTGTCAAGAGATAAGCTTGAATAATTCACTAGTGGTTGAGAAAGTCAGCTATTCGCTGGCTCTGCCCTCTGAGTACAGGAGTTGTCAGCTAGTTGGGTTCATTATCTCCAAACAAGACCTGTACTACAAAGCCAAAAAATGACAGCCCAGCATAATAAGGCTGGCGCATCTGCCTTGTGTGCGTTTATGTTAAATGGGTATTGCTATTTTTAGAACAGTTTGTTTGTTATGTTTAATCATTTAAAGATGGCAGCACCATTGAGACTAAAATCCATAAATGAGTAGGGAATGGGATGACAAAGCAACATTCTGACACTGGCATCATACAGCAAAAACATTTCTGCATCATACTTTGCAGAGCCAAGAATTTGTGTACTTGGCTAAGAAAAACCTAGATCTCAGACAGTCTTTCTTACCTCGTCAGATGCAGCTCAGGTGTGGGCCGCAGGTCCTTGGAAGAAAGGCTCTCTACCACAGGGGAGTCAAGATTTGCTGAGCCATTGCTTAGTCTGTCACTACTTTCATATCCAGATTCAGTTCGCTGGATCTTCCAGTTGTCATTCCGCACTTTCAGAGTTGCTGAGCCCTTTGACCTGTCCTTGTCATCTGAGTCCAGCGAGCTTCGGCTGCCACCTGTTTCATGCCTCTGCTCATCCTCATAGATGGTCATTAGGCTCTTGGGTTTGCGTTCTTCTCGGCCTCCCCATGTAAAATCTCTGTCTCGCTCTCGGTCACGGGAGGGCGACTGACTGCTAGGTCTTCTCCGGGGGCTGTGCTGCCTTCGCTCTTGATTTACCAAATTACCACTAATAACGGCACTCACAACACTGTCCACATTTAGGGCCTCACGCATGGGCTTCCAGGGGCGGCTGGACCTGCTGCGGCTGTTCCCTCGACTTCCAGGACGCTCTCTGGAGTCTTGGCTGCTGTCAGTATCATATCCGTTGGAGACTTGGTCTAATTTCCGGCTGTAATGACCGCTACTGATAATGGGCACACTGGGCAACACTTGGACCCTTGAGTGAGTGCGAGCGGGTTCATGTGAGGACCGTCCACCAAGGTAGGGTGTTCGTTCAGTCCGTGTGGGACCTTTTCCTTGGCTGCTGTACAGACGAGTTTCCAGGTGTTGTTTGAAGCCATTCTCTGGAGGGGAGACGGAGCGGGAGTAGGTCCTGTCCTGACCTGGATCTGGTTTTACACATGAAAGCTTGAATTATGATAAAAGCCAAACACATTCTAAATAGATTTTTAAAATCAATGATGCAAGAATATAACACTTGTTTAAATTTTAACTAATTCTTTGAGATGGTAAATTTATTTATATACAGTATATCTACTTAAACCTCTGTCACCTTCAAACTGCCAAAATCCCTATCCATAATAAAAAAAAAAATGTATGCATCAAATCTAGTACCATATCTTTTGTTTAAAGAGTTATGTATACAAGGATATAATTGTATCTGATTGTCACATATTCCCTGATGCCAAAAGACAGTGTCATGAATAACATTACCAAGACCACACTATTGACTTTCACTGAACCCTCAACACCAAGACACAAAGCTGTGCTAAAGCACAGTGTAGGTTGGGCAGAAAGTAAGGGGAGGGCATGACGACAACAGGGTTACTGACATTTATGTGTGCCGATGACAGGAAGATGTGAATTACATCCGACAGGAGTCAATTTCCCTCCGTGGTGTGTACACAGAGGGTAGTCAGCTCACGTACAGACGTTTATGCAGATACACATGATGAAAGGTAGCACTTTAGTGTATTTTTGTGTGTATATGCATACATGCGCGTGTTTTCCAAATGCACAAGTGACATGTCTGCACATGATAGTGTGTTACGAATGTGTGTCTACTATTTCAAGGACACTTCCAGACATAATAGCCACTTTCAAAATATATGGCCAGACATCCTTCCTGGAAACTACTTCATCTGTGTCAAGCTATACATGCACCCACACACCCATATTACTCCACACAGCAGTGACATTTCTAAACAGCACTCAATTGTCTGAATAAGATTTGTTTAATCTTCTAAATAAAATCAAAAAGATAATTCTATTTAATTTTGCATGGAAAATGTGGTGTTATAGTTTTATTGTACGAGTACTCATTTCAATTTTAAGGTTCGTTTATCCAATGCATTTTCATAACTTAAAGCTAACAGTGTTTGAATCAGAGGCTGCATCTGATCTGCATGTTTGAGGGTACAAAAAGTGGATTTAATACTACATATAACTGTCAGTCCTTGGAAAGCCTGCAAGAGATACAGTCCCTATTGCTTTGGATTTTTGCTGACTGCGTGCCAGAGTTAAATCACTTCAAAAACTGCTCTCTACATTTTTGCTTGAAATGATACCGTGTGTTTTAGAGAGTGACGAGTTGTCAACAGTACACAAGGGTGTTGATCATTTTGGAAGAATAGTAACATGTCTAAACATACAGCCAGAAATCATTTATAAATACCTTGGGGTTATCCCAGAGAGCAGCAAAGTTGCTTAAGCTTTCTTGGATGTTTTTTTTCTGGAGAAGACTTTTTAGCAAAGTGCTAGCCTGGGCATTAGCCCCACTGCTGTAAATTTATACTACTTACATTAACTTTAGTGTCACCTCCAGCCTCGTCATTCATCATGGCAACGCCACTAGCTTCCTTTAGCCGACAGCATTCAATCATGATGGGACGTGAGCTCGCTGCTAACACAGGCTACGGATGTTGACATGGTGGACTTGGGAGTGTGTTACAATGTACTAAAAGAGTATTAAAGCAGTAGACCAATCAGCCTCCAAATTCATACCAACACACAAACTCAATTTGTGAGGTAAAAGGGAAATGGGAAAATAGTATTTTAAATACATTTTTTTGAGTGAAATTCTCCCTCTAATTAAATCATACAGTCTGTTTAGCTATTCTACTATTACAGATCTCATTTAAAGTGTATGTTTGTTTATAAATGTCCATGTAGACCACAGAGAGGGCAAACAATGGCTCTGAATATGAGAGTAGGATGAAGGCAGGCTCCAACAGACGTCAGCACTTAATCCCCTTTTTGACACATTGCTCTCGAATCGCCAGTTACATAAAGACTGGGGAAGTGGAAGGCTAGCCTTTTGTTTCTTAAAACCCGGCAACTCTCATGTGCGTGTGTATGTGTTGTATTGCATGTGCACATGTGCCACATCTAAACATCTGTGACCAACCTCTGTAGCGTGACTCTGGCCTCCGTTGGCCGCTCCTATCAGGCTCTCTTCTGGATGGATGCATCCCACGCACCTCTCCAGCTCTTTGGGCAACTTCTCGAGAAATCTCCCTGATGCGACTCTTGAGATCGCTGGTGCCAATTTTCACTACAAAACATTAGAGAGGTCAGGTATTACCATACAGAATTTGGCAAAAATGTCCCTAATGGAGGGACAGAGGGGATATAACCAGTATGTAATTAATGCTGAATTATTATTATTTTTTTTTTTTCAATCTCAGTTGAACCTCTGCTGAATCAGGTGGGGATTTCCACCACTGCAGACGTCATTAAAATTATTATTTTTCTCAGTGTATATATAGATATCTATTGTCACTACATCCTTTTCCTTGTAACCATTTTCCATCTCTTAGTCCCCAGAACCCACAAGACACTGAGCATGCAGAGTGTGCAGATGGAGGCAACATTACAGCGCATCAGTGTGCTGATGTATACGGTATATTTTCTGTTACATGAGGGGAAAGGCAGCAGGGTGGAAACACGTCCATGCAGAGGTTTCCCTGCTCTGTCTCATATTTTCACTTTGAAACACAAGGATTAGTCATGGAACTGGAGAATGTTTCATGAACTGGAAATGGAATGATCATACTGTGGTCCTGTTAGCTGTCTGAGATTTCAACAGATATCTCTGTGAAGAAAACATGTTTCAAAAAAATACCAGGTGTTTTCTTAGACTACATTCTCTTCAGCACCAAAAAACTGAATGTGTAACAGTTTAATAACTTGACTTTAGATTTGACTGTGGTGCTTTTTAAAGCTCTGAGTGACTACTGGCATTTTATTGTACTGATTGCAACCTTCCCTACCCTACACCAAATCTTAAGCAACAAGCATTCAAGTGATGGTAAACAATGACACAGATCTCAAGGACATTTACGATTTCACACACAGAATATAACTTGCAATCATATCTAAGGAGATTTTATCAGTTTGGTTTGCTTCTATGTTTTGATTCATTATCTTTTCAGTAAGGCAATTTACTTATCTTAACAAATCTCCTATTCTCAATTTACACTCTTCTCACTACTTGCACTTAAGTGTGTGCAGAATTGCCAGCTCTTAGTGACCTCTCTCCTCAGCGAGGGTCCCTAATCCCTGTATTACCAACAAGGCCAGATTTAGTTTTACAGTGAAGGCATTTAATTATCTCTTTCTCTGGTTGCTATGCCACATCTGTGCTTGTCACCACTCTCTGTGGCCAAAAATATTTATAATTGAGAGGTCTTTCAAGGCTAAGCAATATAACCACTGCACATTGTGACTTATGTCTTTTTTGCACATTTTTCACTACAAAGCACTATTTCCACAACCACATATTATTGCCGATACTTGTTTGAACAAAAAAACAACACTTGATTAAATGACTTGTTGAAATGGAAATGTATGCAGTGTGTTCCTTCACTTCTTGGATTACAAATTTCTCTCTCTTTGCCTTCTGAAACAGTCTTTCCATATGTCCTCTCTTACCTGGTCCCCTTCCTCCACTGGTCTGAGCGCTGCCCCTGCTGAAGGTTGAAGGGGTCTTCTCTTTGAAAGAGTCTTGGCCCAACAGAGCGTTCAGATTCTCCCTGGTGAGGTCCAGCTTCTTGGGGGATAAAACTGTAGACTCAAAACCTGCGGATGAGGAAAAAAAGGAAACAAACATTTTAAAATGTCAAGCTAAGGCCGTATATGCAGGATTGTCTTTTTCCAAAAAAAATAAATACAACACCTCGTTACTAGTAAGTCTTATGATAAAACATAAATCTGATATCAACAAATAACACAGACTGCACCTGAAACTAAAAAACTGAATTTAAATTACAAAATCCACACAATGTTCTTCTTGGTTTTTGCAGGATCATCCAGTTTGGTCCGGCGCCCTGTCAGCTCTTATGAGCAGTGAGTGGCTGCCACAGCTTGGACCTGGGGCACAGCCAGCATGGAGAGCTGGAGGAGGATCTTTAAAGGGGATAAAAACCTCCCTAACCAAACAAATCCAGGGATACATAATCCAAACAGCAGAGATGTTCAGCTGTTGTCATCAACAAATTTTCATTACTGCCTGCAAAGGCAACTAATATGATCTGGGATTTTACACGTCCAACAGAGTTATTTTTTGTTTGCTGAGGTTTCTCTGAATTTGATTTCCATTTGAAGTGATTTGTAAATTAAGGGATTTTTTATTTACGGTTAATTAAATGTGTGCTGAGGGAGTAAAAGCACCAGCCTTGCAGAATGTTACTTTACGTAAAAAAAAATGTGTCTTTTTCAATTTCCACCTACTCATGAGATTACATTTGTTATTAGTTAAACACTTAACTCAAGCTGGGTGGACAAAGGCAAATGGGTTTTTCTTTAAAAAAAATATATATATATATATATAAAAAAAAAAAGGTAGCTTAACACCTCAGCTTTATATTCATGGTGTTTTACAGTATGGCACTATAATCAAATAGGTCACTTGGGATGAGTTTATAGTTAGTGAAAGCAAAGAAAAATACAGAACACTGAACAGCACTTATAACCAAGATGAATGCTCTCAAAGGAATTTGATGTTGTCATTTCAATAAAAGGACACTAAATCAACACCTCTTCTTACTCAATATAACTATGCTGAACCTCTACAGTGAAAAAGTTGATTTAGTTTATAATGATAACGACATTATGATGACCTCTGACCTATTAGATACTTATTCCAGTAAAGGTTTGCACAGTCCAAATAGTTAATGTAAACAAATGCAAAACCGATACTGATTTTTACACAAGCTTGCTTAGATAGGTCATACCTTGCACTTCTCCATTGACCGGGGTCTTGTTGTGAGACTGACTGCTGGGTTTTTTTGAGGCATCATCTGCGGGGATAGCACTCCCGTCGGGGTTGGCATAAAAGAGGAGGAGAGGCTGGAAGTGACCTTTGATACATTTGATGACCACATCTTTCCACCTAGAGCCGATCTACAGCAAAAGACAAAGGAAAGGTGGTGAGTGCACTTATACGTGGAGATTTAAGCACATTGGACACAGTAATTCTGCATCTTTGTGTGTAATAATACAGTGAAACAATATTTTTCTAAACTTTGTGTGAAAATAATCCATCATCTACATCCTTTCTTTGGGATCATACTTTTGAATATATTAAAGAGGGTTTAAAATGTTGCATTTCCCTAATAGGAAATCAAGCTACCATGGTCCAATTCAATTTAGAAAAGCAGACCGATTGTACACATAACAGATCATTTACTTTCTTGTGACTCCATCTGTTTTCATTTCACAAAGGGTATGAAAAAAAGTTTTGTTGTAGAACTGATCTGATATAAAGCATTTTAACTTATTACAAACTGAACACAGCTCTCATGGCAACACCAGAATGTCACAACCCAAGTCAATCTTAACCTAACAGAAAATGATCTGACTGCTTTTATAAAATTCACTGGCAAACTTTAAAACAAAACCTCACCATTATTGTGCATAGTTTAATTTATGAGAGAATATATCACACTGAGGCCAAATCGCACAATCACATTAGCTAAGCTGTGTAAGGTGCATGTCTCGCCACAAAGGCACCACAAAGGCAGGCTGCAGGCTAACAGATGCTTGTGTGCTCCTTAATTAAGCAAATGACAGTGGAAGAGGGGGAGGAGAAGATAGGAGGAGAAATGAGGTTAAGAAGAAGAACTAATGCAAAGCAAAACAAAGCAAACACAATCAAAGGAATGTTGCCAAGATATATATAAAATGATAATAAAAAGAAATGGACTGTGGATGTGAATGTTTAGCAGACCCCTGCCATTAGCTGTACTGTGTACAGTAAATGTAAGACTAAAAATCACAGCCATGCTAATTGCACCATGAGGCTGTAATGATCTTTGCACCTACTTGTCTGAATGTTGCATTCATTTGAAATGGTAAACCCATAGCTATGATACCTGGGTGAGGTGTCCAGTTATACTGTCAGTTATTAAAAAAAACTTATTTTATACCACAAGCCACTCAGAATGGAGTTCTCAATGGCCATGGTACAAGTACTGTAACTCACAATTCTGCTACAATATGCAAGAAACTATATTTCATCGTCCTCATTTAACAAAGAATATTTTATGCACTGGAAAGCAGCGATCAGGCTACGCTACAGTAGTCATTTAGCAGCTGGGACTTGGGGAGTCACAGAAATGCTGGCAAGTTTCGACCCAGGTATGGACTTGGCAGGCGCTGAGCGCTGTAGCTCCTCCATCTCAGTCGAAGGGGGGGCTGCACACACAGCACAAGCTGCTGATGGATTGACACAGAGCCAGCCAGCCACTGCACCACAGTACCAGAGAAAATTGTGAGCATGTAAAACAAAAAGCATGCTCACGTGTGCTTACATGTGAAAATAAAGCCAATATTTAGAAAAAGAGAAGGGGATAAATGAAAGGATTTACAGCCGATATACTGAATACACACAAAACCACTAGCAACATACAAACACACACACAAATAAAACCTCTTTCTCACACACAGACAGCATATGCACCTACATCACGCAACTCAGCATTCTCAATGAACCCTTACTTTAACTAGTAAAGGGATCTGGAAAATAATCATTACTGTTTAGGCGTCACTTCACTACTGCAGAGTTGGGGAACTGCAGTAGAACTGAGGGTGGGGGGTTAGCTGACTCTTTAGTGCCATAAAGGCTTATCAACCCAGGCTCATGAAGGGCAATCGATGTGGCCCTTATTGGGCGCTAAAAAGACTTGGTGATGGAGATAGGAGACGGAACATTGCTACTGTTTTCTGCTGCTTGTAAAAAAGACCACACTTTATCAGAATAGCACATTTTCATGAATAGAGATTTCACATTTTAAACTGTGGTCATACTAATAACCTGCAAAAACTAAACTATGAAGAATTTTCTTGTGCAAGATGCAACATAACATAAAGCCTGATGACTAACTCTTCAATTCACCATGGACTCCTCTATAAAAACAAGAATTAAAAAATATATATTCAGTTTACAATTAAATAAAACAAAGGAAAGCATCAAATCCCATATTTAAAGAAGCTGGAAGCAGTGAATGTTTTGGTATGGCATGATTTACACAATTAACTGATCACCAAAATAGTTATTAATTGCCTGTCTATGAACTGATTTAGTTAATTGACAAATGATATAAGCAATGTCTCACCTCTTTCACAGTGGCATCATCAAAGAAGACCCATTTGGAGGACTTTGTGTGGAAGGCGAAGGCACAGTAGTGGCGGCTGGAGTAGCAGATCATCCCCACAAGCAGTAGCTCTCCCTTTTTGGCATGCTCATCGGTCACCCTGTAGAAGAGCTGTGTCCATACACACATACACTTATATAAATATATACACAAATTACTCATTGGCATCAACGCTTCTGTTGGTAGGCTTTGGAAACGTGCAAGAGGGAGCTGTCAAATAAACGGTTTGAATACTTCAATAAAGAAGTTATGTAATGTGTGAACACTGTACTGATGTGAACTACCCTGATTAGGGTTGGGCCATGTCCCCTAAATTGGCAGTTGACGATGTTTACAGTAACACATGGTGATGGACGATGATACAGCGAGCTACAACTGACAGGGAGAGAGAGAGAAAATGTATCACTACAGCCAATCCAGTCTGCTCAAAGCGATGGTCTTTTTCAAATAGGTTACACGTAAGGGGGGAAAAAGTAGCTTCCACTTAAGGGGCCCTATCTTGCACCCTGCGCAGCACAGCGCAAAGCTCGACGCAAGTGTCTTTGCTAGTTTAAGACCGACGCACTTGTCAATTTCCCGTCCAGCGCCTGCGACTAGGATTAGTGTGTGTCTGGCAGGGTGGGGGGTGTGGCATCACGATGGTGGCTCTCCATCGTGATGTCGGCCAGCCATCACAATGGATGATGATATTGTCCATCTGCACAACCCTAACACTTACTGATTTTTTTGATTGGTAAGCTCACCCAACACAGTGTACTCATGTGAACAGGCTACTGAGGAATATTTAGTAAGTCATCTGCCAACTTTTTACCTACATATTTCATGTGAACACCCTATTAATGTGTGTGAAGATGTGATTTTATAGACAGAGAAGGAGTTACACTTGCCCACATTTGTGCATACTCATGATATAAACACTGCAACAAAAGCAGTCTTGAACACGTTTTTTTTTTCCCATCTCAGTGACGTCTGTTCAGCCCACATGTTCCCTCAGACAGGCATGCACACACACACGCTCGCTCAGGAAAACACAGAAATGACGGGTGGGGCTTTCTGACAAGCTGACCAAGGCCAGCAGGGGCTTTTTGATCAGTGGCGCTAGCCAACTGGGCATTGGGCGTTGACTGCTTACGCAATGGCCCCGACTTACAGAGAAATAAATCCCTACTTTATTTCCCACATATGTTCAATTGCACCAGAATAAACTGACCCTAAACAGCAAAAAAAGGAAATGGCAGCTGTGAAAATGGAAGAATTCCAAAAAGATGAAGACTGACAAACTGAACCACGTCTGGAGAGAGTTCTTCTATTTCCTGTTGGATAACTAATTACTTCATATGAAAGGCTCAATGATATGTTCTAGCTGTATGTCAGTTTCCACCACTAGTCACAAAATGTCACAAAATATTACTGAGAAGTTAAAAAACAGAAATACAAAGTGTAAAATGTACTCAAAATGTTGGTTAAAGTAGACCCACCGCAGAAAGACTGAGATGAGGCCCCAGTGAGCGGATAACATCTTCTGTGAGGTCTGACTGGTCAGAGTCCCAGACAAAACCTATGGTAACTATCTCTGGAGAGTTCATGAGGACCCGTCTGATCCTAATCTTCTGGCCACAGTTGCTCTGGAGAAGAACAAAGACACAGAAAAATTATACAGTTTTACCCAAAAGCAACATCGCCCTATTACCAAGTACAAAATTAATATCTAAAACTAAATATTTAAGAATCACTACACTCCCAAAGAAACTGTATTCAACAAACAATTGAGAAAAGTATCTGCTTAAGTGCACATTCCTCTTTAAAACACTTTACATAGGCCACTTACTGGACAGTTACGAAGGTCCCCTATCGTACTTGCTGCTTGTAACAGTTCCCCAAATGACTCGTCTCTGCCCTGGAGCGTCTGTTGACTGAGAAAGATGAGACGCATTGTCAGCAGAAGCATGGGAATGAACAAGTGAGGAAGGGAAGACAGGAAGGGAGACAGGGATAAATAAAGATTAAGGTATGTGGAGAGAAAAAACTGTGTGTGTGTGTGTGTGTGTGTGTGTGAAATGTCAGCTAAAAAGTTATGGTCTTGTGACAAATGTGCAGAGAGAGACATGAAAAGCAAAAAACAGAGTGCAATCGGACAGATGATAATGGAGAAGCAAAGAAAGTTTCATATTGCCTGTGCCTTACCAGAGTGCAGTGGTGGAGACATAATGCACCAGCTCTGTAAACGGCAGTGGGTCGGAGGATGCCCCACAGCTACGGCACACAGACTGCAGAGGGGAGAGAGTTGAAGACCAAGAGGGTAATGATGAGCACAAAAAGATACACAGGTGTGATTTCAATACGCATGTCTGCGGTCAAAGACTAATTATTAAGTGAGCATGTCATTTTCCAAAAGAGTGAGATCAGATATAGTCACAATAAGAAAAAAAAAAACTCCTCAATTTGTATAAACTGCGGCAGGAAATTATGACTTGTCTTGCTGCTATTCTTGTGATCAGTTATAAACTGCGGCCTCTGTAGTCTTCAACTCAAAGGATTGACATTACCAAGCATACAATTTAATATATGAAGTTATCAATCTCCCTCTGACCAAGGCAATCCTCATTAAGGCCTTGATAATATTTGCCGGATCGGGTGCCCTGAAGTCGAGGTGGAACAAAATCCACTGACTGTGCCTCTAAGGGATTTAGTCCAAAGGCGTATTATGTGTTTGATTCTGAGATAGAACTGGTTTGGGACAGGAACAGCGTCAGTGATGTGGTGTTGTGCTGGAATTTATGTGCACACCATCTGTGAGATATCTGGTGCTGCTGCTCCACTGTGGAGCTGACCAGAAACACTCCTTATTCCACTGGGGCAATCCACTATCAAAACATGACGGATTGGATTTCTACTGTCTATGACAGTGATTCATGTACCTGTCTCTCTCTCTGTGTGTGTGTGTGTGTGTGTGTGTGTGTGTGTGTGTGTGTGTGTGTGTGTGTGTGTGTGTGTGTGTGGTCTAATCCTATCATTGCCTAGTGTGTTTAGCTTGTCTACACATTACTGTGGAGTCTGTGCAAACAAACAAACACTGTATGAACTAAAACATTAACAACAAAAAGAGGAAAAAAATCCTAATTAACACCTCCTTCTCAGACAGCCTAAATGAGCACATTTTTAACACCAACTTTTTCACAGATTGGATATGTCCAAGTAAAATAACAGAATATTTATTATGTTTTCTATCCCACTACTGACCTGCTCATAAAGTGACATAGCAAACTTCTGATGTGTGATGCAAGACTTTGAAGTGCAGGCATCTGTCTCCTCAGGCACAATGTGCAGGTGGATCCTCTCCAGGATGTTCTCCTGTGACACAACAGGACATATATCAGGTGTGGGATAAGATATTTCCACAACACTGTTGTTGTAAAGCCACCTTTGTTTTTTATTTAAATGCAGGTATTCCCAAGAGCAAAAATGCAATGCAGTGGGACGCACGGTTACATATCAAGACTTCAATGTTGACAGCAGAAGGAGCACATTTAAAGAGCAAGCTATACTCCATTTTAACTCCCACCTGTTTCTATGGAGCGCTTGTGAGTTTATAAAATATTAAGGCTGCCAAGGTAGGCCTGCAAAGGTTACAGGCACAACTTCACAGCCTGTTAATCTGACACTGGCTAAGTCCTCACATAAATTCTCCAACGGTACGCTGCTGCCAATGCATTACATGGTGAATGCTCAAGGGCAAAGATCTGTGTGGGATTAAGAATTAAGATTGTCTATAAAAGATAGCAATTTTGGCATGTAAGCTTCAGTCTTAGATGTAAAAGTTTCTGCTAAAAAAAGTACACCAAAGTTGCTTTTTCTGCATCTATCTTCATTATGTGGTACATTTCTGAAGCAAAGTGACTTAATGTTCACACTTGTACAACCCAGTGTTCACTTATATTACAGCTCTCTCCACTACTGTTCTGTTTATCCATTGCTGTGTAATCTGACTTCCGAAGTGGATAAACAATTATTGCAGGATTAAAACAGAATGTACCCTGTGCTGTCTAGGTATACTGCTATAAAGCAGAAGTGCTCAAAAGCGTGAGAAGAAAATAAACTAAGAGAAAACAATGTTGTAAAATGAAGGATAGAAAATGGTGATGGTTGAAGTCAAAATAAACTACATGAAAATTACACTGCTGTTAGTGAAAAACAAGTTCTGGCCAAACAATAAGTTGTTGTGCCAAATGGTGCATAAAAACTGGAAGTGATATGTAGAAAAGACGAAAAAAGGTACAGAAATGATGCAACATAATATGGTAGCCCAAAACAAGAGAGGTTCAAACACAACTCTGGCGCTTATATAACCTGTCATGATGATATTTAGCTGCAATGTGGCAGGGGTTGATGGGAAGAGAAGGGAGGGGAAGAAGATTTTCAGTGACCTCGCCAAACAGTTTGTTGCAGTGCATTACCCAAAATGTGTGGCAGGGTATCACACAAACACACACACACACATCCCTCTCCATACGCTAGTCTCCCTCGCTCAGGACAGCCGTGTTGCCACAGGAACTTACAAAGCACTCTGCGGCATCATCCATGAAGCCCAGCTGGAAGCGCTGCTCGTCCTTAAAGGTCTCTGCCAAGGCGTGACGCAGATTGTCAGAGGGCAGGGCGCGCTCCCGACTGTGCTGGAACTGGGAGAAAATGCCCTGAAAAGGAGAACAAGAACTTGTTTGTAGATGGACTATGGAACATTTTGTTTATTAAAAGCATTTGTGTCACCATCATTGCTCAATACACAGTGTGGATATGTAACCCAAACAGTTACCACATAAGAAACTGAAAAACAGGAACTCAAACTTAAATGTTAGCTTGCTTACATAAAATGTGCTTCTGATTGTATTCTACCTTTAATGCACAAAAGATGCATGATTCTCCTAGACAGAAGTGTCCAGGCAGCTGCCTCAAGCTGCGTCTGAAGATGTCCAGCTGCCATAATACCTACACAAAAGGAAAGAGAAGGTAACCTTGATTCTTTACACTATAAAATGTTACACTTAACACAACATTCAAGCATGTTTTAGGACATTGAGGATGAGGAGTGGACGAGAGGAACAACTCCCTCACAGAAACAAAGCCCCAGGTAATGATCATCTTCAACCAGCTCATCGGTTGTCTCACCCTCTGAGTCACACTCTCCGAGGGTGACCTCACTGTTGGGCTGACTGCATAACTCAGCGGCTTGTTTCCCAAAAGTCAAAAGCAACCTTCAAGTACATTAAAATATTGCTAGGAAGCTCAGACCAATGTAGACAGTGACTCGACTTTGTAATTTCTGAATAAATGATGGTCATATTGTAAGAGGGTGGAACATGGTGTACTGCCTGGAGGAAGACAGTAACAAGTGAGCAAATAAAGTTAAACAAGCAGGTGCACAGTAAGAGAAAAGTAATGTCATTATGAGCACATATAATTGTATGCAGTATAATACAGTGTTATCAAATATACATAGTATGCAACAAATGTAACTTTTTGTGCAAAACAATGTTAAGCTTAAATCCTTTTCTAGTGATGGCAATGTCAGTCAGTTGACTTCTTCGGGCCAGATTGAAATACTTCAACAAAAGTAGAGGAACACAGAAAACAGTAATATAAGGAATACCAATACAGCACAAGGCCAACTGCTCCTACAAATCCTGACAATTAGTTTTTAATTAAATCAATTTATAAAATGAACAAATAAAACTGCAGCACATTATACAAACCTATAAAGAAGTCATGCTAGTAACTTAACAAGAGGATGCACAAGCTTCTGTGACTCCTGCTCACATCTGACCTACTTTTAAATACTTATTTGCTTACTGTATCGACAGACACATAGCTTAATCATTTCAAAAAATGTTAAATTAAATCCAGCCACAAACAACAAACGCAACAGGACCGACCTACCTGCACAGCACTGTTGAGGAAGCAGCTGTTCTGGCCCGGCTCGTTCAACAGTCCTTTGGTGGGTGCCAAAGAGAGCATGCTCCCCGGTTGGTACGATTTCCCCAGATTGCCCCCTGGCTTCCTGAAGAACTTGACCCATGCCATTGGATAGTGGGGTCTGCCTTTAGACATGTGGGAAAGTCAGACGGGGCAGGTTGGTGCTGGGATCAGATCCCTCGGCCCCTGAAGAAGTGACTCCCCAACAGTCTGGGCTTAAGTTATTCCACGAGCTACAGCAGCTGCCCTGCTAAACATGGGCTTCTAGTCCATTTCTGCACTTCATGTAGACGATCCTTTTACTTTGTCCAATACTTAAAGGTTTTTCCACACACACAAAAAAAAAAGATAATTAAAAGTCAACACAAAAAAATTACAATCCAAGTCTTTGTTTTGGGAAGCCTTTGATGATCAGTGGTCTGATACTTCTGATAAGATGTGTTTTGACTACAGAGCAACATGCCTCAATCATCCTGTAGTCTTGATGGCTCTGCACAAAGCTTCAGAAAAGATTGTGGATGCAAATTTTGTCACATGGTCCTGATGCCATTGAGGATTATTTCAGCTGCAGTCAATTGTCCCTCTCAGAGGTCCATCCATAGTAAAGGTTTATCCAGGCTGGACAGCAAACACAGCTGGGCAGTTAGAGAAAGAGAGAATGAGATTTTAGATGACATTATGGAGCTTATTGTTTTGTCTAGTATGCGAGCACTATTGTTTTCTAAAATGTTTAATTGCTCCTTTCACTGGACAACATTTTGTAGGTGTTTTATAAAATGATAAAGTCATTATATAATAACAGAGAAATTAAAACACATTGTTCATATCTCTGCTCATTCTAGGTTAGATGTCAAACTAGACATGTCAACAAAGCTTATATATTAACTTTTACAAACACCCTTTGCACTGGAGGCGTGTCAAACTAAAGTTGGCCCCAGCAAAAGTTGCATATTAACATTCAGACAGATTAATTTCAATTTCCTAAACAATTGATGACAACAGCCAAGAGACATTTCAAATGAACAAAGATAATATTGACCTAGAGCAGACAACATGTTTACAATTGAGACAATTGAGCTCATATTCATTTTGTAAATGTACATGAAAATTATGAATAGAAATACCAATAGAAAACAAAGAAGGAGGCAACCTCCAACATTAACTGCTGTAAAGGTCTACTATCACCACTGACTCGTCTTCCCCAGCTCTGAATATTGATCAACTGCTGACTACAGTCTTCCTAACCATTTAAATGTTCACTTTGACTCATGGTTATTTACATTATCGATTAATCTGTTATTTTTCCATCCGACTCAAATCTATAATATATTTTTTTTTAAATAATGAGAAATAAGGGTCAGAAGTAACCAAAGCCCAAGGTCAAGTCCAACCAACAGGTAAAAATCTTCATTTTACAATCATATGAAATGACAAATTGTAACCAGAAAATGTTTAGTATTTTTACTTGATACCTGAAAAATGTATTATCATAATTGCCATTGATTAGCCTAATCCTCTGCTGAACTAACTATCCTATATATTTACAATATAGTTGTGTCCCTATTGTAAAATAACATTGCCTGGGTCTACACTGCCATGTTTCCATGTTTTTCAAACATTTAAGTTTGCAGTTGTAGCTCCAAATGAGAGCCAAAACTCAAGTTGTTGGTCAGCAATTTGTGGCCTGTGATTTTAAAATTTCCGTATACAAAACCTACTGCCTCAAGTTTCTTTTCCTATTTTGTAATTTTTTTCTGGCCTGACCTATTTTTAACATGATAGAGGGCATTATAATAAACCACTGAAGATAGAGTTCAATTTATGCAACTTGCAGTCCACGCAGCTTCAACATAGTACGAAAGACCAACAAAATAGCAGTGCATGTGCACTGTGCACCTATGAAAGCAGCACTGAGCACAGACTACTTTATGAGGTTTGATCGATGTTTGTACTGAGTGAGGCAGTGGAAGCTATGTCTAGGTTATTACAATAGTGAATGTCCCAAGAGGTACACACTGTATAATCATGGCCTGTAAGTTTTAATGTGCATTGTGATTTTTATACAATACAATGATACAAAGCTTGTCCAGTGTCTTTATGGAAAACTGTGTGGCAAAGCAAAAGTAAAAAGAAGCAACAATGAGCAATAGTTCTGTGTGATACATGGTGATTCAGCCTCTTTTAGTCCCCAACACCTAAAATAATAACCTCAAAGAATAAACCTCAAACATTTTGTTATTCAGAGTGAAAACAAAAAAATACTGCCCTACTTTGCACAAACAAAGAAACTCCCCAGAACAAAACGTTTCAGCCAAAACTGGTTGGGCAACATTTCCATCCTGGTATTTCAGGAATCCTCAATGGATTATGATGTTGCAACAATGTCACTTTACAGCACGTTAATGGTATGACCTGAAGGTTAGTATTTACATGTAGAATGAACATGATTCAACTAAAAAGACACTAACGTCTTTGCGACTGGACTCCATAGCAACAGCATTCCAAAGCAATCACTCAGGCTCACAGTTGCTTAAGAGCTGCTGTTTCCGGATTAGTTTCAGGGCTGGAGGGGCGAGAGGAAAAACTGTACACTCCACCTGTACACCGCACCTTTACTAATGACATCACAGCAATCACATGCCCTGACATGTTGGTGCGATCTGTATGTTTTATCATAATCTCCTTCTATAATTATTATTGCTGGGGTGTTACTAACACTTTAACACCTCAATTGCTGCAGGACATCACAATTCAACAATTCCCACAGTTAAAGCGCAAACATCTGACATGACCGTGTAGCATCTCTTCCAAAGACAATACCACACATTCAACATCCATTGAATGGCATGGAAAATGAAGCCAATGCAAGTTTTGTATTGTGACACTGCTGACAACAGCGAGAGTAAATATGGCTCTGCCTTTCTGGTACTAGAAATGTGATTGCATTATGGTGGTCCTCTTGAAATCTGCCAACC
Organism: Sander lucioperca; assembly: GCF_008315115.2. NCBI lineage: Eukaryota > Metazoa > Chordata > Actinopteri > Perciformes > Percidae > Sander > Sander lucioperca. The sequence continues at coordinate 23,985,860 of NC_050189.1, forward strand.
TCACTTATGTTAAACTATTTTTAGTCTGAGCAGAACTGTCACATGCTGACTACAATTCAATGACTGATATAATTTTCAAAGATTATCCTCTGATACTTAAGGGCAAAGGTTATCATTTTTCAACTCTGGAATAATATAATACATTTCCTTTAAACATGTTCTTTTGTGATATGGTGAGGCCATGGCTGAGAAGAACTTGGTAACATTTCTGCCACAATAAATTAAAAAGACATTCCAGGTTTATCAGATTAACCATGACACCTTTCATCTGACAACATCATGTGACTGGCACCATGTAGTGTTTGCACTGCGGGACAGGCGCACATTTTTAGACATGGACTGGCTGAGTTACAATCCAGAGAGGTTAAAGTGGCACATACTGCACCTAACCTGTGAGCAGGGATACAGATGAAAGAGTGAAGAGTAGGAAAGACTGATGTACATTGTCTGAACAGGTGGCCAAGCCGATTTGTTTCGACAACATTCTTAATCTATTTCATATGCTGCGGTTTTATGATTTTTTAATAAAAGACCTATTCCCAAAAAATGACAACACATCTATCATAATTGACTTCAACTGAATGCAGCCATGTGATAAATAGGCCTCCTTGTTTATAAACCTAGGTGGAGAAAGTGACTCAACTGGCTAGTCACAATATTTTCAAGAAACCAGGATTACAAGACAGCTGTTCACACCCTTCCGTTTCGAGCCTTAGTGGTGAATTAAACTATTTTCTTCAGGCTAATTTCCTTACTTTGGGTTGATCCTCACAAGTTTGTCCAATTTTACATTTTTCATGTAACCCTCTGAGTTCACATCAATGGGTAAAAAAAGATTAGCTCATGTTCATATGATAGTCCGTTTTTTTGTTGAAAACTGGTCTCTTCTCTCTCTAACTTTAATAAACCTAACATGGGTGATTCCTTGATAAAAAAACTGGCTTTTCAATTCAGCTATGAGCTCAAGCACATGAAAGAAGCGGGGTTCAATCACATGCAACACTGACAGATCAAGAGCAGCATATTTGATAGAAGATGAGATAAAATCATTGTTCTCCGTGGGAAAATTAGGTCATGACTAGGTATGGGCAGGTTACCGGTTTAAAAGGTATACAGTGGTTTGAAAAAGTCAAGGTTTGCCAGTGTGCAGTGTTTCAAAATAAAATACATTGTGTTCAAGGGAAAAAAATTGGGTTTTTTTACCCAGAAATTTCAAAAATAATACATTTATAGCTGTCATTGCAATACCGTAATACCGTGAAACTGTGATATTTTTGCTGAAGGTTATCATACCATCAGAATCTAGTGCCTAGTCATGACTGCAGCAAAAAGTAATATTCATTGAGGTAAATGACACGGAATTGAAGAACACAACTTAACCATTTAAAGCACCACTTTAAAAAGCAGAAAATAGAACAAACTTTACAAATTTTCATTGTGTAGATATTATCCTTTTACTATATTTACCACATAACCACAGCACAGTGGGAATACTTTCTACCAATATAATCTATTAATAATAAAACAATGACTATATCTATACACAAAGACGTATAGGCCTATTGTTCCATTACTGAAGCCCCAGAGAACATGAGTGCAACAGGCTGAACTGTATAGCATGAAAACATGAAAGAATTGCATACTGCATTGATTACTGATCCGGCTAAGTCTTCCTGTATTTCGTTAGAAGCCCTGTTGTACAACTAGAGAGGAAAGCTGATTGTACTGCAAACATTTATTATATTTGCGAAACATTAAATCATCATCAATTACCAACGGTCTTTGTACAGGTTTGTAACAATTTCTCTCTGTGCTATTAACTACTTTTTATTTAAATGTGAATGCTATATTTTTGTCCGTGTGATCCAGTAAGAATGGTTTGAACTCAACCCATCTTTGTAAGACCTTAATGCTGGGGTTAATTTCCAGAAGTTAGCTGGCTAAAACACACTAATTCTACTTCAAGAGACAGACCCTGTATCTTTAACACTGTACAACAATGCAACAACATACACACTGAGAATAAAATGAAAATCGTATTGATCTAAATGTAACCTAATAACTGAATTACCAACTTAATAAATAACGGCCTAACTAAACTTAATAATGCTAGGAGCTTTTAATGCAATTGCCCAATGAGCTTGTGTGCCAATATTTCTAACTTTTAAAAGCTGTGACTGAGAATTGTGACATTGATGGATACGACTGTGACAATTTACAGGTAAAAAACAACAAACAACATAACTCTCCCTGCATTATGGAAGTCTTGGCAAAAATATTGTACAGGTCTAAATAAAAGCCAAACAAATGGCGTAATTTCACTTTTTCTCTCAGCTGCACCAGTACAGGACATCCAGTCTTCATTTATAAACAAAGGCTTGCTCAGACTTGTCAGGCAAAGTCCAGGATTGACTTCTTCCTTGTCTTAGGGAAAATGCATAGGTGAGCACCTTGCAGCAATCAGCCAAAGAGTGTGTTGTGCATCAGCACCTTTGACAAGCCTAGGGAGTCAGTAAGATGTGGGCATGTTTGGTGTGAAGGCATGGGGAGTCGGACGCTATAATTTCTCTAGTGATCTGTTGATGGATAGCCTCATTAAGAATGATTCAATTGATCTCATTCTTATGGTAATACAAAGAGCCGCTGATGAATCAATCTGTGGTAAATTGAGTCACACTAATTCAATGTCTATAAAATGTAATAGAAACACATGGTGGGAACAACACAAAGAGAGAAGAAGCATTCAATGTATGTAAAGAGGCCTTTTTTGGAACAATTTAGCTCACTTCCTAATACCCACAATGAAAGTTGACAATTCTCTCTAGCCGACTTTCTTTTCAAACAAATAATTTCTCATGGGTCACACATAGCCTTTTAAATTAACTTTTAATACTCTATTTCCTTGATAAAACATGTAATGCCCCACAGCACAGTACAAATTTCAGCCTCTCTACAACTTCTGAGATACTATGAGATAAATGGCAGTACAGTCTACCTTTTTCTCAAACAGATCAATATATATATTTCCGTCAAGCTGGTGCATCATGCACCTGCATGACAACTAAGAGCGTTCCCTCGTGTTACTCCTCAACTCTGACTCACTGTTGATGAATGACTTTCCTTACTGGGGATTACGTTCAACAGCAACTCCGACTCCCATGGATAGCAAATTATTGTAAATCTTTTTTTCCTCTATTTTAGTATGCATTCTAATATTTTATTTTAAACAAGAAACTTGAGAATAATTCAATTTCAACTTCAGACAAATAACTTTGGAGATATGTCCAGTCATATTTTGTGTCTTATGACATTTGTAAAATGGGAAAAAATATTTTTCCAACTTTTCACACCTACAATGTATTTAATGTAAAACACACATGAACTTGTACTGCTGGCGGACAACATAATTACAGTATTATGTTGTCAGGAAGCCAAATGTTTTAAGATACAATAATTTATTAGAATTTATTTATGTTAAATAAATTCTATAAGCAACCATGTCTTCAACAGATTATTATTTGCGAGCCATTAGCTACATCTGAAAATGACCTGACTGGTGTTAAGCTGGAAAAAAGCTAAAAGTATCCTAATGAATGGCATAAAAAATGGTGAGCAAGGTAACAGATTGCATTGTGTTTGTAGTTATAAACGGAAGTTTCAAAGACTGCACTACTCCTATATTGCCAGATGCACCTGTCGGAATTTTACTTAAGTGTTGAGTAATCCCCCACTGAATTTAAAATCATTCACTGGTACACAGTGTGACAATTAACGTGGTCTTTTTACATGCGTTAAGTTTGCCTTAGGTAAAACATTATCTCTATTTTGGGTGCTGTCATGCAAAATTGTTAGAAGTCTGACATAAACAGCTTTCTCTACAGTTCCTCTCCACTGTCGACACAATGTTCCAATTTCTATGATTTAATGCATCTACTTTCCACAATTCTTCTGTCAGTCTGTTTATTTTAATTAAGAGTTGGGACTGGGCAAACACACAAAAGTCTGAAAACATACAAAGCCTTGGCACAAGTAGCCATTGCCTGTACAAGAAGAAGCAATAAAACATGACCCTGCATGCTAAAACAGTGAAACTTCACTGTAACATTCCCTACGGACTGCAGACATGGTTTAAGCCTTCAGGCAACAATGCAGTGGTCGTTTCCTGTGTGGGCTTCCTGCTCAAAGGCTTGCCGCTTTCCAGCACACGGTCACCACGTTCAACCCTGTGAAACTGAACAGGTCACCCACACCACACTGAGTCACCCATTATTCCTTACAGAGGAAAAGGCAGAACAAAAGCACCATGTTCCAGAATCCCAAAGAATCTGATTAAAATATAACATCCTCCTCTCCACTCTTATAATTGCTTCCTTAATAGCCCCACATTTTGCAGCAGTTGCCAATACAGATCAAGTGCAGGGATGATGACCAACAACTGCTCCATTTTTTTTATCTTCAACTTTAGTAAAAGACAAAAAAAAAAAAAATCATACAATTTAAAATTAAATATAAAGTTGCAAACCACTGAGTCAAATAAGTATCATCGGTCATAATATTTATCAAAAGCAGATCCACACATTTACTTCATAAAAGTACACTTACTTCAAGTACTCTTGTTCGACACACTTGCAACAAAGAGGTGACAGAAGATTTATTGTCAAAACTGGTTCTTCAGCATGCCTCCATATTTAGTTCACCATCTCAGTCCTAAAGGACATGTTCCACAACCATCAACATAAAGGGTGAGTGTGCATGATGTCTACAGGGCTGATGATCTCACTGCTTCATCACCACTGTGCATATGGGACTGGGTCTCTGCTGCCCCCTGAGCCCTCTTATCACTAGAATGAATTAAAGTGGGAGAAACCAGTTCACAGGGTGCACAGGGGGTCTGCAAATGAGCTCCTGTGAACCTCTGATGTTTTGACCAAATATAAAAAGGGTGTGCAAAAATTGCGCAATATGAAAACTCTGTCCACAACTAAACGTAACAGGAGACTTGGAAGAACGCTGTGCTTGTTTTTCCTGAGGTGACAAAAACACTTTTAAGATAGGGAGTTGATATTTTACGTTATTAAATTACCTGGAAAGCATATTTATGGCCATGTAAATACACATTTAAACAGACTAAGGAACTATTGAGTTGAAATAAAATGATGAGCAGAAACCCAAGCCTCATTTTCGTTACGTTAGCAACATATTTTAAATATATTTAATGATAAACCAGACACATAACGAAGACAAATGAGACAAAATGAACTGTCAAAATGTAAAGCAGTCTTCTGGTGTTTTACACATTTAAACACCACATTGTGTAATTTGACAAGTGTGCTAACTAAAGCTACCGACTAGAAGCAGCTAATGCTAGGCCTACCTGGTTTCCGACTTACCTGACTTCCAGGTAAAACTACATTTCCGCCCCACGTACTGCTGCCAATACATAAAGTTTGAAGAACTAACGTTACTTATGTCAAACTCAAATAAAGAGCTACTCACCTCAGAGAGAAAAATAACACGAAGTGCGAGAATATCCTCCACAACAAGAGTTGAAGTATTTTGCTTTGAGTTTCGGGGGGAGGGACTGAGAAGCCGTGGGAGCTGGTTAAAATGTAGGCTACTTCAAGGCAGAGACAGGCGCTGTAAACTAAAACACCAACCACAAAACAAAGTATTTTCTTTACGCCGCTGAAACTTCACTCTCTCTCTCTCTCTCTCGCTCTCGCTCTCTCTCTCTCTCTCTCTCTCTCACTGGCTTTTGTAGGATTTCTTTTCTCTCAGAAATTCCACTTCGTACACAGCAGCCGCCTCTGTCCACTTGCGATATATTCCGGTTTATAGAGAGGTGCGGGTCTGCTGCAGTTCGCTGCTGCGCGGCGGTAGTGCGCATTGGTCGCTTGGTAGATTTCGGCACCTGAAATACTGGATTAGAGATGTTTTCAGAGAGCTGAGATGTCAAACCCCGCCTCTTCAACAGTGTATTTACTGCAGTCTGCCATGCTACTGTACATCGCTGCCACAGCTACAGCGCGTACACACACACACACACACACACTCCAACATTTGCAGAGCGCCAACTCTCCTGGCAGGCTCGTTAATGTTGCTTTATGGTGCAGAGGTTTGCAGTTAGCCCACTACAATACATAGTGTTAGTTTACAACTCTCCAACTGCAAAACTGCATCACATACATACTTGACATTTTGTTTAAAAGTAGCTTGTCTTTCTAAACCTGGAAAATCACTTCAAATGCATTTGGATATTGTTATTTTGTTGTGTTTGTGGTTGTCTGCATCCAGGGATGCCAAAATTTCACAAAGCCAGCAATAGAATATCTGCATGCATATACTTGCAAATGACGTATGCATTGCAGCAGTGTTGTAGCCAAGGATTAAACATGCTTTTAAGAGTGTTAAAAATGTATCTGCCTGGTTAGGCCATACCCAAACAATGTGATAACAATTATAACACTGATAATTATGACCAACTAAGAATGGAGGAAAGTGATCTAAGGCACTTGTTACCCAAACACCATCTGCCTGATCCTGTTATATAAAGAAAGCAATGAGAGAGATGTGCAATTAAGGCTTTTCTCCCCTTTTTGAAGCTCAAGGCCCCCAGCAAGCTCACCACATTTGTGTTTGGAAAGATTATATTAATTAAAATAAGTAGTTTGGATTGCCTCCACAAGAGGGCATATACTATGGGATATATAATTATAAGGGTCGTAAACTATACTTTTGATGTTCCATTTATTTATTTCCCAAAACATTTCTACTGTATAATACCATTTTATTTTTCATATGCAATGAATATGTGTTATCCTGATTTTAAATGAGAAATATAGCCTGCTATTTATTGGAGGAGTCCAACACAGCTTCAATATAGACAACATGACTAATTTTAGATATTTAGACTTTGGAATCTGTATAATATTATAATCATATACTTTCTCAGTCTACTTTCTCAGCTGCCATTTTCTTTATAACTTTCAAACTCAGAAGAGCCTTTGAGTGTCATTTTTGCAAATTCCAAACTGTTTTTTTTCTTCTTCTTTTCAAATTGACCAATTCATTTGCAATATCTACTTAATTGAGACTGAATACTGTAGGAGAAAATTCTCTTCAGTAGAGTTTTGTGTCACCTTCTATGAACCCCTTGAAATCAGTGTGCATAATTAGACAGACCATAAATCTGTTGTAGTATCAAGTGTGCCAATTATTTTAACCAGACCATATGTCCAACAAGCTCTGTGTAAAAATCTTCAGCTTAAAAAAAATGAATAAATAAATCAGCACAGTCACTCATTAAGGCTGAGGAAAGTGAGTGTGCGGTGAGGGGTCACAATGCATCAGTGTGGTCCAGCCTTTCCCCAGGAAGTACTTAAAAGGGCCCATTGAGGAGACAATGCCATTTCCCTCCCCACACATTTCCCTGAGGAACATATAATACTTCCTCTTAAAATATAAAGAAGTTCAAGAGTGTGGTAATAATCAGTTTCAGTGATGTGAGCTTTAATGATCTTGGTGTAAAATGAATCACCATACTGTAATAAAAACTAACCCAGCCAATCTTCAGGCATTCTGGAGAGTTGCTTTAAAAGATTTAACAAAAAATACAAAAGTATTTGTTCATCATTTTGATGCCTTGAGCACACAGAGAAGATTCACATTTTGATGTTGGACATTCCCACCCTGACTTTAGGCCTACTTGCTTTGAAGTGCTGCCACTGAATATCTTATAGTCCCTATAAATTATGGATTAGACGGCTCAAATAAATCAGGTCTTTAACAAGTTCCGCAAATGTAAACTTTTCTTTTCTGACCTCGGTGGTGAGCTTGCAATCTAGCCGTGAATCTGACCATTTGCGCCCTGTCAGCATTACAGCCTTACTCTGAGCCAAAAGTCTAAAAATGACTGTATCATTGCACTGACACATCATTGCCTGGCTGGCATGCACTTTAAATGACTTCTGCAGAGTAGTGGCTCATTGGTTTTTGGATATGATTTTTTTTTAACAGAATTGTATTGGTTAGTTACTTATACACTTCGCCATCATATCAATAGCGCACAAATAGAAATAAAAGTAAAAAACGTTTAAAAAAGAAGAAAATGTATAAAAAGAAAAAGAAAAAATATAAGAAAACTGAAATGAAATAAAAAAGAAAATAAATAACTAGAGCCACCCCAAGTATTTCAATTATAACTTATATTAGATCAGATTGTTCTTAAACTGAAATCCCACAGTCCAGCGAGCCACTGATCCTATACAAGTTTGATGCAATTGTGAAGGACATTTTAATTTAAGACTAATTAGCGAGACTTTGCCAGCTCTGCAAGGAGACAGTGCACACAGTAAATGTCCCGCTGAGAGCTGGTGCCATTGCCCTGACTTCTCACCTTGAGAAAGCCCCAATGAACAGCAAGAGCTCTGCTGAACACAGTGGATAGCTCAAATAACAAACCTGTACCCTCTCTTTGCCTGTGTTGCCCTTTTTGTAATTTCACCAGCACCAACAACAACACTAGTACATATCAACTTTGAGGAGTCAAGTTTGCTTTTAATGTGATGTGTTTTATTTAGCTTTTTCTCTTACTACACAGCCACCAGGTTGCCAATGCTTTTTTTGTCTGATAGATTTACAGATGATCTTGATTGGGTCACTGGGCAGCTAAATTCCATTTCACCCCAAATGTGCTGTTCCAGTTGAAGTGGGATATTTTTAGCACTGTTGTCTGGCTTTTCAATCCATATTTACTGTACTCTATAGCCCTGGGACACAAAGGGAAAGTGGGGCAACAATTCCAAAACATATTAGAAATGTATCTGATTAATCACAAAGCAAGAATCAATTCATTAAACACTTTCTGATGGGGCTATACTGTAATAAAACATACATTATAATGAGGTACAGCTTATTGTGCTGCTGATTTCATCTACATCTGCAAAATTCATAAAGTGTCTAATTAAAATGTGAACTTAATCTGATCCTGTCTCAGCCTGGGTAATAATAAATGCCCTAGTTTGTGTGCATGTTTGTGTATGCACACGCAAACCTGGATGTATCATGGGAAATGCAAATTATTTAAATGGAGCTTGTACAAATGAAAAGTTATATGAGGACACAAGTTGTCCTGACCATGCACATAAACACAAACAAATTATGGATATTTGTCAAGATACATTTGTGTGTGAGTTCAAACTGAGATTGTCAATCAAGGTCGCTTAATTTAAATAAAAATGCCCTTTTGTCACTTTCTGCAAAAACTGCACAAAGTGGAATGACTGAACAAAGCAAAGCTTGTAATGTTTGTGAACACCATTTGTTGTGTTGCTATCGAATTACTACTAATGAGGAACCACACAGTAGTGAATGCCCAGTTGTTATGTAAGAGATTAGACATGCTTGAACGCCACAATGGGGGCCATGGAGGAAGTGACGCCCCTTAAGCAACTCCTGCTATATTTAGCCGGGGATTATAATCCAGTAATGATGAGTTTTTCTAAACGAAACCACTCCTCATGTTCCTCAAGAACAAATAGTTCTTGGTGAGGACTTTTTGTTCAACCACTTTCCAGTCTATTTCTTGGTTGTGACATCTGGAAATTCATTTCAGTGCAGTCAAATTTCAAAATAAGAGCCCACACAAAACAGAGTTCACTCACTGATTAATTACAACAAGTTTACTTAACATCTTGTCTACATTGTATATTATTCACTGGAATGGTATTTGTGTGCTATCATGATGATTTACAAAATACAGCATGATGTTCCAACAAGGGTGCATATAATAATATATCGTAGGAGCAGGTTAGAGATTTTGTCCAACCAAGAGGAAAGACTGTTCTGTGTGCATATATTTGACTTTTTATCCATTTGTAATTCTCATTTTCTTTCTAACCCCTAAGTAGGACTGTGCTCATTGTTTTACTGCAGAAAAGTGGATGACATAAGCATCATTTTTTTGGCAACTGACCATGTTACATTAATTCTGGAGTGCAGCCAAAGGGGTGACTGTGATATATTTCATTGCTGTGTTTGCCGTATCCACGGTAGCTGCAGCACACAGGAAAAGCATGCTATCGCCTCATTGCTGTCTGTTAGGGAAAGTAATACCCTTCATTGGCTAAGATAAGGTCCATTAATTATTCTCTCCCTGGCAACATCATCAAAAATGGATTATTTTCTCTATCTTCAAATTAAGGACATTTAAAGCTATTTTCTGCTCTTTATCAGCTATATTAAATGAGAAAAGAGCGTTTTACTTATCACCTGAAGGTCTCAGTGCTACAGTTTGTTTACTTACTAGTTGTTTTAGCAGTTGTAAGTTAATAATTCTTCACTGACTAATAACCAAAGTGAAGAAGAAACAAATATTGACTAGTCAGGAACACAGATGAGCCCCCTGAGCTAAAAGTCAGCTACTGGATTACTGTGAGAGAACACAGCTCTAATTGGTCTCGAGGGCTTTTGCAAGTAAACAGGAACACAGTCTTGAATGTTCATTTGTCCAAACAGGCTAATTACTAGCCTAGCTGTGTGCATCCTTCCATAAAGTAGTTTCTACAGTGGTGAATTTTTGTGTAGTTAACCTCTCTGCGTTTGATGAAAATGAGTAGACATTGCTCAACATATTTACATAATTATTTGTATGAAGAGATCAGAGATTCATTCTGGCATTTAACTTGCACAGTCATCATTGTTTGAAGATAAACGTGCACGAATGCAGGCATTCCCCCTATTGACACTTGATGGATTGAACATTTTCTCTGAGTGAACCATAGTTCAACTCATTGCGTCATTTTACCTAATTTCAGTAGTGGAATGTGTACCCCAACACCCTTCACCTCACCTCACCGGCAACCCAACACCACCGTACTGACCCCTGGGATGCTTTATTTTGACTCATATTTTTAGATATCCTATTGGGCTTCGCACTTTCCTGAATGAGAATGAATGACCACCTGCTGTACACATCCATCAGGCTGGGCAAATCCATCGTGCCATCAGATGAGAAAGACAAAATTTGACACATTAGCAGTGCTTTTCAGCCATTTATGGATTTTATTTTTTGTCAGGAGGTCGCTTTAACACAATATTACAAGGTTAGTCCCAGATTTCCAACATGTCAGGGTGGAAGATTTGAGCATAAACTCTACATCAAATTTAATGGTGAACTCAAAAGTGTGCCTGTATGCTAAAACCTATGATAGAACCATATGTCTCCCTCTACTGCTCAGTGCCCTTGCAGTTTTTTCATTCTTTCACTACACTTTTGTTTTTTCATTCGAACCGTGCATACTAAAAGAAAAGCTTCTGGGATATTGGCTGGTCATGTGGCTTAACCTTTTAGCTGCATCATGCTGCACACTCTGTGTTCAGTGCTGTGTGTGCAGATGGAAACCCGAGGGACTTTAGCTTTAAAACACGACAGTGAATGCAACAGCAGCAGAGCCCATTGTTAACTGCTGATAAAGATGCTGAAGGCCAGTTGCTCAGTTATAGACTGAGCTTGGTCACAGAGTACAACACAGGCGATGAATGATGAAATCAAGTCAAATTTGACATCTCTCTCACTTCTTACACCTGTTGAACACAAAAAAACATGTTCTTATCTTATCAGGCTTCTTGTTACGTAACAAGTGGTCACTCCAGTCTTAGATTCCTATCAGGTGTGTGTGCCATTTCTCCCTCCCTAAAAGCAAATTCTTAAAGGATTGCTCTGCATTTGAGCTTGCTGAGGCTTCACCGTGCTATCACCTCACTTTCCCTGATGCTCTTATCCACAGAGATTTAGAAGGACTAAGTATGACAGGTGTAGTCCCTTGCTTAAGGAACTACAATAACTTTAGCTTTTCAGTATGGGACAGTCACTCCAACCACTAGGCCACCCTATTGTCCAGAGCAAGCTGTAGAGCTTAAAATCCAGTGTCCAGTGCCTGCTGTGCCATCTCATGCCAAAGCAAACACGCCTGAGGGGAAACTGGTTGCAGTTAGAGACTAATAATCAAATCGTCTGGCTCCCCAACCCTCAGCCCACGCTACATTCCCTGCCAATAATATTTCCGTTGCTGCATTTTGATAATGGCTTACAATCAAAGTTCAAAGAGAGTTCATGCCTGCCTTTGATAAAACACTGCTCAATATTTACTGTGGTACTCGGCAGAGCTACTGGCACTGTCAGATTCTGGCCAGTGTGCTGTACACACCGTTCTCATGAAGAGGCTGGCAAGATGAATTCAATAGGATTCAAAAAGTGCTGCACATTCCAGAGAGTCTCCGACAGAGGCGAGGAATGCTGATGCTGGACTTTGGCTGAAGGGAAATCTAAGAAGCATTTACTAATTCATTTTTACAGAATGAGAAGATGTCAATAACTAATACAAAATTAAACACAAACTCTTATTCAGACTGGTCAAACCGAGAAAAACATTTCCCCTGCTTAACCACAGTTCTCATTGGAATGCAAATTTTGTGAGCGATTTTACCAAATGTTAGGACTTTTGTTTAAACTCTTCAGTCATTTGCAGGATCAAGTGGCATCTATTACACTGTTATTATTAAACTGTGGGTGAAAGTGTAAAAAAACACCTGGATTTGAATGAAGATGATATACAGTTTTTCTCAATTCTTAAAACACTAAAACCCATTGGCTGAACAAAGTTCTCAGTTGCCTGAACTCATTTAGCTAACTGTGCAGTCTGTTGTCAATACCTTAAACCATTTCACATGGTAAAACACAATTTGCAGATCTCACTTAGACTTTTCAGCAAATCTATAAACACATTCTCATTTTCAAAACACATTCTGCACTTTAATGCACATGTCATCCATACTGGTAAACACAAGTGGCAACAATCAAATACAAATAGAGAACACATGTCATTGATTGAACACAACCACTCAAAATGTATTTCACTTGTTTCAAATGATGTGACACAACCAATATAAGCCAGTTCAGAGAGCAAACAGGTTGTTGAAGGTGGGAAGGAGAAAGTCTGAGAATGGATAGAAGAAACAATGTGAGAGGACGAGGACAAGTGCATATGCGAGGTGTCAGGGCTGGATACGGAACACAAGAGGCTTCTTCCCCCGTTGCCTCAGGAGGGACAATATTGCTTGTGATGTCGACGAAGTGCGCTGGCCTGACCCAGCCCAAAGACAAGAAGAAGCACATTGATCACATGTTTACTCCTTTGATTTTTGTCCCTTTTAGTATTGTATACTGTAGTACAGTGCATTGTAGGCTGTATACTCTACAATGAACAAATTGTATGGCCCTGAACATTGTGCTTTCCAACAGTACTGACTGCTCAATAGATTTTGACTGGTTGCAGGTTCATATCAACAAAGAACAAGAATTACAGTATCACAGAGACAAAGGACAAGTTTGTGAGATGCATCTCACAAAAAAATAGAAATAGGGGTACAAGGAAGAGGAAGAACAAAAAAAATTGCAAAGAGCAAAGCAGAGTAGTAATTTCTGATCAATTTTGAGCTACTATGAAAGAACATGTTTTTGTTCATCTAAAGACAATGACGGAAAAATATGAAATTTGTTTTGAGATTAAAAATGAACTTCTCCCTGATAACTATATGTTTTGAACAATGTGTTTTCTATTTTTTGGTGTATTGTTTACTGACTGCTTGATAGTGTTTATCATTTTCATCACTTTGTTTATGATTTGAGAGCAGTGTTTGATTTTGAACACAGGTAAAACTGTTTTGAGGCGAAAGTTTCATTTTGCAAGAGGAGTCAGAGGTTTTGTAAATAGTGCTTGAAGATGAGGTTTTGTGTTTAATGTTTTCAGAAAATGGAGCAATTTTCAAAAATTGTGTTTTAGCAATTGAGAAAAACTGTAATATATGTCACTGACCTGGCATCACAAACAGAATAACAAAAGAGTGGTTTTATTCATATGAAATTGTGGAAAAACCCACAATAAGCAGTTATTGGTTTGGAGGACTGACACCCAGCCTGATCCACCTCATTACAGGAACTATTTTCCATCTATCCTCTAACATACAACAACACACTGTTAACAGTGATTGACAGCTACGCCTACAGTGAGATCCGACCCTCCTTATTTAAAGGTAATCCTTACTGACCTCCAGACTGTCCATCATTTTGTATCCCTCACATCACATTTTGATCTATCAGACTTCAGCTGTCAAATCATGGTTCTCGTGATTGTAAATTTTACACCAAACCTACAGTTACTATAGAAGCAACCTAATACTCCAAACGAGCAAAGCACTTTTGATCTGTCGTCACAAGTAAAACGAGTGGATATGCTCTTTTCTTTATCTTTATTTTTATTTGAAAGGGTCAGTGCATATTAATAAACATTTCTGTAAATATGCCAGATTTAGCCAAAAGGCTAGTTTTCATCTGCAGCCCCTGGCCAGATGTTACAATAGGCTACCTGGCTTTAACCTTGGACTGGAATGATCAGTGATTACACAGGAAGAGTATAATAATGTAAACGGAAAACTAAAAGAGGTGACAAAGGGCTGTGAAATATTTGACCTTCTCCAGTGCCTCAGGTTTTCTTCAGTTATTCAAATATCACTGTTTTAACCAAGCAGTCAAAATATGCAAAGTGTTTAAGACAGTAAAGAGACACATTAGTATTATAAATTGCTGTTATGTTGTTAAGGAAAGAAGTAAGTACATACAATGAAGGCAAGACACTACAGGCAAAAACATGCAGTGGTCAATTTTAAGATTTTTCTTTCATGTCTTCTTTCAGATTAGTGGAAAGAAGACATCTAAAATAGATAGCATGTGTTTATTTTACTACACTTTGTCTATTTGCGTCTGTAGATTTCTCCTATAAATTCAGTTAGCATTAGATAATGCCTTCTATTTAAACATAATCTTTTATGGTTTTCATAAAACCATAAAAGATTCATGGTAATATCTATTAGTTAAAATATCTTACCCTATTCACCTGTAGTGTCTTGCAAAATGTATGGAATTTTACTATACACATATCTCTTAAGGCTGTTTTCTCAAAATTAGGTTTTTGTTCTCATAGCCTGAAGTAGAAATCTTCACTTCAGTAGCACTTACATACACCAAACTTTCCAGTTTCATTCCAATCTACATTCTGAAGGTTTTTACAGAGGGCTTGTTCGTATATCTGAGAGCCTGATTTAAACCAGATTTTATTCCTAAAAACATGGCAAAAATGAATTTTTATGGCTGTTGAAAGTATTTTCTGATTTATGGAGTGATACAAAAGAAAATAAATTCCATCTGTAAAAACCTTTCACTCTCATATGTCAACAAAACGAAACAAGAATTGAGAATTGCCTAAATATATGTAATTAACTTGGGAAGTTTAATGGTGATATCACTATTAAAAAGTTTACCCTATTCGTCTGTAGTGTATGTGACAGGAGTACTCAAAAACTTGAAATTTCAGACCAAGCAAAATAATGAGCTTTGCTCTTTGTTTAGCTGAATAAAGAAACAGTTAACCCACTGTAAATTGTCTATGCAGCTCTTCTCAAACCTGCTGGTAACTTTTAATCAGTCAAGTCTGTTATGTCACGTCTGTGATAAATTCCCAATTGCTGTAGAGATAGATAGAGATATGGAGTGGACACAGCTCATCAAGCAGCCCACCCATTAATCCCATTCCTTCGATTTGGCATAGCCAAAAGGTGAGAGACGCATCCATCTTGATGCTCATGTCAGTGAAGCAGATTTGATTTGTCAGGCAGTGTAACCTTGAGGCTTGTTACAGTGGTTCACATGTATCTTTTCTCTCTCACACGATGCGATAAGTGATGGGTTTCCATAGGAGTGTAACACACAGGTGCAGCATCATTTTTCTCAAGTGATCCTTCAGTGTAGCGCATACCCACTCGCTGTGAAATTATTACCTGGGGGCATGTTGTAGAATATGTTACAGATTTGTATCCATATCCAAAACCAGAAGCATCTCAGACCCTTTTAGTGGCAGAAATCAAATTTCAAGCATGAAAAAATTTAAAATAGAAAAAAATTATGTTGGACTTGTTGCATTCTACACCATTTTATTGAGCAAAAACTTGTGTCTGCGAGATAAAATACTCTTATGCACATTAATATACAATAAATTCCATTTCTTCCAGTAGTGTCTCTGCCTACCGTACAGGATGATTACTTAATTTGTGAGAGCAGTGCAATGGTAAACATCCCTAAAAAAACAGGGATGCTGCATACATGGTAACTTAACACTTTCTTTCACCCTGACTCTGTTCTGACCTAACTGTTACCCCGCCCACCATAACCTCTGGTGCAGCAACTAAGTAGACAGCATCTCTGTGTGACCTCATTATGGGATCAAAGGTCCTCTGACTCAGGGATGAGCAGAGGCTCAAGGGAAACAGCAGGGAAGGGGACTGGATCGCCCACCGACACCCACCCCAGAGCAGATCTGTTGAAGGAGGGTCGGTTGACTGCCGCATCCCCCTGGAGCTCTGGGTAGTCAGGGAGAGGTTCCACCTGGAGGGACTTGATGGGAGCCCGTCTTGGTGCCTTACCGAAGCCACCAAACGGGGTTGCCACCCTGGAGGTGACAGGGTGACAGTGTTTTAACAGTAGTCGTCATGTGCTAATGAGAGGGACTGCAGTGACATTTGAAGTGATGCAACTAATTAAAGCCAAGCAAAGACTTTGACCAGAGAGAGAGACTGCTTAGAGTGAAGCACACTTTTGTACATTGTGAGTTAGATGGACAGTACTTTGCTCACTCAGTCAGCATTTGTGTCCATGATGAATTAAAGCCAGCCTATGTTAGTTTTAAATAACACAATATCTCAATTGAATTTATAGGCAATAAAACACACTCAGAGGTTTTGCTGCTACAGCCTTACTTGTGTGTTGTGTGGTATGACCAATAGCATATGGTTGCTCTATATAATCGCCATTACTGAGTCAGTTTTAAGGCTTTATGAGTCTCCTCTACTTGTGCTACTGTATACCATTGTCTAGCATTTACCATCCTCCCATAACACAGTGACTGCTGTTTACCGAAAGATACTGTACATAAGCTCACTTTAAATAACAAATGTTCATATTTTGCATGTGTCTGCTTCTTTAAAGTGGGCATTTTATAGGCATTTTTAACCTGTAAGGTTATTACCTGTTGAAACTTTTGTAGCCTGGTAGGTCAGGTTGGGGCTCTGGCTCGGGCATATGGGTGTTGAGCGTGTCAGCCAAGGCCGGGTCACTGATGATGGCCTGCTCCCAGGGTGAGTGGTAGGACTTTGGTACAGCTGTACGGTTGAACTTCTCTGGAGGGATGTCTTTCAAAGGACCTCCATACCCTAGGTGGGTGCACAACATAGACAGTGATGATTAAAATAGGGCTTTCTATAGTTTTTTTCCATTCCTTTTGCATCTATTTATTTGTATTTTTAAATTTTATTCAATGCTGGAGTCGGGTTTGGGTATTTCAACACACATGGTTAGTAATGAAGTGAAACTTAAGAGCTAAATTGCAAACTATTTTCACTGTTTCTTAAACAGCAACAACAAAACATGCTTTCCAAAGAAAGCCTTCCCTTTGATTCCCTTTTGTGGCATATAAAACGATCAAGGCATAGGCGGCGCTAGGCTATTTTTAGGGGTGCTGAAGCACCCCTAAAAATCATCTCAGCACCCCTGAAAAATAAAGTCCTTATCACTGTGATTTTGTGAAATCGTTTAGTGCTCAAACGTTATTACTTCTCCAAACCTGATTTTAGCGATGGAACAGGATAAATGACGACAGGCTCAGCTCAGTTGTAGCCTAAAGTCAACAGCCTATCTGCGATTCCCTGAACGAGGGCGCCTCAGCCTACTCTTCAGTCTGTGCAGATAACTTTGGGGGAATTCGGTCGTCAGAGTATGGCTACTTTCAACCACTGAAAAGGTATGGCTAATGGAGTGAAAATTAAATCTAATCGACTGAACATGTTAAGTAGGCTACAGGTGTAGTATTTGTGGAACCAATCTGTAATTCCCTGATCACAATGATGGCAATTATATCTGAATTAGCCTAGCTTATTCACCACGGAGTCCAATTTTGTTGTGCAACGTTAGACAAAATTGCTAACTGTAGGCAAATGTAGCTTAGGAGTAGCCTATAACGATTAAAGTGTGCTATTAATAGCCTGCCGTAACGGCTTGAGCACCGCTACCTCCCTACCAGACACTTTCTTATTTTTAACTGTCAATGCAAATGAAAAATAAATAATTCGACCTGACGGATCATCAGACTCATTCACATCAGAACTGAAACACTGGAAGAACAAACCCTGACTCACAGTCTGTTTCCCCATAGATGGATATACATTTCTTTTTTTTAAAGAAAACAGCCAGGTTCAGGTGATAAAGTATAAGATAAGCCTTTAACATTATCCCACTGCACTGAACAGCAACCCCATATTCACATATGTTATAAATAGGTGAATGTATAACCATGGGTAGCCTACACGATACATTCTCTGTTGATTAGTCGATTACATTTGCCTTCTGGTTGACAGCACAAAGGAGTGAGGAGAATAGAGAGGGAGAAGGGCAGAGAGCAAGATGAACAAGGTGAGAAAATGGCTAGGTAGCCTTAAGACACACACACACACACACACACACACACACACACACACACATATATATATATATATATAGTAGGACTACTGTGTTTTTTGTTTTCTTTTTTATTTGATTATTTCCTAGTTGATTACAAAATGTTTTGTATGTGATTGTCAGTGATATGACAGAGGGAGGGG
This sequence comes from Sander lucioperca, assembly GCF_008315115.2. Lineage (NCBI taxonomy): Eukaryota > Metazoa > Chordata > Actinopteri > Perciformes > Percidae > Sander > Sander lucioperca. Next base: position 24,004,622 of record NC_050189.1, read on the forward strand.
GATAGAGAGAGAAAGCAGGATGGAGAGAGAGTGGACAAAGAGAGGGACCTGGTAGAACCAGGTGAGAAAGTGGACATATATTGTATGGGCAAAAACATTTAAAACACTTAAAATATTCCATTCACATTATATTTACATATGCATTTCATAGAGGACTAGGCTCTTAAGAAAAAGAGATGTTGGAGATTATTCATCATTTAGCTGTATAACCATATCAGTTTCTATCAATGATGTAAATGAAAAAGTTGAAAATCAACAGCAGAAAAAAACATGAATAATCCTGTCTAAAAATATGTTAAGGCTTATTTTACCAGTTCAAGGTACTGTATGTGTGCTGCAATAATCATGCTTTGTAGTTGCCATCTTTTTTCACAGCAGATGCCTTGAATCTGTTGATAGTTTGTCATAATTGCATGTCTCAATCTGTCCACAAAACTCACAAGATTGTTTTTATGATTTAAGGGTTTAAAAAAAAAAAAATCTTACGGGGGCATGCCCCCGGACCCCCCTAGCTTAACTGCTATCAACTTTTCATTAAGGGCTGAGCCCCCCCAAAGGTCAGATCCTAGAATCACCCCTGGATCAAGGAACGGTCAGCTGGTCATGAGTAAACTTGATTAGGAGTGCATGCAGTCTGCTGATGTCTCATCACATGATTTATTGGTACTAAAGTTAAAAAATGTACCTCTTACTGCCATTTGAGGTTGCTTTTTCTTAGCTTTAAAGTACTTAGTGTTACGTGAAATGTGTGTGTGTGTGTGTGTGTGTGTGTGTGTGTGTCTGTCTGCATGTATGCCTCTCCCGCCTAGTCTATGTGTGTTGATGGGAGAGGCCAATCCAAAGCACTATCCTTCAAACCGAGCACTTCACTCAGGGGGGCTTGCAAGCTCAGGCATTACATAACACAGGGCGTCATGTCACGTCCTAACCGCTCACAATGAACAATCCCCCTTCCTGAGTTTATGTTTTGCCCTGAGGAGGAAGCAGGAGAGGCCAAACAGACCCAAGGAGAGGTTTACAGATTTCGGGGAGAATCTATTACAAAACATAGTGTAAAAGATTTTCTGAGGCCATGGAAATTTTTCTTGTGGTTGAGCATTTGGCTGAGTTGATATTTTTGTGGTAAAGGACTGTCACACACCCCACTCTATGCACTCTGTGTGGAGATGAAAGAAGGATCCCAAAAAGCACTGAAAGGCCAGAGAGGAAGACTTTCCAAAACATTCAAATGTGGCATAATTTTTGAGAAATGGTTCTATAATCAAAAACACATTTGATTTTGATTTGTCTATGCTTTGTCTTGAGAATGGCACAAAACAATTCAAATGGACATAAGAGTACATTTTTAGAAGGTTTTAACAGCTACGGCACCATGCATCCTATCGTGAATGATCATATAATGTTGTTACCAATTTCTAGCTAATACTTTCAAAATCTTCAGCATATTATCAATTCTTGTCTTATTTAAGCTCTTTTATAATCTAAAGTTCACCGTGTATCACTATAGCCTGTTAAAGACATTTTGCATTACAGGGGCATGGAACATTGGTGGGTGAGTGTGCTATTTCAAGAGTCCTAACCATTTGATACCTACTGCACTCTGGCCTGATTTCTGCTACAGCTGGAGTGACTTCATTGAGACACTGAAAGTTGGTGTCTGGTCCTGAGCTCCAGAAATAAAACCCAACCCCTGTGCTGACGTACTCGCCCCTAAATCAGTATTGGTTTTGTGTCAACTGGGCAGAATTTAGACACGAGGGAGGATGTGAGTGCCACTGATGGTATCAGTGGCACGAGAGGCAAACAGGAAACACTTCCGTGGGTAAAAATCAACATTTCTTTCCTTAAAAAGATGGTCAAAGTTGATTGTAACGAGAAGGGGGAAAAAGAGGTGGAGAGTGAGAGCAATGTGGGAATGTGGAGAAGTAGCTACAGTATAAAACAAGGGAGTGGGATGAAGATAGAAAGACAGAGAAAGAAAGGAGACAGGCAGAGAGAGGGAGAATGAAAAACATGTAATCATATTATGCCTGAGGCCAGAAGATTCCAGGCAAGAAGAAAATGCTTTCCTTTACGATCAAAGCCTGCCTGAGTACATACAATGAAAAACAGCTGAATCCTTATCAAAACTCCATACATCCAATGCTTTCTGGAGAGCACATCCACACAGTTTATCCACCAGGAGCAGTACCATCTCGCGTGAGCTGTACTACATTCAGTATTGTTAAAAAACAAAAACAAAAACAAAGGGGAAGATCGGTATGGCAAAATTATACCAAACATGGTAATGAAGCCAAACCTTTGCAACATATGACAGGGACAATCATAATAGATAAAATACTCCGCTCAGGACTGGGTGATGATGTAATAGATGGGAAGCAGTTGTATTATTCTGCAGAAACAGAGACTAAGTAAGATCACTGAGGGGAACCGAGGTCAACTGGTTTGTCAATCCAACCTCAGCTACAGTACATCATTGCTGCAATGGCTTTGGGTCCCTGAACTCTTGGTTGTATTGTTACCTACCCGGGGCGATGCTGTCTGGATTTGGCACCATGCTTCTATCTGGTGTGTCAGATGGCACAGTAGGCGATTGGTCAACATCCACGTTGTTCTCGCCGCTGTGGCTGCCCATGGCACTCCCATTCTCAGTCTGAGAAACCATTATGTTCTAAAAGAAAGATCCAAGAGGTGAGTTAAGCTTAAAAGAAAAGGTAAATACAAATTTGCATTTTTTGGGATTCAAATTTCACTTTTGACCTGGAACAGTAGCTGACAAAATAATCTCCATCTTTTCTGGAGCTTTTGACCCTCTCCTCAGCAGATGGAGTTGGAAATTGTACATGAAACATGCATTTACTGATTTCTTTTTTGGTAAGAGCTCCAGAACAGTTAACCTTATGGTGATATTTTTCTATCAACAATTTCCTATCTCATGGCACAATGGATCATTTTAGGAAGATGGCAAAAGTATTCAGCTATATCTGTTATGACATATTTCGAATTCTTGAATTAAAATGAAAAATGTGAGTTGCATGCATAGTAAAGTGGCATAGTAGTTTTAATGATTCTTATTAAAACCAAATTTCCCACTTTTTCCATTTTTCATGTGGACTCAAAGCAGTTAACAAACCTCAATCTTCCAACAACAAGAAGCAGAGAAACTGTATGCGTGTCACTTTTCCCTAACATTAGAAACATTGTGTTGTGGGCTGGGACGAAATGTACCACAGCCCAAGCATCCAGCTTTCATCCCTCTGAAAGATATTTATGATGATTTACTCCAGGACTTCCTTAGGAAATGTTGACAACTTGAAATAAAATCCCTCCGTTGCCCCGAGCAATAAACAAACCAGAGATATGCGAGTTCTCCTCACTTCAAAGATGAGGCGAAAAAACTTCCCTGGAGGATAATAATTATTTTATCTGTGGACTTCATGAGTGCAATGAAAAGTATACAAAGCCACAACACAAACAAATGAAAGAGGATATAACTAGGACTGCTAAGTAATTAGATATAACAAAGATAAACTTACTTTATCTTAGTTCAATTTTAATGAGAGTTTTGATACATACATTGTTTTATTTCTGACCAGGTCAGGCTAAGATAAGCACTGATGGGGAAAAAGAAAAAGCGGACTTGGCACACTGCCCATCAATACACAAAAGGACATTAATAAAGCTACTTATGACCGCTGGAAGACTTTTATAACTACTATTCTGTGCCACTCCATGTCTGGAGAGCACGAGTCAAATAAACACTTTAAGTGCTTCATCTTTTCCACATATACTTTGTCAGGATGTAAGGTATTGTGCAAATGTTTTTCAAATGATGGAGGCGGAACATGACTGTGCTTGAAGAAAACACGCTCTGGCAGTGTGACGTGTTACAATAACCACTTTATCAAAGTGTGTTTTGATAATCCATATCAATCTACTGTGAATGTATGTGTATTTAAAACTTTTTTTTAGGGAAAATACAATTATTTGCCTTCTTGCTAAGAATTGACAGAGCCATTGTAGCTGTTTCCCTGCTTCCAGTCTTTATGCTAAGCTAAGCTAATCTCCTTCAGAGCTCCATAGTTAACGCACATACTTGTACGTGGTATTTATCTACTCATGTAACTCTTGGCAACAAAGCGTTTCTATGTATTTTCCAAAAAGTTTAACTACTCCTGTAACAAACAATTTAGACAGAATTCAATGATTATTTTTTTTCTCGTGCATGTGTGTTGTTGTATGTATTCATTCATATGTGATTATTGCATCACAGTTTCTGCTTACATTGAGCTGCTGGTTGTTTTCATTCTGGATGCTCTCAAAAGTGTATTTTTCTGAGCGTCTCTGGCGCATTTTGAAGAGACGAGAGCCCCGGTTTGAGGTAAGAGACAGCTCCTCCAGCATGATGTCCTTAGGCGCATTGACTTTCTTCCCAAGAGCCATCTCTGTATCTGGACACAAAGAGACAAACAAAAGACTAAAGAGCTTGTGTATACAATAAATACTTGTAAATTGATCTGACTTCTGACAAGACAAATTCATTTTTCTATTTCCTATACTCCCACCTATCAAACCTCATTGAACACAAATTATATTCACACAGAAAAAAGCCTGCTGCAAAAAGCCCTCTACATGGATTGCTGACTTGGTACTCCTGCTGATATGATGAATGAGCAATTATCTCCCCTCGTAATCCACTCATGTCTAGTGCTTGTTTTGTGGTTAGCGCCACATGCTAGCTACTGCATGCTGATCATGGAGATGTCATAGGCCTATATACAAGTGGTAGGCGCATAATTTGCCAGAATATCTTTCAGCTGTCAGTAGCCCTCAGACCCAGCCACACAGTTGCCCTCACCCTGAAATAGCGTGTTCAAAGGACAACGACAAAGGGATTAGTTACTTTGGCCCATAAAAGTATTCATTTGCTTATTTATAGTCAGGGTCATAGAAGGGAGGGTTGGCCACTGCTGCGATGGCAAATGGTGGGCTCATACCTTCTATAAAGTGAACGTGTCCACTGCATGTCTGTGTCTGGCAGGGTGAGACAGTCTTTACAGTAAAGTTAATGTGTCTGTCAATTAAATGTGTATTTTAAGTTATGGTGTTAAATCCGTGTCTATGTCATTGTTGATGAAAAAAGAATGTGAGGGGGGTGGAAGGAGCAGGATGTGAGGATAAGAAGAGAAGGTGAGATAGAAACAGTAGCAAAGAAAGGATGCAACTAGAGAAAGAGAGCGAAACTGAGAGGTCAGAGGGATTAGAAAACAGGGAAGTGAAGAGGAGATGATACTGCTACCTTCCTGGGCTTGAACCTCCCTACAGATTGCTGCCGCCTGCATTTTCCTCTCCCTGGTCGTCATGGTGGAGAACTGTGACATGGCTGCCCCTGGAGAGTCGGGGGTGAGGCAAAAAGTCACAGGAAACAAAGCACATCAGTACCCCCTTGTTCCAAGGTAAAACAAGACACAAAAGCAAGACAACACGGCTGCATGTTGGCCATCGATTGGCCAGCATTGAGCATCCACACCACGCACAAAGACCCACCGAAGCAAATAGAAGTGATTGGGGCAGTGAAAAGGGCAAAGTTAGCACATCCCTTTAAATAACCTTGGGTTATTAAACGCCAAGCACACACTCTTCAGACATGGCAACCAGCTGTGTCAGGGGCCTGGGAATCAATGTTTGAAATTACCCAAGTGGGCTGAAAGGACACAGATAGAGACCATAGTGCTGTCACAGAAAACACGTGAGACAGTGAATGAAATAACACAGCGGAAAGTTTACTCCAAGGTGTCAGTGAACACAACACATATGTTTCATTCCAATCCAAAATGCTTTTCACAAAGTTTCTTGATGGAACATAGGAGCCTATCAATAGCTAAAGTATATTCCCCATGCATATCACAGTTTTGGCTAAGTAGATTAAAAGGCAAGTTTGCAAAGTTTACTTTTAGCTTCAATAAAATCAGCTTCCGAATCTTGAACCTCCATAAAAATGCCAAGCAATAAGACAAAAGGTTTTATTGCAAAAACATGTATATAAAAATAATTTAAGAGAATAGAATAGGCAAGCTGTGTGATTGACTGGAAAATGAAGAGAGAGCAACTGCAGGTGGTGGTGAGAATCCTGATTCAAAGTGGAAGTGTAACGTTAGAACTAGATAGCACACCTGTGGAGAGGCCCGAGTGATGGCTTACCTGTCCTGAAGGACCCTCAGGGCGGAGTCTCAAGTTGTGCCTGTCTCCTCAGGGTAGGAAGTCAGAAAGGTGAGAGGCAAGAGGTTCAGACTTAGTAGTGCGACCCGTGTGGGTGCTTGCGTTCCCCGGCACTGGGGCTTGTCGTGGGGAGGGTGGGCAGAGGGGGCTGTATCCGACCCGACTGACTGAGTGACCGAATGAGTGGGTGGGTGTCAGTTTGACTGTTGTCATTGGTATTTAGTTCACAAGCGGAAGGGTGACTAAATTTAGAGCGCTGCCACTACTACTAACTTTACCCTCCATCTAGCTATCTATCTTCCTGCCAGTGATGTTACAGAAGCTGGAGGATCTATATAACTGATTTCAAATCAGTTCATATGCCACAGAGGCTACTTCTGCAGTTGATTAAGAGTGTGGGAGAAATTCAAAAAAATTTGAATTAAGAATTAGCTCTCCAGCAGAGAAATTAAAACAGTTAGTGTAGCTAAAGGTTATGTAAAAATTGATAAAATAGTTGGCTACAAGTTAAGGATAAATGTTATGTTAATGATAAATGTTAATACAATTGTGAAAGTGATAGAGAACTAGTTTGTACGTCCAGCTTCTGCAAATCGAAGTGGTAGTACGGTAGCATGAACATAAACTTAACCAAACCAACCTAAACATAAAAATATATATATATACTGCATATATATTCTAACATGACATCTAGTTTTCAATTAATTCAAATAGACACACTTTAGAAAGTGATGGATAGTGTTGATAAAGGGGTACTTGAGTTCATCTGACAGCGTCCATCCGGTGGTTCATCTGACCACTGGTCTATATGACTCCTGCTTGGCCTGCCAGCTCTTCTATAGTCACCATGACTGCTTGAGAATGTGCAAAGTAAAGGTAAACGTTAACATTTGACTAACTCGCCTATAAAAAGAGCAATAATCTGTTGCAAGCTTGCAACTTTGCAACTATACATGATTTGAAAAGCACCTAAGGGTTGAAATCACTCTTGGAAACTGACAAAGCTTAAACATCAAAAATAAAGTTGTTGCCACTGCAGTTGTCTTCATCAGCGCTCCAGAATTGCAGTGCACAGCTAACAATAAATATATTCAGGAATATAGCCCCCTCAGGGCCTAGAGGCCAATCAGATACTATTTGTTTTAAATGGCATCATGTGATATAGGAGGGGCCCAGGCCTAATAGGGTGCACTCACTTTATAATCCAGTCACTATGTTTTAATTGACCTTGCTGAATTTAATTTAATTCTTAACTTAATAAAAGAGACAAATAAAGGAAGGCAGGTTGAGTTTGCAGGATACGAAAAGATTGGATGTTAAAAGCAGCAAGTTCATTGGCATACTGGCATGAAGAAAGCTATACCAGGAACCCCATACACAAAATGAAATATTTTAAAGCTATGTGTGTTGTGCTTTATGATTGATCATACTGTGGCTCCACCCTTTTAACAGCATTTGAATCATACACAGTGTTTATAAAATCTAAATTGGTAGGGAAATAATTTATGTTTATCATCTCCATCCGTGTCCTTATCTCTCATTCTCTAATGCTTCAGCTACTGTACAGTAGGTACCCACTGTTATTATGTAACTGGTGGTCACCATGGGAACAAGTCCCCACCAACCTCTCCCAACCCCCCTCCGCTGGATACAGAGCGAGTGACTATTCAAGACAACACATCATACAAAAAGCTTCATGAGATGGTACAGCAAGCAACAAATGGCCCGAAGACCAACTATTTCATGCTTGGAATAGAGAGCAGAGAGCACAAACACGCAGTGCAATTTGTGAAATAGTGCTATTTGGTTGTATTTATTTTGTGAAATGCTTTTTTTTGGTGAATCCATAGCTGAAATAGTTTGGAACAGAAACTGATTACTGGTTTTGTATTATGACTATAATACGTGTTGTTTGAATGGAGGCAATACAGTGTAATTGTCACAGATACACTATGTCAGGATGCTCAGTGAGTCAGTTGAGACACAACACAATGCTGTGTGATCTTTATGTTTATGAGATTGCTTGGTGAGAATCACATTAGGACATTATGTACACTCTGTGGAAACACTAACTAGCTATAGCAAAAGCCCAAACCAAACCAAACACAAGCAACAAACCCATTGCATTCTATAAACAATTATCCCAGTGCCAGTAAACCTATCATGAACTAAAACAATATTTTACTGTAGTCATGATTAGGACTAATAGACATTCCTCAACATTCACTACTAACTAATACTGGAATGTGCAAATTCATTCCAGGTGCCCAAAGAAAAAAAGTGTTGAAAAACTATAATGGTAGATAAGATGCCCCATTTTTAGCTTCTCATCTTCCTTAGTTAGTGGCCAAATGCTAATGCACTAATTAAAATGCACCGGGTAAGTGCATTAATCTCACTTATTATAGCTTACACAACATGCTGAGTTATAGCACTAACCTTTCCACAAGTTTTAAGCTTCACTTCTAATGCATCACAAAATGGATTCTGACACTGAAATGATTTTCTGATCTGGAAACACCGCAAATGTACTCATTCTCAAGTTTCATGGATTGAAAATCAAACAAAACCAGCAAAACAAGTGCCCAATCACGGCATGCTAAATGCGTACATCCACAACAGAAAATTACACCAGGATGAACGAAATCCACACGCTCAAAACAGTTCAAGAGACACTCTTCGCTTGCAGCTTACTATGTGATAAGTTTCTTTAGCATCCTCACATATCTCTTTTCTCAAGACACCATATTTACCTATTTCCTATATTCTGAAATCTTAACTGAACATTCTACAGTTTTCTCAGTCTACTTTACAATCACTCAACACTTTCCACTTATTGTGTAGGAAACATGTCCATTCACACTCATTATATCCTTTCTAAACAACTTACTCATTGCCTCATCTGATGAACAACAGGTCCACTTCAGTGTATTTATCAAACTACAAAGTTAAATGTTACGGAATTTTTTTTTTTCTCCATATATTGTTAGAGTAATCACCCCTTTTCACATATGATTATGGCATACACAGATTTGGTCTAAAACCTTTTATACTAGATATTTAACAGCAAAAAAGCAGAAAGAATTAAAAAATATGATCTCATCCAAACCAGGAGAATTCTAGCAATCTTTTCAAATGTCCACTTCATTATATATTAGCGCACGCTCCTCACTAACAATATTTTTGTTTGTGTATATTGATGAATTAGAAAAAGAAAATGCACTTGAATGTGTTGGGGAATCAGTGAAACTTGGAATTGGACTCATTACACCCACAGGTCACGGTGTATCCTATCGCCTCCAACTCCAAGTATTGTTGGTGTACACAGACTTGTAAGTTTGTTTTTCCAAGGGACTCTTAATAAACTCAGAGGAAGACACAGAGGGCCCCAGGTTTGCCTGTGTAACTGACCTCTGAGGCTGCCACTGTCTGGGTAGGGACCTGTAACCAGCATGACCGGCAGGGGCGGAGACAGTGCTCCTTGTTAGGGACCCAAATGATGGCAGTGGAGGTCGACTCTGACTGCGGCTTTGGCTCTGGCTCCAAGTCTGGCTGCCTGTTTTCTGTGGGGCTTCGTAAGACACCCTGGCCTTCCACTCTGCTGGCGGCTCAGGCAGCATTTTGCGCTGGGCTGCCAAGCGTACATTTGTGGCAAGGCTTTGCTGGAGGTTCTGGAAAGCGAAGGCTTCATCCACCAGGCCCAGGGGATGCCGGGAGGCGGCCTCCCAGGGCATAAGGGGTTTGCGGCCCTTCTCTAGCCAGGATGTCTGCCTTGCTGGGAGAGTTGTAGAGGCCCAAGCCGGAGGCTTGGGGGAGGAAGAAGCAGAAGCTGATTTCTGGCCCAGGGATGGTACTCTGGCTGGTGGGGAAAGGGAGTAGCTCCTGCCAAGTGCCTGTAAAGAAAGATCCAGACATGTTTATTTTAGTAAGGGTTCATTTTTGTTTGGCTGACTGGTCCTCCAGCCAAATCAAATCAGCTTTGAAAATATTGGAACAAAGAATAGCTCTTCATCAACACATTTCTTTTAAATGCTGTTATACTCCAATATTGTATTTCATGTTAATTTTTGTTCTGTTTAATTATTCTGTATAAATATGTAAGACTGTGTTAAGATCGGAAATAGACAGCAAAGAAAATTAACTGCTAAAGCTGTTAAAAGCTCTTGTAAACTTATTTTATCGTCCATTCCACAGTAAGCCTCCTCAACCCAGTGCTTTAGCATTTGTTCAAACAGAGTGGACTGCCCTCTTGTTTCTCAGAAATGGCTCATGAGAGTGCATGGATTTCCCAGAATACGCCAGAATCAGCTTTGCTATACAGCAACACTTTGAAAGTATGACAATGAGATGGCAAAACTTCTAAATGTTCATTACTAACATCTCCATAAGGATGCCTAGACAGCTAAGGGTTATGTGCGGTGACAAAGCACCTCTGTACTGTTCATCGTCTCTTACAATACATTTTGTTGGCTGTGGCAGACATGCAAAAAAAGGCAGTGCTGCCATCATCTGGTAAAAGATGTGCAAGATCAGCAGATAGCAAGAGATGGCAAAAATGAAAGAACAGAATAGACGAGAGTGCCGTCATAAAAAGAAAAATGAAGCTAAATGAGTAAGGAGGGAACGCATTATCTGCTGACTCAGGTATCTGGTAGGCCTAAAATGCCTGTGGCAGTGTTATCCTGGATTATCGCAGACACAAGAAGGGATGAATAGATTAGTAGATGATCTACGGATATATTTTTATTCTACTGAAGGAAATTGACGAAATAACCATTTACTGTATACACTGTCTATGTCTATGACCATACTGCTATTCTGCCAATTTTAACATATATCTCAGAAATGGAGCTGATCAGGTCTTAAAAGTTGGTTTCCGTGGTGGTGTGCATTCAGACGCTTTAGTTTTTTTCAGACAGATGTTCAAAATAGTCTGTTTATGTTTATTTATGGTAAGGACATGGTGTGGTTTTCTTTGAGGTCCCAGGTCTATAAAAGAGTTCATTTGAGAGAACAAGGTATGTAGAACATCTGTCCTGCCTTAGTCTGAATAAAACATAGATACTAAGTATAAGTAGATAGGTAAATAGAAACCAAAGTTTAGTTGTATCAGCATAGATTTAACATAGTAACTAAACCAATATTGTGTGGTCTCTGAATCTAGAGTAAATGTTAATTGTCTCTGTTTTATTTCCATTTGATTGCATAAATAAATGCATGTGTGACACAAACATTAAGATGTAATTGTCTTCAGGGTGCACTAATAAACAAGTATGGCTGAGATAAAGACGAGAAAAGCTGGGGGTAAACTCCACCAGTTTCAGTAGGAATAAAAATGTTCCCAACAGTAGCTGCAGAAATTTGGTAAACAAGGACACTATTAGATATTAAAATTCCCACTTAACAAATATCTGCCCTCTCTGAAAATGCATGACACAACATGGATATATATTTTAGCAGGGGCCCACTCACTTGACCTCCAGAATTGTCCAATGAGGTTGCCTGTATTCATTGAAGTCACCTGTCTAATGATTCCCCTCATGAATGCATCATCACTTAGTCATTTTGCAGGAATGTCCTTTTCAAGCATTCACCTCAACTGCTATAAAGGTAGATGATTTGGATAATGAGGTGTTTCTGGCTGATATTAACAAGCTCTTCATAGAGTATAAACTGTATTTTGTTTTATTGTTGAAGCTGATTTTGTATCCACTGCCTTTGCAAAAAGGCATATAGTAGGTATACGAGGTAGTCTAATGTGATGGTACTTGAGTAAAAACTGATTCATAGCTGAATGTTTTGTCTGAACCAATATACATTAACTCAATATTTATAGTAGAGGTAAAGCAGTGGTGAAATTCAGCAAGATGAAAGGAAAAGGGCTCAAAATAGAAGAAACCCAAAAGCATGCTAAAAGGACAAAAGAAAGGAAAGCCAACGAAGGATAAAAGACATTTTAATGATACTGCAGTGAATGATACAGGAAGTGCACTATGAAGAGAAACACACAAAGAAAAAGGAAAAAGAAAAGAACATTAAGAACAAAAGCAGCCCTGTACCAAAAATATATTTGTGAAAATTACTGGACTGGTTACCTTTCAATAATTCTTCTTTTGTATATCATTTAATCATCTATTTATAAAATACAAAAGCAAGAGAAGATGTATAGAAGAGTGAAGCTACATGTGGGAGAGTGCAATACTGTATAGTTCTCCGTTATCAGGGAAAATACAACTGGGGTCTGAGATACAGTAGCTTTCACTGGCTTAAGTTGAAATTTAAGCCTACTATCTCTGGACCCCAGCACTCCCTTTCATGAAGCAGTTTAAATATAGTACCTAACATGATGCAACAGCTGGTAAAAAGTTTAAAATAAAACTAACCCACTTAAGAAGTTGCTATGGAAAAGAGACTGGGGAGAGCCACTGAAGAATAGATTGTTTTAACATTTGATGTTTAAGCAAGTTAGGGCTAGTTGCTACTTTTTGTAAGGAGTACTGCTGTGTTCTCCAGCCTTTACTTGAAACTCCAGAGTTGTTACATAATCTCTGTACTCTGACATTGCAAATTTAGCCTTCTGGTTGGTACCCTTCTACCTCACCACTTTATTTTTACTTTATTCCTTTACTTTATTATTTTATTGTATTTCAGGTTTTTTTGTCTGTTTATAAGTTTGTTTATCAAATCAAATTTGACACATTAAGCATTTCCTTCTTTTCAAAAATCTAATTCCTGTTGTCACTGTCTGCTACCATTCACTCCTGATTTCTGTTTTCTCTCACTCCTTTCTTTCAATTCTTACTGAGTATCATGCTCCCCTACATTCTTATATTGCCACCACTTTAGATTCCTTAACATAAAATTACACATTATAGTGATTTTTAAAGTATCCACATGCATATTTTTCTTCATGTACATGCTTTATAAACATGTAACATTAATTTTGGCTCCTTTGTATCTGCTAAGATAAACTTACATCCCACTCTTATTCTTATGTTCTTAATTAAGTAGTAATACCATTCACATTAGCTCTTAAAACTTTGAAAACGAGCAGGTGGATGGGAAGATATTCATTGCAAAAGAAAGTGTACGTGCTCAAAATAGTCCACTTAACAGTGGATGGCAAGAAGACCAACCCATTGACTCAAGCAGACACCAAGCATGTCATGATTCTACCAGAATCACTCTTTATCAACTGCTGTAGGTTTCCACACCTGAGCTGAGCTCTTTTTAGCTGTAAACTTAGGTTTAGGAGCAGCTACAGTATTGCCACCAGATGCAGATTCAGGCCTTCCAGCTACAGGAAAACAAGGAACAACATAGCTACTGAGAGGCTGTGGCTGGTAAGGTACCGAGGAAGCTGCCAGGTAGGGAGGGCTATTAGCTGGTTGGTAAGGGGTCTGCAGTGCCTGTTGGTATGTATGGTTTGGAGACTGAGGAGCTTGGGGATGATAAGCAGGTGGGACAGGTTGCTGATACTGTTGGTTATATGCCTGCTGGTACGGACCACCAGGAGGTTGTTGATATGGGTTTGAGGGAGGATAAACATTAGCTGGGTTTTGCTGGTAGTGGCCATCATGCATGATAGGCTGCATGGGCATTCCATAGGCTTGCTGGGGGTATGGGGCATTATATGGTCCAAGTGGCTGGATGGGGGCCATTTGCTCATATCTAATTGTTTGGTTTTCAACAGGTGGGTTAGGAGGTGCAATGTCAGGCTTAGGTTCAGGGGGGTTGGCAGCCTCTGCTGCTGGGCCAAAGGTAAAGAGTGAGGAATTGAGTTGATAGGGTTGATGCTTCATAACATCTACAACACTGAGGGGTTTAGGGGCAGGTTTTTGTTTCTCTTTGGCTTTTGTCTTGGCTTTGGTTAAAGGGCTACTTGGAGGGGGCTGCTTTGTTGCTGCTGGGGGATAAGAAGGGGACTGAATAGGATTATATGCCCGTGAAGGAGGAGCACGTACGTTGGGTGTATATTTCCACTCATTCGGTAAGGAAGCAACTGGTGATGTTGACCGGCTTGCCTTGTTTGCTTGCACAGTCTCAGAGTCCACAACAAATTTCTCCATACGAGACTGCCTCTTGGCGAACATATCCGCTCCTTTCCCTCTGACAGCTGGCATCTCAAAAGCTGAACCTTGGGATGATGGGTTTAAGACAGTGGCCATTGGGTTGATAGGTGATGAAGCTCGTTGACCAATGGTAAAAGAGTGCATTCGCTGTGGTGGAGTCGGAGGGGTCCGGTTTTGTGGGGCATTTTGTGGTGGATGCCAAGGTTTTGGAGAGGGACGAGTGTTCACCATTGACGTGGAAACATTCACAGGGGTTTGTTGTGACTGTGGCGCCCAGGCATTCACAGGTGTCTGAGGTTGTGCCTGAGGTGGAGGCCATGTATTCATTGGTGGCTGTGGTGGAGTCTTTGAAGTAGACTGTTGCCAGTTTGGCTGTGGTGTGGACTGGGGTGGAACTGGTTGAGCCCAAGGTGGTTGATGTTGGGCCTGATTTTGCTCTTGGGCCCAAGAATTTATCGGTGTTTGACCATGTTCTGAAGGGTGCTGGGCCCATGATGGTTGGGACTGAGCCTGGGCAGGTACTGGTGGCCATGGATTTAAAATGGCTTGAGGCGGCGCTGGGGGTTGTGCTTGGGCTGCTTGGATCCAAGGGGGCTGAACTTGAGTTTGTGATGGAGGCCATGGATTAATTGAGGGTTGCTGTTGAGGCTGAACTGAGACCCAAGATGTTTGAGGCTGACCTGGTGCTTGGGCCTGTGGCCATGCTTGTTGTGGAGCCTGATGCTGTGGTTGCTGAACCCATGGTGGCTGTGGCTGGGATTCTGGCTGGACCTGTTGAGCCCAAGGAGGTTGTACTTGGGATTTTTGCAGGGGTTGAACCCATGATGGTTGATGCTGAGGGTCTGTTTGTGATGGCTGTGCCCATGGTGCCTGGGGCTGCTGCTGCATTGGTTCTTGAGGTTGACCCCAAGTTGGTTGCATTTGCTGCAGATTTGGCTGCTCATGAGAATGTGTCCAGGGTGGCTGGACCTGTGGATGAGACTGTGGTTGCTCTTGACCCATGGCCCATGATGGCTGAGCATGTGTCTGGGCTTGTGCTTGCTCTTGAGGCTGACTCCAGGATGGCTGAATTTGAGGGGTCCAAGTATTTGTGGGAGGTTGAGGCTGTGCTTGGGTCTGAGTAGGATGACGCGTCACCCAAGGTGGCTGTGGTGGGGACTGACTTTGAGGTGGTTCCTGGGGCTGCACATGAGCTGGATGCCAAGAATTGGTAGATGCCTGTTGTTGTGCTTGTGTTTGTGCTTGAGCCCAGCTAGTCACAGGAGCAGGCTCAGGCTGCAGGGTAGAATTCATATGACCATTTTCCTGCGCTGTCACTTGCAGAAGCTGTTGTTGAGATTCAGGCTCCGGGAGAGTACATGGGCACTGTTCCTCTGTCGTGGTGCTGGCAGGAGCGTCCTGGGGGGCAGGAGGGGGAGAGGGTTTAGAAGCAGGTGCAGGGTTTGGCTCTAGTTCTGGAGCAAGTGTAGTCTCTGTGGTGGGGGCTACAGCAGGTGTGGATACACTATTTTCAGCTTGTTGAGGCATGTCCTGGTTGCTCACTTCTATCGGTGGGAACCATGGAGGAGAGTTGGGGTTGATCACAGGCTTTGGAGCCACTGGTGGAGGATTCTTTTGTTTAACTCGTTGAGACTGCAGGAAATTACAAGCCTCAGCCCCAAGGCTAAGGTAGTCTTCCTCAGGCCCTGACTCAAAACCCAACTTCTTGTCATTTCTGTTGAGGAGGTTTAGCAGTGCTGGGTTTGGTGATACTTTTGGTGCTTCCTTAAAAGTGAACATTGGCTTGCCAGCATTTCTTCTCCTGGAGTCCGACAAAAGCCCAGTGCGACTTGCAGGGGTAGAAATGCGCTCATCCCGGGAAGCTATCTGCTCTCCTTGGCCCACAGAATCTTGATTGGTCCCACTCATTGCGGGAGAATAAGGGGAAGTCGCCATGTTTTCTACTGAGAAAGGCTTTGCAGTACGATTGTTGAGAGAACTCTGCATTTCATGTTGGACTGTGCCATTGATGTTTGTAGAATAGTGCTGCATTTGCTGTTGCTCTTGATGATATTCTTGCTGCTTCTGATACATTTGCTGTTGTTGATAATGATGTTGTTCATACTGCTGTTGCTGCTGATACTGTTGTTGTTGTTGTTGTTGTTGTTGTTGTTGTTGTTGGTAGTTCTGTTGTTGCGCATAGTACTGCTGTTCCTGATATTGCTGGTACTGTTGTTGGTGTTGGCTTTGTTGGTGTATATTTACATCCATGTAAGCATGACCTTCTGTTGTGGACTGCATATAGGACTGCTCTTCTATCTTCTTATCAGCCATCTGCACTCCTTCCACGGCAATCCCCTGGCGCCTAAGCTCCTCATGTTCAGCAGCAATCTCATCCATCCGTTGACGCCGTTGGGCAAACATTACGGCACCCTTGCCCTTGGTGTCAGGCAAACATTCCATCTCTGCTTGGTTGTTCAGGTTCCTTTCAATCTCAAGAAGACCCTTGTCCCAGTTGATAGTTAGCACACCTTTGCTACTATGGGCATTAGTGAGAAAATGCTTGTCTATTTCAGAAGCGTTTGGAGCCACAAGGGTAAATTCAACAGTGTGGGTTTCTTGTTTCTCGTCTTCGTTTTCTGTGTCCTCTTCGTCGCTGTATTCTGGTTTGTCTTCTCCTGTGCCGTAGCTCACAAGTGTGTATTTCTTGGCCCTCTGCCGATGTTTCTTGAACATCAACACCCCCTTGTTGTTGGGGTTGGACCGAGCAGCCGTAAGAAGGAGAGCAATACGTTTACATTTGGATTTGGCCTCCTTCACCTGCTTTTCAGATAGACTCTCGCTGCGCCTGAGCCCTGTATAGAGAAGGAAAAGAGAGAGCTCAGTGTTTAGAATAAAGGACACTAAAATAAGCTTGTCTTAGATGGATTTCACCCGCCATTATATGCATTAATAAAATACAGTGGAGTTAAGATCAACACAAATCATTTAATATGTTTGGTGGATGTTTTGGCTGAAGAAAACAAACTACATTTCTTGAAAGAGCTTGCTTTTCTATGTCTCCCTAGAAAGGTTTTTTTTTTCTTCTTTTTTTCACTTTTCTGCTCTTTGATCACAAGGGCATCTTCAAGTCAGTCCTTGCACACTGTATCTGCATTGATCATGATAGTAGTTACTTTTAATTATGAATGTGGAAGGCTTTTTTTCAAAATTTGCCCATCCTGAATGTCAGTCAGAGGTACAACAGAGAAGTTGTATTTTATCATATAAACGCCATTTTGGTTTATCACTCATCTGAAGACTAAAAATAGACCTTGCGCAAATAACATTGTGACAGATAACAAATTCATTTTTGAATTAAAGTTAGCAAAGTCACAAAGCAAATAATTTAAGCATGTAACAGCCACTATCATCCTTAAATACCAAATACCAAAATACGTCCAATGTTCTCATTAAAAGCAGAATACCAACAGACTAGTCAACCATCAATACTGTATGACTGTGGTTGAATCAATTCGAACACACAACAAATATGTTGTAAACTAAGCTATTAACTGATTCCTTTACATTATTAGCCCACATATAATATTTATCCACCTATAGCTATGTGCTTTTCCTCATTTGCTCATTCAGTTAAACATAAAACATCAACCCATAAAGCAATCATAAAATCCTCTGACCCATGTCTAATATCCTCATTTGTTCACAGACAATTAACTAATTAAATTAGTTGATCTTCCCCATATAGTAGCCTGCATGCATATCTTTACCACTCCTTATCTGTAAGTTCACAAGCCGTCCACTTAAAACCTTCTGTTCTTCTTAAATCTGTCACATTTGCTGACACTTAGAACAATCTGATAACAGACATCACACAACAAAGCCACTTTCAAACCATTCAACAATGCAAGGCTGTAATAAAATAATACGTAGCCTTCCTTTTTCATATTCCTGCAAGACAAACCTGGAGGTGGTGGAGACAGCGGGAGTGAGCAACTAACTCCCTTTTTTAGCTCAGTTAAAGCATCCAGTTTGAGAGGATCAGGTAACGGGCTCGGGGAGCACATGCTGGTGTCTGTCAAAAGGCCACTTCTGCAGGCATCATCAGCGTGCTGGTGTTATATTTATGTCTTCTACACAGCTCAGAGCAGTGCCTGAGTATCCATATTCATCATCAAGCCTCTTCAAATGGATAGTTTAAGATGTTTCATAAAGTGTAATAGCTTCTTACATGTGATCAATAAACATGTTCTTTCCCTTTTGATTCTTCATATCTAGCTTCTGTTGACTGTCATCATCCTATTTGCACTGTGCATCCATACGATCACTTGGATTTTGTTGTAGTTTAGGTAAGACCCAGAAGTATGTGCTACCATTCAGAAGAATTAGCACCCTTCTCCAACTGCACTGAGAGACACACTATTTTGAGGAGCACACACACTGGACATTGTGCTTTGGAATGCACATATGTTGTTGACAAATGCAATTTAGTGTTGACCTATCAACATGCAGATACCCCCTACACACACACACACACACACACACACACACACACACACACAATAAATAGTGCACACAAGGATAATACTCCCTGGTAAAAATGGAAATAGTACATAGGTACTTACTGGCGTGTCTTGCCCGATGCTTGTTGGGTTTGTCTGGATCGCCCTCAGAATCAGAGTCCTGCTCTTCTGCTGGTGTTGCCTCTTCTGAGGGAGTTCTGAATGAGACAGTGGAAGACCCAGGCACCCCCTCGCAGTGCCCTTCTCCTTCTTCTCCTTCGCTTTGGGATCCAACACTTCCACTGACCCTGGGGCCACCCACACTCAAGATGCCCCTCCCTGCTCCTGATGCTGCTGGCTGCTGCAAAATGACCTCCACCTGCCCCAGCATCAAAGGAGAGCTGAGCACCACTCCACGCTGGCCGAGCGGCTCTCTGACAGAATACGGTACGTAGTGTGATGCGGTGGTGGTGTGGATTGTCTCAACAGCCTCTTTGTTTGAGAGTTCTCCTTCAACCCCATGAGCACTCCCAAGAGAGGTGCAGCCCACATCGTCCAAGGTTTGCTCGGACAGGGACACCTGGAGCTCGACCATGTCCCCAGGGGAGAAGCACCGGTGTGCTTCTTTATCATTTTCCTTAAAAACAGGCTCCCGGTTTCTCCGATCACCAGATGAGGGAACATGTAGCTGGGTGTGAAGCAGCTGGGGTCCCTTGGGGAACGCTTTGTTGCTGCCCAACTCCCCATAAGAGGCCTCATCCTGGGACTCAGATATGTAGAGTTTTCTTGGGCTTTGGGACCTCTGCTTTGGGGAGAAGATGTGGATGGTTGTGCTCTCTAAAGCCTCACCAGAGGAGTCCCTCTCACCACAGTATGTCTCTTCTGATTCATAGGCTTCTGGAGGGATGGTGCAGTATCTTTCAGAGGAGAGGGGAGAACAGGAATGAGTGAGTGGTGTACCTTTTCTTAGTTCAGTAACCATTGTTGATCATTAATATCAATGAGAGATAATGTCACCTCTTATAATATAAGTTCTTTAAACAGGGCATTGGGCTTTCGGACTTGTACAATTAAAGATAATTGACTATTAGGTAAATACAAAATCTCTATGCTGCCTTTAACCATGTGTTTTTTTTTTAACTTTTCCTCCCATAAAAAGACAGATGTGATGTCCACATATTTACAATACCATTTTAATAAGAAATACATCTTCACATTAAATTGTTGAGGAAGTAAAGCTTGTCTCCCACTGCTGAAGTTGTCAAAGTAATCAAGCAGATTTAATCTTCATGCAGCAAGTTAAATGAAAGGGTCAGGTCACTGAAAAGGAAGGTAATCACATTTCAACCTTGCTCTGCCTAATTTCCACTTTCAAGATCAGCAAGGAATAGCATAACAGAATGTCATTACCTCTGACTACAATTATTAAAATTAAGTTGATTAGAAAGCAGCGAGTACTCATTTTCTCCAAATGGGAAATGGGAAAGAGTGACATATCATAATAATACATTTTGACAGCTACAAGCTGAGGTCATCTGCTCTCCAAGTCTACAGAGACAATATTCTATAGTCATGTAGTCATAGAAACAATCATAATACAAATCCTGACCCTGCGCAATTTAAATGTGGGCACATAAGGGCATCAATATTTGAGAATGTGTCACTCTGATAAACACACTGGCAATAGCCACTGAGTAATGGCTGAGCAGCTGCATGTCAAGAACACACACAAATCTGTAACACCTTGGCCAAGCTAGTTGGAAGGTCAGCATGACTGACACACATTAACTCGCCAATTCCCACAGACATGAATGCACATATATACACAGACAGTCAGTGGTTCACTGAGCAATGCAAAAGGGCACAGGCCATAAAACAACATACAATCTAAATGCTAATACAGTGCTGCATTAATCATGTTGCATGGCTGTTGTGAACACCAAGAACCTACAACACTGCATGGCTCAGTCGTCATAACACACAGATACTGTTGTGTTTCTGAATGTACCACTTCGCTATCATTAATTTAACGGCTGTTATGTGGCCCTACCTTTTGACGAGCAGCTGCAGACAGTCGATCGATGTGTCAATGAGGGCAAAGGCTCGTAAAAGGGTGAGATACGCACATGGCTCTCCGTTGAGTGACACCACCTCATCACCTTCTCGCACTCCAGCTAGGAAGGCACGACCACCTTGTTCTACCTGTGGAAGACCAAACCTTAGTTAGAGGACAAGAAACTAGAAAAACAGACATTTCACATACCAGGTCCGTGTCCATCATCAGCTTAGGTAAGCTCTTTACTAACAGCATCAGAGCATCACCATTAGGTAACAGTAACCTCAGCTGCCTGTGACCCCCCCAAAACACAAATGTACTCCCTCAGATAAAGATCTTGACCAGCTGTGCAGAGAGGATGCCCCAAGTGTGAGAATTTCCCTCTAACCTTCACACACAGCCCAGCTACGACAGTGCTGCTATATACAGAAAGTCAAAGTAAATCATCTTTAAATGTTGTCAGTGGCTACTAAGCTCATAATACATAATGCAGCTGCATAGTATTGCTGTAGGCCAGCTCTTCGCAGATCCATTTAAAGGGCACCTCTTCATACAGTTAAATTAATGACTGCTGGTTTCCTTTCCGTGCAATTAGTTTATGAGGCCTATAAAATAATTCATTAATAAGGACGTTTTCATAATAAGGAGAAACACTCCATACATTTTGCACAAACGGCCACTTATACAGCTAGATGGGTAAATTATTACTTCAGTACCATGCAATTAAAGGATATACTCTCAGGAAATATGTTAAGATACTTTGCAAAGGTATTGCTGGATTTTCATATGTTACAGTCATAAATGTAAAGCGTAAAAAATGTAGAATGTTGAATACATGAGGATAACACATCAAACACACTATCATCTCTGTGGACATGTATCCAATTCGAGATACTTGCAGTTAAACAATCTTGTCACTAGATGGCGATGCACGTACACACATCTTTTACTGCTAGAAGAGAATCCCTGTGTCAACATTTACACAGTAAGCATGGGGAAAGACTTTAGTGTATGTCCAAAAACACAAATCTATTGTGTGCACCAAATGCAAAGCATAGATTTAGAATATACATACCAGAACCATATTAAAACCAATCTCAATGAAACAGTTCATCATCTGTCTGGCATACCTTTATTTGCTTGACTTTTCTTTCATTGTTTGTATTTCAAAGGCAGATGCAAATATATATATATACATACATACATAGATAAAAGGAGCACTACCTTACCTGCCTATGCTTTACATAACCTTAAACACATAAGTCTGAGGCAATAAAATAAGCGTACTTTGTTAAACATACAAAAAATATTCATGAGTGACTTTATAGAGCTGTTAACTTTCAGATAAAAAACCCCTCTGACTCCATCCCTGAGTTTTTAAGAGTAAACCGTGTGCAAGCAGGCCCTATAAGGCAGCCGGTGTGCCTGTGTATTGGGACCCCTCATTACAGGGAGGATGGTTTGTCTGGAAGAAGGCCACAGCAACCACTTGTCCTCCAAAAAAGGAGGGGAAACATTTGTTGTTGTCTCTCCTCGCAACACAAAGATACACAGACAGTCAGGTAATGTTCAAAAGAGGCAGATACGCCTAGTGTCTCACACTTGTTGGCCAGTTTTTTTCGAATAAAGTGCTTTCCAAAAATACCATTGCCCTGATGAGCAGAATTTACTACTGACATCATGTGAAGCCACAATTACACATTATATGTCCGTGTTATTCTAGGTTGCCCATTTTCAAATTATCTATTTAATAGGCTTCAACACAAGAGAAAATCACAGGAAATATAGGACTGCATAATGTGTCCACATAGCTCCCGGCAGTTCCTGCCCTTCACAGCTTTAAACAATTATGTTTTTACATTTGAGGAAAATATTTTCCAGCTGCCTTACAGGTAGCACTCACACCATGTGGGAGGATAGTTACATTTAATGTCTGTTCTTCTAACAGGAGAGGTGTAGAAGCATTTTGTAGGCTGGAGAGTTTAGTTCATTGCATTAATTTGTCAGGGACGAGGTACAAAAAACATTATTCTCATAAGTGGTATATTATGCCAGATCTAGCTATTAGCTAATTCCCCTTACACTGCTAACAATTTCCAACTTATTGCAAACACATTGCATTGTATTATGCTGAATTATATTGTATTAGAGTGTTAATGCAAGAGTTCCAGTTCTCTTTATTTATTATTTACATTAATTCGAGATAACATAAAGACAACGTATACATAGATATGTCAACAATATAGATTATCAATAATATTACAAGTAATATGATTCATTAATGACTAAAAAGCACAGATGTTTACTTTGATAAACTTAACAGGGGATCAAAGTAAATGTATAGGTACATTTTGCAACATTTACTTCTGTCATTGTACAGAGAAAACAGTGTTTTTCAGACAAACTGAGGGAGTGTTCCTATATAATATAATAGTATCTTAATCATTTTGGTTTGGTTGGAAAATGCTTTGTCATAAAACTAAAAACAAAGCTGTTGGTCAGTCACATCGAAGTCCAGCTGGGCCTCACTTTGGCTGCCACTGGCAAAGAGCCTTCAGAGCCAGAAACACTGCAACTCACAACTATATCATCAAAATATAAAGCAGTTGGAGCATTGGTCTTAATTTGTTTAGATTATGTGAAATAGGAAAGGGGAAAAACAAGCACAGTCATAATCTGAGGTCACTGATTTCTCCCAAGACCAGGATGTGGATGTTTTGCTGAAAACACAATGCCAAAAACTCCAGTAAAGGAAAGAGTCGTGAAGCACTTTGTTTACTCTGGAAACACAGCACTGAATGAATGAAGCAATGGCATTTCGCTGATTACTTGGCAACCTAATAAGATTCCTATGGTGCACTATTAGGACTGACAAATCGGCAACAAGAGCCCCCTTTGCTCTGTACAGGGCAAGATAACCCAGGCAGAGGAAGAGGACTTTTATTACAAGCTATAAATATAATTAAATGGAACAGGGATAACATTGTGAATAGTTCACATTAGTATAGACTCCGAGAAGTCTCAAACTTGCATTAAGACTACATTTGCTTTGTCATTCAGTGTTCCATAACTAATCTGATGGATGTTGACATTCCACATACCAAGGTGGCATACCTTTGTAATTAGGAGGCCAAAATGTCCTGTTCAGGTTGGTAGGATTTATGCATTATTTGGGGGGAATTTCTGTTACATATTAAATCTAAGTTTTCACTTTTGCTAAGGCATTCAAAACGAGCATTACAATGTTACCATAGATCAGATGTAAATTGTTCCATGTTTTTCTCAAGTGCGTTGGTGTATTTGTGGGTCACAACTTGTAAAAATATTGTATTATGCAGTTTCTGTAGCTTTAAAAAATAAAATGACCTCATCCACTTTGTACTCAGAACCAGGACTCCGAAGAAGAAGAAGAAAAATACTGCCTCCCTTATATGGAAAGAACCTTTTAAGAGTGGATACCCCGTGCCCTTACACTGTACTGCCTGTCAGTACTCTGAACAATCACTTTCTCCCAGGAAACAAAACACAGTTTCCACTACATTCAACAGAAGCTTTGAAAAACACACATTTTATCAGACACAGGGGAGCCTAAAAGGGTACTTGTCATGATCTTGGTATGTTTGCTTTTTTGACTTTTAACTAACAGACTTGGCTCTCTGTCCTTCCCACAAGAAAAGTTTGGAGGTATGTTTAGATTTATGGCTTCCAGATGAGGTGGACTAAATCCCCTGGATGCCCTACACTGAGACATAAGCATCATGTAGCTACTTCACTTTAATAGGCCAACAATTAAATGCAGTGTATTCACAAGACTCTTTGAGGCTAGAGTATCTAAACACCATATTAAGTCTAAAATAAGACATTGAGGTTCAATACAACTTTTTACCATATAACAATTATCATTTATTAAGTTATTCTGATAAAAGCCACTCACTAAATGCCAGCAACAATGATAATAATGCCTTTTTCAGTCGCTTAAAATCACTAACCAGATGTTTATGAATCAATTTGAAGCTTCAGTGGAAGTGTATCCACTCAATTAGAAGAGACTATTTATTGCCAGCAAATGTGGAAATACTTTCTATATTCATACGATAAATCACAAAAAGTCACAAATGAACATCTGAATTGTGGCTTTGATTGTTTGAAATGTGTTAAGCATCTGTCATTAGAATGATCTATTGATTCTTTCAGAGTGCTCTCTCCTGGTGGAGCTTTGATGTCGCAGGAATGCAGCTCAAGAAAAACATTTACATGTTCACTACATCGGCGACAAGTTGATGAGGGATCAGTACAGCTTAAACACTTGTTGCTGTTATACCATATATAGTTTCAGCAGCTCTTCAAAGTAAAAGCACCTGGCTTTTCCTCTACTGTCCATTTACAGCACAGCAACATATCTAAAAGTAATCTTGAATCAGCTGTCTGTATTTCTGCATTACTTTGACATTTTTATTTGTGACATTTTAATTGATCTGACATTTTTATTAGAGCAAGGTGCAATACAACTTCTGAATGTAACCCTAACTATTTGGAATTTATTTGATGATCCACACTAATACAATATTTATGCATAGAATAAATATAACATGGAAGATACTATTGTCTAGAAAAAAAACTACAGTATATGAAATGAATGAATATACTTAGGCATATAGGAATTAACAGTGGTCCATAAGGAGCATTGCAAGACATAAGCTGTGACAGATGGGTAAAAGTACGAAGCATCGACATGCAAGTAATAGCCTAATGCCATCAACAATAGCATCCATCTACTGCCTTAAAATACTGTGTCATGTCCTTGCAATATGTAATGGCATTTCTGGATCATAAGAAAAGTGGCATCATCAGAAGGAGGATGACATCCTCTGCTGTTACCTATAAAGTGTATTATCACATTATCAGGCTAACCAAATACCATGTAGCCAAATTAGTTATAGCATGACCTACAATTTGCTTAACCTCCTTTCTTACAACTAGGCCTATTTGAATGTTTTTTTTAAAGTGACATCAGCTTAGTTTTAGCTGACTTTTTTTTGTTTGTTTTCATTGGCATTACTGCATAACGCACATATTCTACACTCTTCAGGTTGGCTATTCATCCGAACAATGCTTTGCTTTCTTGCTGAACTCTTTGAGTGATAACAGATCACACTGCCCTAGGCTTCACACTCACTCTTGGCCTTGACCATATAAGGGTCCCGAGGAATCTTGCACCAAAACACAGCCAACGCACACAAAAATGCAGCGAAAGAATTCTCTCCCACCAGGGTTTAAACTTTTTTTTACACACTGAACTCAACACAACTCAATTAAAACTGATACCATATATGTACTTCTTATCCAAACTGGGGAATATATAGGATCCACCCTATACGTTATTGTTGTATCATCTTTGCAGTGGGAACCCAAGGTTCTCAGATGACTTTACAATAAAAAAAAAAAAGTCCTGCTATCTCAAATAAATACCGTAGTGTTAACAATATATTGAACACCTAACAGACAGACAAAGACATTGATAGTTATAAGGTTACCTGGGAAACTAAGAAAGGTCTGTAGGTGTCCCCCTCTCCCTCTCTTAGGGTGAAACCCCAGGGTGCACCACCACGCAGCGTAACGCAGATGTAATCCCCGGTGCCCATGCTGCACACAGCTCCTCAGCCAAACCTCCACAGCGCGATCATTGAGCTGTCAACCGGACCAGCAGCACTTTAAAAAACCACCTCCACCACACTGCTGTATAATCCCCATCATCTGAGTCCAGCCCGCTCAAGAAACGTCACGGCGCACGGACCCGCCTGCAGGCGCTGCATGCAACTGGTGGTTTGTCAGGATGAGCTCTTGGATTTGTATTTTACACTCTGCCTAATATCACGCACAGCTATGGCGTCCTAATAAACATGGAAGAACTGCTACGTGATACTAAAAAAAATGTCATCCAACTTCTGCAGAAAATAGCTATACATTTTGATAAAATATTTCAAATGATAAATCACAGACAGGTATTAATAGTGTTCAATTCCCTGTTACAGCAACATAAGAATATTGTGTAGCCTATTCTGCATCGGTAGAATTGTGCGATCCCATCCTATTTTCGGGTTATTGCACCAAAAAATGGTTTATTATCTGCATTATCTGAGTGTTTGGCTGTATAATTCTGCTTCCTATAGTGTTAGTGTCTGCAGTGACATTACTTCATCAGGGCCATAAAGTTTAAGAGGTCTGGGGTTTGAATTGCCCATGCAACCACCCCACTAAGACATTTTATTTAACTGTTCATATCCTGTATTTCCTTGCACTATAGGATGATCTAATCAAAGACTGCAAAGAATATGAGTGTAGCCTATCAAAGACTTAAAAAAAACACTGTATGATTTGTGTTAATAAAATGTAAATTACTCCACAACTTGTGACAGACATAAAACATGTTATCTCATTATATCATGTTCTATTGTAATCGTAATTCTTCTTGTTCTAATCATCACCATGTCAAATTATTTGTATGTGCAAGCATACTTGAAAATAAACCCTTTCTGATTTCTGATTCTATCTATAGGCCTATGTTTTGTGGCCCTATAACTTGATCCTATTATTTGCTTTAATCAATAAATTTACACAAATTAAAAATACTTTTCTTCATTTGTCATCAGCCATATGTCAAAACTTAGTCTCGCTAGGGTGAATTTTTTAGCTGTTGTTCTCATGTGTTCAGATAATGATGAACGCATGCATCCAGTGTGCTGACTATAGACCGTATAAAATTGGTGCTGACGTGTATGGGTTCCCTCTCTTTCACGCATGCGTACACCACTGGACACGACCGACTCACGGCCCTCTCAAGTTAGCTAAAAACACATCGACCAAAGCCAGAAGGTAAAACTGTTTACTTTTCAACATAAAAGCATAACGTAACGTTTAAAAAAACATTTCGTTTTACAGAACGTCAATATTGTTTTACTAAGCCGTAAAAAAACAAGTTTTAGAAACGAGAATTGTGTTTGTGTCATTAATGTCGTAAAAGAACGTTTATTCTTAATTATGTATTTTATTTTGAAATGCACAACAGGAAACGGTGAGTCATTTCCTTTTTGTAGACACTGGTGGATTTCGTCGCGTTTTTCGTACCAACGTAGCGACCGGCGCTTTAGTGGAGTTTGACGTGGCACTCTGCTTTCACTGAGGGCAATATACAGTAAAGAGGACTCTGCCTAATATTCAGGTAATTACCATCACGACAATATTTACACATGTTGTCAATACACATGTGTAATTCTATCTCGTATAATCCTTTATTTCAAGGTATTTATGTTCAAAATGAATGCGCTTCTGGTTCAAAGGAAAACTTTGTAGTAATTTCCGCGTAGCTAGCAAGATGTTTTCTATCAATATATCATCAGTGGACGAGGTGAGGTGCCATGCTGTCATGTTAATGCGCTCTTTCGATGAGGCGTTATATATTATAGCCAATGGTACTAACGTACTACACAGAGGACAATATGTGTGTCCGTTCAGCTGGATGCGAATTGAAGGAATTCAGTGATGCTCATATCTTTAGCCATAACGGTCTTTGACGTGGCAATTCTCGGAAGTGGCAGACACGATAACTATTGAACTGAACAATTAACCACGGTTATTTGTTGTTCTTTATGCTTTTTGTTTGGCTCCAATCTGTTATATCGATTTATTATGTAGTAATAAAAGGTTTTCGTGGAGATGTCAGTACGCAGCAGTTATTTTGTTGTTGACCCAGCTGTGCCAAAGTTCAACTTGTTTTAAAAGGCTTAACACCCTGAAAAGGTCTACAGGCCCATTGCTTTTATACCTTTTATTGTGGAAAGGTGCAGTTGGCTGCAAGTGTTCTTTAAATGGCATTTTTACCGCCGGCATATATATATATATATATATATATATATATATATATATATATAGTGCAAATGCGAGGTAGTAGCTCTGACAGCAAAACAGAAATGGACAAGTAACGTCACTTGAAGATAATATTAGCAAGGTAAGGCTCCTTATCTCTCAATAAGCAATGTCAAAAGTCCATGTTAAGTTACACGAGTGTTGATGATTGCATGAGGTCAAATATCAGTTGTTGTTGGTGTGGCTTTTTAAAATGCTGTAAAAAAAAGAAAAAAAAAAAGAAGAGAAATAGGCCTAGATTCAATAGGGTGGAAGCAAACTGTCCAGATATTGGAAGGTTGTCACCAGGAAGTTGTCAGTTAGGAAGTTATTGGTTTACATTGACAACGTACTAACTAAAAAAGCTTAATTGATTTCTCGTATTTGTCATGATGTATACATCATGCAAACTTAAAATTTCACTGTTTCAACTTAACAGGTTGTCAAAACTCATTTATCTGGGGATGAGAAGACAGTAACATCCCTTCAAAATGAGTCAACAAGGTTATGTTGCTGCACCCCCATACTCCCAAGCCCAGCCAGGGATGGGGGGCTACCAAGGTGGATTTGGAACTGGTCTTGCACAGCCCCTCCATGGGCACTATGGGGGACCGCCCCAGGCATTCACCGCTCCAACAACAGGTAAAGGACTTCTACTCTTGTATTTGGATTGTTTCCCAAATAACATGGGTGGTGTTTAGGCTTTCATTTAACAAGTCCAATCTTACTACCTAGCATGATCACCTCATTCATTCTTGAATTATATCAATTGTAGCAACCAGTGGCACAAGCAATATACAGTAAATGTATTGGCTTTAATTTAAATGTTGCAGCACATTGAAGCATGCTCTGTATAAATGAAGGACAAACAAGTCCCTAAGCTCTCAGTAGAACTACAGACATACTAAAGGTCTTTGGAAAAGAATGTCAAAGACAACATACAAGAAACTGTCATGCTTTCTTTACAACGACAATGGACAATGGACAGCACTGGAACCAGGTTTATGTTTGGATCAATTATTTCAGGCAAAGAGATCTGTTCGAGCAAACTACACACTTAGCTGTGTGTAGCATTCCTTTAAAAATCTGTCTCAGTCTGCACATGTCCGATGACAAACTCTGACCCTCTAAGAACCCTAAGCTCACTTACATATTTACAGTGAAAAAGTCTAGAAACAAAAAAAGTCATGTTCAGATGTTTTGACAAGCTGTACTTTGCCAGATATATTGTATCAAAGATTTTGATCTAGAATGGATTTACCTCTGATACAGTGAGGACCATACACATACTGTACACATGGTGTCTGTTACTCACTGCAGGTATGATGAAATCACCAGTTTCCTCTGCTGCCGGTATGCCTCCACCCCCAGGGCCCAGTCAGTACAATCCAAATGTCCATCAGAATGGTGCACATCATCAAAGGTAACAATTTTCACCTAGTGTTTTGCATGTCAGATTTTCTCTCTGAATCAACAAAAGTAGAGTAAGAATGTGCAAGTATTGCAGTATAGTATATAGTATATCTACAGGTGATGAACCATAGCGGGCCACTATTTTGTTCTTAGCAATTCATTGTTAAACTTTGTGATTGCCCAAGTAAAGCATGTTTTTTTAATCTGCAAGGATTAGAAGCAACATATCTATTCAGACCATGTTAGCAAAATGTCATAGTATACTGCAAGTTAAAAACAGCTTTTTAGTATACTTGCATCATGAGACGACACTGTACCTGCTGTATATTAATAAGTGTTCTTATATTCCTCAGATACCCTGCTCCACCAGCTGTTTCTGCTTCTTATGGACAACCGCTACAGTCCCAATACAACAGCATGGCCTCTCCAGCCCCGCCTCCAATGCAGCAGCTCACCAATCAGATGAGTGCTGTGAACTTCGGCAACTATGGTTAGTCTGCGATTTACTGATTTATTCCCGTTACAGATCATACAGCAGGGAGTGACATACATAAATAGCATCAAACAAAATAGAGCAGCCAAGTAATCTGCTTTATTGAATATAGTATTTCAGTAGTCAGGATGAGACAGGGATTAGAACAATTACAGCAAGTATGTACTCACCAGATTGTATTGCTTCATTTCACTTCTTACCGCAATTGTTTAGCCTCAGGTCCCATGCAGAGCCCTCCTCTTCCAGCAAGCTCTGTAGCCCAGCAGCCTTTCCAAACACCCCCTCCTTCAGCAATGGGCCAGCCACAGATGCCTCCAGTCCTGCAGTCACCCCACATGTCCCCCCACATGTCCCCCCAGATGTCTCCACCACAGTCACCCCCAGCAAACATGCAAATGGCAGGCCAACCAATGTCAGGCCCACCGATGTCAGGCCCCCCAATAGCAGGCCCACCTATGACAGGCATGGGTAGACCCTTCCCTGGGCCACCTGCTCCAGGCGCCAGAGGTTTCCAGCAGCCTGGTCCCGGAGTTGTTGGTCCACCAGGATACCCACAGCAAGCAGGTAACTGTGACACTGTAAACCAAAAAAGGTTGAGATCACACCAGTCAAAATAAGTATTCTTAAAGGGATATTACAGTTTTTTTTTGACATAACATTGTATCAGTTACTTACTGGTAGTGATACTGATACATGGTCATTAGCTCAGCGTACAGATTCTGTGGTCAGAGAAATCACCTGCTTGACAGACATGACAGAAATTAACAACAGCAAATTGGGGCAGTTAGTATTTTAAACCATAACAGAAACACATTCACAACAGAAAATGTTTAATCTTTTTTCATGCAGTGTGTCTTTGATGCTTGAATCTCCTCTGATGTTGCTCTGTGTCATAACTATTTTGTCTGCTCAAATAGTTCTGTAATACAGAAGAGTCTGGCAGAAGAGTTATCAAGCTTTATCCTTTTCATAAACATCAAAACAGTGTTTTCTTGTGGCCAGGTTGGCTCAGTGGGTAGAGCAGGCGCACATATACTGAGAGGTTTATTCCTCGACACAGAGGTCCAGGGTTCGGATCCGACCTGTGACGATTTCCTGCATGTCTTCCCCTTTTCTCACCTAGCTGTCCTGTCAAATTAAAGGTGGAAAAGCCCAAAAAATTATCTTTTTAAAAAAATTATTGGAGCTGTTAAATCAGAACTTACTATACAGCTTACATTTAGTCATCAAAACAGAGCTCTGCTGCACACAATTATACACTGTAGCAAATAAATATAATTTAATAGGCAGTATATCCTGTTTTTATGTACAGGTCAGTTTGGGGGAAACATGGCTGGGCCCCATCCAGGCATGCCAGGAGCCTTCCCTGGAGCACCAGGCGGACTGGCGGGACCACCTCAGAAGAAACTAGACCCTGACTCTATCCCCAGCATAGTGAGTAGACGACTAATCCTCCTGAGACTTCATACTTTACACATACCAACACACCACATATGTCATTCCATATGTCATGAAACAGCAGCTTATTAATTCATCAAAAGGTGTCTGGGAAAGTTATTCCCATTTCATATTTGGGCATATACTCAAGCAAAAGCAAACATAAACTTGATGAACATTTGTTTGCCATGTAGTTAATCTGAAGTATCCGTTGTAACATGTTGTCTACCTAACAACTCTAGAGGAATCCGATTGTACTGTAATGCATAACTCGTCTGCTTTAGACTCAAGTCATTGAGGATGACCAAGGAAAACAAGGGGGAACGGTCTACAAAACAAACGTCAGAGGACAGGTTCCACCTCTCGTTACCACCGACTTCACAGTACAGGACCAAGGTAGCTCATCATAATAACATTTAAACCTCTATCCATGCTCAAAATATTTGTAGTAAATATGTAGCAACTGTAGGTGAGCATCCAATTATCCCCATTAAAACTGTTTTATTGTTTCATTAAATTTTTGTGTGTGTTTTTCTGTGTACTTGTGTACTTCTTCATGTTGAGCATGTTCAGTAATCTTGTCTGTTATTTGTGGTATGGACTTTTAGAATTTATAGGCTTTTGCTCAAAATGTAAACATTTCTTTGATAATTTTAATTATTGACTATTTCTGGTAATCTTAAATTAAACATGGAGATTTACTGTCCAAAGAGTGGTAACAGAAATGTGGTCTGTCATAATATCGACATCATCGACCCTTCTTTTTGCTAATCCCAGGCAACGCCAGTCCCAGGTTCATACGCTGCACCACCTACTCCCTACCCTGCACCGCCGATCTGGCCAAACAGTGCCAAGTGCCCCTGGCTTCCATTATTAAGCCCTTTGCCAGTTTGCAAAAGAATGAGGTAAGTCGTGATTTTACTTATAACTTAAAGCCAGTTGCCCCATCTAAAAACGAAAGTTTAAATAATATGAACAATACATAATAACCTGCTAAGATAAACCAAAAAAACAGAGAAAGACTGAATAGATTCCAACTGTCCAACTCTCGCAGGGAATGATACATTCAGATTGACAATTTATTTCTGGCGGCAGGCCACCAAGAATCCATCACTTGAGTACACTGTTATACAGCACTGTGTCCAAAAGTTTTGATGATTGTTTTCCCACTCTGTATGTTTATACATTGATGCATCAGAGCAGAGAATAAAGTCACACTCCCTCTGTGTGTATTGTAATCAGAGCTTCTGTGTTCTTTGTTTTGGTAGCCGGTCTCACTGTGCATGTTAGTGCATGTGAATGCCTTGTGTGTTGGTATCAGACACTGTTGGCTGCGACAAAGTGTCGATATTTGAGGAGTTGGGGAATGGTCTGTGAGAGCCATGTGGAGGCAGACCTCTTTTTTTCCAAATATCGAGTACAGTCCCTTTAATTTAAATACATTGTTTTGTTTATGATTTCCTACTATGGCATTTACTTGTAGGACAGAGATTGGTACATCTGCTTTTATTTTTAAAGTTTGGGACAGTATTTAACCACCAAATGTACTTCTACTTTGATAGATGTCTCTGTGTATTACAAAAGTTAAGTTGTCCTGTAAGTGACCTCCTTTTGGATCATATGTGGTCCAAGAATCCTGCAGTAGATATTCCCCCCCCCCCCCACCACTCGCCTTGTCCCATTGGCCTTTTTAGGCAATGTTAGCTTTTCTCTCATCTGGCGTTCAGCTAATTAGCTAATGTCAGATCTACAGAGACCAATGGTGAAGAAAGTAGGTTTACAAAAGGAATCAAGCTTCAGTATTTTGCACTCTCAGATTTGATTCCATAGTGCAACATGGAGCATATTCACACTACAATTTTACCAAAATAGTAAAACTTACTCAATGCTCTAAGAATAGATATAAAACATGTACGTTTTATATCCATGGCTCTAAGTTTGTATCTTAAAAGGGCAGCTGCTTGTATGCATTGTTTTGTTCTCTGCATTGAGATAATGTACACTTTCACTCTCCAACGTGAAGTCTCCAGTCTTATAATAATCCTACTTGCTTCTGTTTTATTTTAGTTGAGTTCATTTGAAGTTTTCAATTTAGCCTGCATGGAGTCTTAAATAAACAGTGTAAGACTACAGTCTCCGTCATCTGCAGGCCTGCATACGGTACTCAGTAGCAGTGCTGTGGTGTGTATATTAAACAGCTTCATGCTCAGCTTTTATATTCTACGTATGAATGTTCTTATATGAAAAGTGCAGTGTGTATTGTTTGTGTGCCATGGAATTACTGATGCTTCAGACTGAGAAGTATGCACAAGAGTATGGTCCGAGTACAGTAAATATTGCATTGCTAAAACAGAAAAAGTCAAAGGAAATGATTTTACAATAAAAAGAAATAAACCATAATCCTTATCTTTTAGCTGTTAAAGTTATCAACCTCCTTTTAAGGAACAGATAAAAAAAAAAAATAAGGGCCTAATTTAATTTAGGAACAGCTGTTGAAATCTTGACTATAATGTCTTTTTGTGTGTGTCATTGTGTAGACTCCACTATATGTTGTGAACCATGGTGAGACAGGCCCAATCCGCTGCAATCGATGCAAGGCCTACATGTGTCCCTACATGCAGTTTATTGATGGGGGGCGTCGCTACCAGTGCGGTTTCTGCAACTGTGTCAATGAAGGTACAGTACAATGTCAAAAACTTTAAACTTTTGAAATAAAAAAAGAAAGGTTATTTAATTTAATTCAAAGAACAGGTCAACCTTAAACCATTAATACATTGTGCACAGTTCTATAATCAATTAGATTTTTTTGTCTTACCCTAGTGCCAGTCTTCTATTTCCAACATCTTGACCACATGGGCCAGAGGGTGGACTTCTACGAGAGGCCTGAACTGTCCCTGGGATCCTATGAGTTTGTAGCCACCTTGGATTACTGCAAGGTACAGGACAACTACTTAGTATTACTTACTATTCAATACACATCATGCAGAGTGGATTAAGTTGATCAAGACAAGCACTTACAGTAAATGTAGGGATTGTCTGCTGGTGTAAAACACATTTAATGCATAGATGAAAAACTTGCTTTTTCTGAAGGACCCTTTACATGATTCATCATAAGCTGATTATCGAAACCTAAGGCAGGACATGCAGTGTTTAGCTCAGTGGTTTTGCAGACAGTAGAAAGACAGCAATACTATTTGAGTGCATATCTCCATGGAGGCTGTGGCTGCTGAGAACAACAGAGAAGGCTGGCAAAGCTGAATCATTCCACTGGCCTACTTTTGCTCTGTTTATTAAGACTTATAAACAGCCTCTGTAGCGGCTATTAAACAAAAGGTGATTGTCTTGTCATGGGTTGTAACTGTGGAAACATAACAATGTATTTCTGAAAAATCCCCTCCACACACACTCCATTGCCCTCCATTTAGGAATGCATAACTGTCATGGTCTCCTCACAGCTACCCAAAGTTATATGCAAGCATTAACGGAAACCAAATCTCTGGAATTTGAGAACTAGTAAGGTGGAAGGAATAAGGGTACGCCCCAGGTTTTGGGCCTCTGTTGATATTGTATGATTAAGAATTTGTAATTTAAATTAGACAATGTAGGACTGAAAAGGGGAATACTTTGTTTGGTCATCACTAGTTTATTCAAGAGCTTAAGTTTAACACAAGGAATATTTTTTCTCATTTCCTTTTGAAATCAGGTATTTTATGCTGCATGCCTGTGAAGCCATGTTAGCTTGGAAAGATTTTAAAATAGCAACTGATTTATTACACCTGCTGCCTTCTTCTCACACAGAACAACAAGCCTCCGAATCCTCCCGCCTACATCTTTATGATTGACGTGTCCTATAACAACATTAAAAGTGGACTGGTCAAACTGATATGTGATGAGCTGAAGACTCTACTGGAGAATCTGCCCAGGTACACACACACACACACACACACACACACACACACACACACACACACACACACACACACACACACACACACACACACACACACACACACACACACACACACACACACACACACACACACACACAGACAGAGAAACAGTACAGGTAGGAATGAAGTATGTATCATCTGCTACATTATATGCATCTTCTATACCGACTTGTAGAGGCTAGTGCAAGAGACTACCGTCCACTAATACAGTTCACATCCAACATATGCCTTGCTGAAAAAGGACTTCCCTCAAGTCTTAAACATCAAGCCAACAATTTGTTCTCATTAGCTGAAAATTCTTGCATAAAGTTTTACAGATGGCGGGTATCGGTTAGGGAGAGCTGCAAATGTAAAACATTATAGCGCAGGCTCTCAACTCTGAATGGAATCCAAAACAAAAACGAAACAAAAAGCTATTTCATACATAAGACGCTGGTTTTGTGGTAAGCATTACCCCGGAAGTAAGTTTTTGATTTATCGCAGAGGAGAGGATGATGTACTTCACCTGGTTACTCCTAAAATACACTTTTTCTTCGCTCCACTTCATTAGTGCCAGCAGCAATATATCCACATTTGTCTGCTGCCATGACATCACCCTTAAAACACTTAAGTGTACTCCAGATAAGACTCTTCAGCTGTGTTTGAAGCTTTACATTTGTTTTTACAGGCCCTAAATCAAAGCATTAGGACACCCTGCATTTTTATATAGTTCATGTAATTGTGCGGTATTTGCCAATTGCAATTTAATTCGGTCGAGATAAAGCTAGAGCCCAGTTTAAGTAAATGCAGATGTAGATGATGACTTTTTTTTAATCATCACTGGTATTTTTTAATCACTGTCTGGTATAAGAAAGACCAAAATAAACTGATCAACACAGCGCCTGTGACTAATGCTCATAGAAAAGCTGTGGGCTCGTAGTTGACCAGTGGCATATATACTTTAAAGGGTTTTGCAATTGTTTTAAGCCATATTACATGTTCCTTAGTGTGTCTGCATGATTTAAGAAGAGAGACTTACAAACTGCAGATGGTAGTGACGGTAAAGAATGCTTTTAAATTACTATGATGGTGAAAGGTTTTGATGTATGGTTTTGGTTCAAGATAACTACCACACCCCGATTCAGAGTGTTCTGGTTAATGTCAGGGGTTATCATGTCTTTATTCCTTTTAGTGGCACTTATCTTACAGTCAAGACATTTTTTGTTTTTCAATTAATTCATTCTAACTGATTTTTATCTTAACATAGATTAGTCAGTGCACAGTCAGATAAATCTGCAAAACCCTGAAATTTGGCAACTATACAATTCAATTTTATGAATAATAAATAGTAATATTTCATTTGGTTTACATGAAGGAAATTTATATTTACCTTTTAAGTAGTGCCAATATGTATCATAGTTCTTTCCAGAAAACCTCCTCGGAAACTATAATGAAAATACAGACATGTAAAACAAAGTGTTACCCTCTTTTCTGAAAGTGTGAATCTAGGAGCAGTTTGATTGTAATACTGAGAAAAAGAGAGAAAAAAATGAAATAGCAGGCATGACTCACAAGTAAATGGGTTTGGTTGTTTTCTTCACCAAACAACATTTACTCGGATTTTGTAAACCTGTAGCAGCTATTTCCTTCCTCTCTCTTAGGATCACCACTTGAGACATTAAACATTAATAAACACGTCCATATTGGATGTTATTCCACTCCTGGATGCATGTTTATACTTGTCAGTTTCACATGGTTGGGAAATGGCCATTTTATTTGGTGAAATAGTGCTTGAGAGATTTAGACATCCTAAAGATAAACCAGGTTTTTGTGTTTCCTTTGCATTATAAAAGTGCTAATTTCATTATGTCATTTAGGTAACAGCATGTTTGCTTTAGTATTTTACAGAACAGGGACCTTATGGAGGTAGAAATATACAAAAGGTACTGAAAGCAGTTAGGATTTCAGCAATGACTGCATGATGACAGCAGGTTCTTGTAAACATGGCAGCTGCCACATTCATACACTGCCCACAGGCAGCCATTGTAAAATAACATTTCAACTGACTTACTTGAAACATCCTGGAATTCACTAAGGCTTGTTCTCGCTCTCTCACCAGTGAGGAAGGTATGGAGAGCTCTGCCATTAAGGTGGGCTTTGTCACCTACAACAAGGTCCTGCACTTCTACAACGTGAAGAGCGCTTTGGCCCAGCCTCAGATGATGGTGGTTTCAGACACAGCGGAGATGTTTGTCCCACTGCTTGATGGCTTCCTCGTAAACTATCAGGACTCAAGGGCTGTTATCTACAAGTAAGACACAGCTTTTATCTTGGATGCCCCATGCTGAAGGGGGTGGGGGGTGGGGGGAGTAGGCATATTTATCTCAAGAATTATCTGGTGTTTAATCCAGCTAAACAAAAAAATTCACTAGATGGGAAACTGTTTAGTTTGGAATAAGGATTAACGTGGCTTCGTGTTTTTTTTTTTAAGAAAAAATAATGCATGAGAAAAACAAAATAGGGAATTAATGAGTGTTTTACTTGGATACATTTCAACTAGACATTGACATGTGAAGGCATTTAACAAGGCAATGAGAACAATGTGACATGTCAATTAAGCCATGATCCTGTCCCTCTCCTCTCCAGCCTCCTGGACCAAATCCCTGATATGTTTGCAGACACCAACGAGAGTGAAACAGTCTTTGTTCCTGTCATCCAGGCCGGTGTGGAGGCATTCAAGGTTAGTCACAGTGTGACAACTGTCAACATGAAGTGGGAGACTAGAGGCCTAATGCAACGTCCCTGACTCATGCATGGCTGCTATAGACTTTTGTCACTAGGAAGCGAAAGATCAAACGCCATTAGCACAGTTGGAAGCGTCCTATTTGACAAGTCACATTTGCTTAGCACCAGTGTTAGTCAATCTAACACACCGGCCTCTGTTATTTATTTATTTATTTATTTTTTATCACGATACTGATGGATTCGTGTAACATGTAGTGCAACCAAAACACATAACTGTGTGTTTTTCTAAAAAGTTTAATCAATTTAAATGTAAACTAAATGAAAAATCCCACAAGGATTGTTCAATTTGTCTAAACATTTCAGACGTACTGCTCACTCCAACTTTGGCGTTGACCTCTAAACTCATCCTATCATTTAAGTTTATTTCTCTCTCTTCCTGGTATGTTTGTGTTTATTTTCAAGTCCAACAAACTTTCCCTGTACTATGAGGTCAGTGTTTTGGCGCACAGTAAAGGGAAAGTTCACACACAGCTTTTAATTGGATGCAGTTGTGGCATTACACAACAACAAAGAGCCTGTGACTCATTTATTTGTTCATGTTCATATTTTCGGTTTTGCTTACATCTTTATCTTTTCGTTATCAGTTGATTTTGCAACACAGGGGAGTATTTTGTACATAAAGTTTATTATTACTAGGAGAATATGATCATCTGCAGAAGTGGAATTTTGCACCTCATGACCTTTCGTTGTTAAGCCATAAACATGTCAGCAAGGAACATGCTACACACTTTGTGTGATCTTCTTTTTGAGATATTTTTTCTCTCTCATTATTCTCTCACCTCCAGGCAGCAGAATGTAGCGGAAAGCTCTTCATCTTCCACTCTTCCATGCCCACGGCTGAGGCTCCTGGCAAACTGAAGAACAGGGATGACAAAAAGCTGGTCAACACTGAAAAGGAGAAAGTGAGTATCTAGTTGTGAACGTATATCTTACAGCATATTCTGAACTCCAAATACAGACTGCTGGCAGTTGTAGATTGAGTAAAAGCACAGTGCCAGGAAGCATAGCAACTCATCTGCATGATTGGAGTCAGTTGGATGCTACCTTTGAGCTTAATTTGAAATTAGAAACTACTATTGGGAACTGCTGACTCCAAATTCAATTCTCTGTATTTTCCTAAGACTCTGTTCCAGCCTCAGAAAGGAGTGTATGAGCAGCTGTCTAAGGACTGTGTGGCACAGGGCTGCTGTGTGGATCTCTTCCTCTTTCCCAGCCAGTACATGGACATAGCAACCATGGCTGATGTGCCCTCGCACACCGGAGGCTCCGTCTACAAGTACAACAACTTCCAGGTACAACATTGGGCAGGCATACCGGTTTACAGTATGTTCAGGCAACTGAAAACACACACACACACACACACACACACACAGATGCTGCAAGCATCACACCTAAAGGATATGGATAGTGTTGCAAAACAAATCTGTTTTTATTTCTTGCCATTACACTATGAAGTCATAGAAGGCAAAGACATTTGAAGCCATATAAAAGCTGGTTATATCCACATAATGACTTTGGCGCAGTAAGTCTATTACAGACCTGTCCCATAGGAATGGTGCGGAAATGTGGGAAATTATCCCAAACTGTACAAACACACCACACACAAAGGCAGTACAATGCAGTTTAACACACATGGACAAAATCTATAATAAACAAGTTTAATATAACATCGCAATGTAGGCATTTAACACACAACAGTAAAGCATTTTTTTGTACTTATTAAAAAATAATCAAATTTAGTGTGGTGCAAACATTCTATTCATTGTTAACTTTGGCCCACACGGACATTTCAGCAAATCGTGGTATCAGACAAAATGTGTTATTGTACAATGATGAGCCACAGACTGTCATTGGCGTGGGACCAAATTGTGACAATACTGCCATCTGCTGGTTAAAGCTTATGCACATACAATATTTGCTGCTGACTCAAATGTACTCGGATGTCGTCAGGTGGAGACTGATGGGGAGCATTTCCTGAGAGACCTGAGAAAAGACGTGCGGAAGAGCATCGGATTTGATGCCATCATGCGTGTTCGTACAAGTACAGGTAAGGAAAGCTTTTGCATTTGGTACGTAGATGTATCACAAAGAGTTTACACTTCTGCGTATGTCTGTCCTCAGGTTTCAGAGCCACCGAGTTCTTTGGTGCCATCCATATGAACAACACCACAGATGTAGAGATGGCAGCTGTGGATTGTGACAAGGCTATAACTGTAGAGTTCAAGCACGACGACGCGCTCAGTGAGGAGACTGGGGCACTCATGCAGGTATGTGCCTTTTTAAAATGTGCCTTGTTTAAGGAAAAAAAAATCCATGTACGCTGTTTTGTCAGGAGTTAAACTCCTCATGTTTGGTCCTAACTTATGTTTGGATTCTGTTTCCCAGTGTGCCTTGCTGTACACCACCATCAACGGACAGCGACGTCTCCGCATCCACAACCTCAGTCTGAACTGCAGCTTGCAGTTGTCGGAGCTGTTCAAGAGCTGTGAGACTGACTCACTCATCAACTTTTTCTCCAAATCAGGTAACCGTCGAAGATCTCACCCACACTTACGGCTTCATTTTATCTTCATTTTATCTTCAATTTAAAGTTTGCACTTATAGCCAAATGCAAAACCAAAAATGTAGTTCTCCTCCCATGATCTATGAGCAGTCCATTATTGCACGAAGGAGTCATTCCTTCTTGTCAGCTTTCTTTATTTGGGGGTTTACTGTAGTGCAGACGTACCTTGCTCATGTACTGCAGTATCATCCCGACCTTTGTTGAATTTACCCCATGCATCACTTGAGAATCTACTAATACTCACAGACTTATGAGTAAAAGAAGAATGATTGTGGAAACGAGGACCACATGTTTCACATAAAGTACAGATGACACTGAGCCTTTCTGTAATCTTCACATAGTGAGCCTTAAGTACAGCTTTATTACTGACCTTCCGTTGCCTTCTTCATTGGTCCGGCTACTCTTCAGCTCCCTTGTGTGCTCTCTCTTCCCCCTGCCTGATTTTTATCATCAATCATCCTTTGTGTTTCACTCCCCTATTTATCCTTTGCTGAAAGTTAGGCCTGTCTGTTCCTCTCCTCCTCCCCTCTCCTGTTTTTCTGACTAACCTTTTCTCATACCCACTCAGCTTGCCGTGCCATATTGAACCAGCCTCTAAAGAATGTGAGGGAGATCCTGGTCAACCAGACGGCCCACATGCTGGCCTGCTACAGGAAAAACTGTGCCAGCCCCTCTGCTGCCAGCCAGGTCAGTGTAGAACAGCGCCTGGAATAAAATGTGTTGCGTTTAGGCTTTGATTTTAAGATACAAAGAACTCCTAGATGTACATAGCATATGTAATACAATATATTGTGTGACTGTACCTAAAGATTTGATCATACATCCATCTCTCAGAAATGATTTTATGCCTGTGTCCATGTGTACTGTAGCTGATCCTGCCAGATGCCATGAAGGTGTTCCCGGTCTACGTAAACAGCCTTATGAAAACTGCTCCCTTGGTCGGCAGCACCGAGCTCTCAACAGATGACAGAGCCCATCAAAGGCTGGCCATCATGGGCATGGGGGTGGAGGACACACAGCTGCTGCTCTATCCACGTCTCACCCCACTGGTACGGGACAAATATTTTGTACACTTTGCGTATAGAAGGGAATGTGTGTATTTATCTAATTTCAGACAATGTTGTAATCTTACAAGTGTGTTATTTTTTCTCAGCACAACATGGATGTCAGCAGCGAGGCTCTGCCTGCTCCAGTGCGCTGCTCGGAGGAGCGTCTGACAGACTCTGGCATGTTCCTGCTGGAGAATGGCCACTCCATGTTCCTGTGGCTGGGTCAAGCGAGCCCCCCAGACCTCATCCAGAGCATCTTTAACCTGCCCTCCCTCGCCCACCTGCAAGGAAACATGGTCAGAATTCATTTAATATCACTTCCACCTCAACATATTTATAAAGCAAATAAAATGTTTTTAGAGATATTAGATGAGACATTCGCTCACCTCTTTGGTGTCTTGATTTGATCCAATATCAATCATTTGATACATCCAACTTGTAGATTAACTCGACAAGTTTAACCTATAAAATGAGCTAAACTGAGTCAACAATACTGTAATTAAAAACATACATAAAGTTCAAAGTTGGACATTTATTGTTAAGGCAGAGCTCCAACAACATGTGGTACTGGTACTAAGGAGAAGGAAGCAGAGCAAACATTAAAAGTATTAGTATTAATTAGCTGTTTGCTTCCCATCCTAAAATCAATAGTTGACTTATTAAACCTTATTTTAGACTTAACCAACCTTCTAATTGTTTTTTTTCAGTGTGCGCTGCCAGAACTGGACAACCCATTGTCAATCAAGGT
The DNA here is from genome assembly GCF_008315115.2 of Sander lucioperca. NCBI lineage: Eukaryota > Metazoa > Chordata > Actinopteri > Perciformes > Percidae > Sander > Sander lucioperca. Next base: position 24,047,789 of record NC_050189.1, read on the forward strand.
CCGATCCATCATCAATGGCCTGATTGAAAAAAGGCCGAACTCTATGAAGGTAAGATACCCAGAGCAGCAACATGCCCCCCAAAACCTTTGTTTGTAAATACAAAAAACATGCATTTTCTTAAAAACAACAACAAATTAATACTAGAGAAAACATTTTGGTTGAAGTAACACAGGGTAGAACAAATTGAAGCTAACTGCCAATGCAGCTTTTAATTAACTCTGCCTCCCTCTAGTGGATTTAGTAAGTAAATACTTTTCCCCACAACTGCTTCAACAGCCTCATTTAATATTTTTTGTTGTCATTTTGCTATTTAAACAAGCCACTAACATGTTATACGTAATATCTGAACAACCCTTAGTCACATGTCAACAATGTATCTGTGGCAAGTTGAGTACATTTTGAAGTACAAATTTGAAGTGCACGTAAAAGACAGCTGGTATGTGCAAAACGTCTAGTTACCTGCACTTGAACTGCAAACAGATCACCCATTGCTTACTCCCCACCCCCCCCATCCTTCTCAGCTCCAAATCGTGAGGCAGAAGGACAAACCAGAGATGTTGTTCCGTCAGTTCCTGGTGGAGGATAAAGGCCTGCACGGCGGAGCTTCCTACATGGACTTCCTTTGCTACGTTCATCGAGAGATCAGGCAGCTGCTCACTTAACCCCCCCGAACGCTCGGCCTCAGTGTTCCCTTTCCTCACTGGCCTGGGAGAAGCACGCCATCTAACGGACCATGCACAAACCTTACAGGGTCAGTCTCAGTTGGCTCCATTTAAATCTTAAGGACGGTCCACAGAAAGAAACTTTTTAAGTGTTTTACAAAGACAGAGAAAAAAACCAGGAACCAGGGAGAGCCTTTTGAGATTTATTCTTGAGAGTCAAAAGCTGCCTTTCCAAAAATGCTTTTGTCACACGTTAGTGTACACACAGTATGATCTTCAAATAACCACTTGTCCCTTGAGGAATTTCCAAACATTTTCTGCACAGATACTTTGTGTGATGGACTGTGGAGACTGGAATGACATCAGTGTCTAAAGCTGAAATGCATTATGGTACAACGCCTATGAGCATAAGCAATACACCATATATCTCCACAGTGCAGTCAACTGAGTTTTGCATTTTATTTTGTAGATTTACAGGATCAAGACAAGGGGTTATTTGTGGTCAATACTGTAGATACTGTCAAATACTTAAGAATTCAGTAAAGTTAGCCAGTCTTTGTTATACACGACTTTCTCCCAAGGAGTCTCAGTAACTCATTTTAAAATCTTAATTTCTTTTTTAACAATTAATGCACAAATACATTATACAATATTTAAATGACTTATGAAAGGGTTCTACATTTGTACACACTTTTGCTGTCCTGTGGAAAATGTCCTAAAATAAACCTACACGCAAGTAGTGTATCCACAGTATTAGATTTTTCATAATTCAGCAGAAACAATGCCGCTGTTGCCAGGATTGAACATTATTCCTGTCATTACACCATGAGTGATTCAAAACATTCGATTCACACATGCCCCCACCAACAACAAAAAAACTCAAATTCTTTGACCATTTATAGCAGAGACTTGATCTTGACAGCGTGCAGTGACACAAAAAAAAACATTTTGTTTTGGTGTTCTGAGATTACAATGAAGTGAACACAGCTGTTGCTCTACATGGAGAAGAACAAACTCCTGTGTCCTGATGACAAATGACACATTTTTCCTACATTGCACAAGTCAGAATTGGAACTAAAAAAGGGATGATTAAGGGAGTGGATTGCTAACAGTGCTGAGAGGCATCAAAGGGAAGTTTAGGGACCAAATATCAAGCTTTTCCCTACACATCATACAACAATCTACCATGAAAAATAATGATCTGTTCTTCTTGTTGGGATTCGTTTTGAGAAACACTTTCAGCCACTCCAACAATGCCATATTATAATGGAAATAAAAGGTGCCAACTGACAAATCTGACTTGTGCAGGACAATAAAATCATCAGTTACTATTGGATCAAAGTTTTTGTCAGCAGACGTTTTAGTGTTAAAGAAGCCAAATTCAGTAAAATCTTGTTACACTAACTATAATCTGCAAAATTGTCTGTAATGATGATATGTAACATTTCAGTCTTGAGTACAGCAATAGCATCATACTGTATTGCATTGCTTGTCTTTATAGAGGCAATTGCCTCTGTGTAATTCATGTATGCATTTGATAAATATTGTACGATTTTGTCTATGTGTGGCCTACAAAAAGTCTTTTTGTACATGAAATACACAACCTATGTTTTCAAACTATGACCATTTGCCTTAAGTTCATATGATAGTTTTAGAAACATGTGTTAAAGTATAAGTCCTAGAGGTCTATTTCAATCTTTTTGGTTTGTATGCAAACTTATCTCAGGAAATTTGAGTACCTTAATATTTAAAGAAGTGATTTCAATTGAACTGGAAAGATGGGACGGTTGTTTTTTGAGTTGACTTATGGACATTCACGGGCGTTGTGTGCCATGTATATTTTATTCCAAACCCTTAACAAATTTTGTCTGAATTAAATTCTTGACATTACTATTGTTGCTCTATTCTTTTAGCCGTTGTACAGTACAGAAAATTCATCAAAGCATTTATCTATACGTGTGAATATACCGGTACTTGTCTAAATATTCAACACAGAAAAACCTCATAACATGTATGTTTCGTAGAAAATATATTCAATGTAAAATATAACTGACATACTTCCTTGCAAGCCAGAACTACAGTACTGTACCTAAGGTAACCCTAAAATGTGCACATTCAGTCTGCTGATCGGTGGTCATCTTCGTCATTAAATCTACTGTACAGTATCCAAGATTCAATTTTGGATAGTTTACAATTACAAACATTTTTAAAATTCAAGTACAAGGACACCGTCCAAAATGAACACTAAAAGCAATATACACACATCAAACAATATTAATTTAGTTTCTTATTTCATGAGATTTAATCCAGTTGGCAAATAGTATTTTTGTCCTAGTGTGTGTTATCCTCTTGCCACCATGAGGGGGCGTCAGATGATTGTTCGTCAGTCAGAGACAATTCAGAATAATATGCTTTTGATCCACAATGTGATCTGCTAATCTGGTTTATAAAGCATGCACCATGAGATATTACAATGAATATCATGTAACACTTGCAAAGCTAGAACTTTAATTGTTCTGAATTTAAGTGTATGTACTCTCCAAAATTACAGACAGAATAAAATGTTTTAATATATATATTTTATTTTACAGTTTTCGGCGGTGATCCAGAATGAAAATCTGCGGAATCTAGCGGACTGTTTTTCTGCTTGTGGTGGAGATGTCTTAAAATTCTGAGTTTAATTTATTTATTTTTTTAAATCCACAAAAAAATCTGCGGGATTCTGCGTCGGCAGATTCTGTGTGGCCCTGAATGCAAGTGATCCAATAATGTGGATTTTAGAATGTACTATTAATGTGTACAGACCACGACAGTACTATAAATCATTTCCCTCTCTGATTAACCTAATACAAAATCTGAAGAATTTTATGTGGCACTATTATAGTACACTGACGTGCTTTTGATAACCATGTGCAATATTCTACAGATTTAAATTGCGTTACTTAAGTGTATTACATAATTTAACACACATTTGAAAGTTTAAGGTGTATAGTTTATTTTTTTCACTTTTGTCAGAGATAGGTGACTTTGGATATTATTTACAGAAGAAATATAGAAATGCTATATTATTTTCAGAAAGAACATCCACTGGGATATATTGTAGATGTATTCAGAAGTGGGTAATGTTGCAAACATTTGTTTTCGCTCCATTTAAGCAGTTACTTTTCATAATTATATTTCTGAGAATAAAAACGGAGTTGTTAACCAAACAAACATATCATATTTTTACAAACAGTAAGGCACACAAACACAAATCACAGGAAAAAAAATGGCATTTTTTTGATGGAAATATACACATTATCTCCAATAACATGAGTAGAAAGAAAACAATTGAGAAAAATGTGCCATTTTCTTTACTAAACTAATGGATGGCCAACATGCCTCACTGAGGATAATGTTTTATGTTTGTGACTATACAGTGTAGGAAAATACTGTATGAACACTTTCAATGAAAAACAACATGATAAACTGTCAACGAATTCCCCAAACATCAACCAATTCTCAAGTGTATATCAGAATTCCGCTGGTTTGATGGCTACTTCCTGTATCCAATATCCAAGTCATTGTGAAAAAGAAGAAGAAAAAGTCAGATTGAAACACTCAGTAACTCACTTACATAATGTCCAGACACGTCTCCAGTAGTTTCCAACGAGCAACAGGAAGTCAGTTAGTGAGATTCTACCCAGCATGCCTTGTGTTTGCTCACATTTGGGGCCAAGCAATGCTTTAATCACAGGCAGCAGGAACCGATCAGGCTGAATAGGTGAGGGCAGCTAGACTGGCCCACAGGACGAGGAGGAGGAAAACTGCAGAAAGCGTATTAGCCGACAACCCCCCAAAGTGTATATAATACAAAGTTACAGTGTTTGCATCAACAACCAAACCCCACTGCCCTTTCTGATTAAAAACAGTGAATTATATGAACAAATCTAAAGACCTGAAATTCACCCGAGAGCAAACTTTCATTTAATACTATACAACCAACAATGTTTTGTACAATGACCATAATACCATATAAATAGCCTCAAACACTGCTCTTAGTGTAAACTCCTAATCAGTGCTTCAAAAAAATACTAAATACTTACACATATTGATAGATGGTTTACTTTACAGAAATATACATACAGTTAAATGAAATACACTGAAAGCAGCATTGATCTTATGACAAAAGATATTGTCGTCTAATTCTATACTCATGGGAAATATAGTTACCTGTGTGCTTCTGTAGACAAACCATTGATATTATGGTCCGATTTTGACATCAATACAATCCTTGTGTTGTCTCATTCTAGTTGGCAAGTAAACATGAACAAAGTTGAAAAGTTTGTCATATAGTTTTTTATCTAATGCTTTATCTATAGTATATACACTTTAAAAATTGTACAATGTATGTTTTCTTTTTTTCTAAATGCTTCCTTGAAAGAGCAAAAAAAAAAGACCAGCCACAATGGGTAACTAAGTCGGGGTAAGAACACTCTGGAATTGAGAGCCAGTCTGGAATGTAAAAACTGAGAGGGGTGTGAAGTTACCTCAGGTATTTTGTTCTGGTTTTTATATGCTGTAAAAATTCACAGTGATTCCACTTTGGCAGTAAATAAAAGTCAAGGCTGCAGAGATAGAAGCATCCTCTCTAAAATCCCTTCAACACAAATCTCTTTTTGCCTTGTGTGTTTCCACTAATGCAGTTTGCAGAATAGAAAGACACTCCAGAGACTAATGGTAGACACCTTGAAGTTAAGTGTTTATGTTTTCATTTTCACTTTTTCCCCTCTTTTATTTATTTTTTATCTAATAAAGTTTTTTTTCAATAAAATTGTCAAAATGCAACTCATTCCAGAGTGTTCGCACCACATTGCCTACTTCTACTTGCAGCCCACAGTAATGAACAATATTTTATCTATGATCAAAAGTCTGCATAGCACACTGTACACAGTATGAGTCCATGTCAGTTATTGGACCAAGCTAAAGATGATGTTCTCTTCCAAAGCCTCCGCAGTCAGCCAAAAGTTAAAGAACATTTTCAAAGAGGTGCATTGATCGCATGATGTTTTCATCCTGCGCACAAATAGAAACAATGTAATGAGAAAAACGGTAAGTGTGCCAACAGTAGTGAAAGAGATGTGTCGGGATATCCAGCTTACATTTTGGCAGCAGTCGATAAACTCGTCGATGGTTACCACTCCGTCTTTATTCTTATCCATCTTCTGTTGGAGACGGAGACAAGGAAAGATGAAAAGCGGCCCCTATACTGTGACTGACATTTACAGTGCAGTGAGCGCTGCCAACGACACACTTGCCTGAAAGAATACTTCTACATGCTGACGAGGCGTCTCCTCTCTGAGGACAGGGTATGTGCATTTCCCCATCATGTCGTAGATGGCCTTCATGATGTCTAGCATTTCCTGCGACACAGAAAAGAGTCAGTTCTCCCAAATTACAAAACAAGCCATTCCTCATTTACTCCAAATGGAAAGCCATGCAGATCATTTGGGCTTTATGTGCCTGAGATTTTGAGCTTTAGATATTTCTGCTGCTACTTCAACTCAATTGAAAGGTGAATGGAACTCAATTTGTAGTGTTCAAAGATTTGAAAAATGACATTTGGAAAGTGAAAAGAAGCAATGTTCCCGTTCCTACTTCTGCTGAAAGAAATAGTCTCCATGAAAACTGTTCCTTGTGAAGTTTGTGGGTCATCCAGAGTAACAAGAACACTGTTTCACTGTCAACTTTTTAGGCTCTATGGATGATAATGCACCTGATAGATATAGCTCAACTAGTATTTGATCAAGTCAAGTCAAGTAGAACTCTATTTGTCCCCAGAGGGGCAATTGGCTTTGCAGCAGTGACAAATACACAAGATCAATACAAACATACATACATGTACATACATACAACATACAAAAATAAATAGCAAAAATGTAAAAAAAACAAAACAAATTTAAACTTAATTAAAATTTAAAAAAACGATATTTATCAAGTGTGTTGATGGATTGCCATGAAATGATGGGCAGACATTCATGATCCTAGGAGGATGAATCCTAATGACTTTGATTATTTTCTGACATCTCCTCAAGCACATTTGTGGTTTTGAGTAAAATTTCCAAATACCCAAGAGTGTTATCAACGGTGGCGACCAAAATGCCTCCGGACGCAATTGAAAAGACCCACAACCTATCAATGCAACGAAACGACGTAGCTCGGAGCAACACATGCAGGAAAAAAAATGGCTGCCTGGTCACAAACTTTCTCAAATTACAGCCAACCATTTGAAGTGAGTACAATAAGCAGCGGGGGGGTCAGGCGTATCTGCCAGAGCAAATAGAACATGAGCTTGCAGATTTGTGTGGTTTCTAGGCTAGTCCACCTCAGGAGGAATTGTAATAACTTTGGTGATCATCAGGTCAAAACTTCTATTGTCATTTATAACCAAATACCTGCTGTTAGAATAATTTACATTATCAAATAATTGACAGAGACCACTGAAGAGATATTAAAGTTCATTAGAACCCAACGAGGAGGCCTTCTCCGCACTAGGGAATAGTATAGACAATGACCTAACGAAAAGTAAGTATATAAAGTAATATTATAAAAAGCAGCTGTTGAGAGCTTTTCGTTAGGTCATTGTCTGTACTATTCCCTAGTGCGGAGAAGGCCTCCTCGTTGGGTTCTACGAAAAGCTCTCAACAGCTGCTTTTTATAATATTATACTAAATACTCTAAACAAGATAACTGGAGCCATTGCTTGTCCTTGTCTAAAGCATGGTGTGTTCCTGAGGGCATACATGCCCTCCCAGACCAGATAGGGGAGACGCCATCGACTCTGACAGATAACTGACGACACCATGATTTATTGCATTTACACTTGATATTATAAAAAAGCAACTGTTGAGAGCTTTTCGTTAGGTCATTGTCTGTACTGTTCCCTAGTGCAGAGAAGGCCTCCTCGTTGGGTTCTCGAGTAAAATGAACTTTAATATCTCTTCAGTGGTCTCTGTCTATCATTTGATAATGTAAATTATTCTAACACCTGCAAAACGAATTACATAGCCACCCGCCTGTACTTTGTGTTTCGTGCAATTAATCTAATGTTAGCATGCTAACAAGCTAAACTAAGAAACCGTGATGGTGAACATAGTAAAGACTTTACACCTGTTAAACATCAACATGTAAGCATCTTCATTGTGAGCATGTAAGCATCCTGACGTTAGCCGGACAATGTTTTTTTTTCGGGTGAACTGTACCATTAACAAATTACCATTGCCTTGAAATCTACTTCAAATAACAGGTGAATATTCAGGTTATTCAGTGATTCACTGTTGGGACATACCTCTTTAGTGATATATCCATCTTTATTGATATCATACAGGTTGAAAGCCCAGTTGAGTTTTTCCTGGATTGTGCCTCGCAGAAGGATAGAAAGGCCCATAACAAAATCCTGCAGTGAAAACAAGCTTCTCTGAGAATTGTATAAAATATACACATTCAAAAAAAATGGTGTTTTTTTGTAAACAGCAAGTACTCGAAAACCTATGAGATAAACAAAAACAAAAATATTCACCATGCACATTACATTTAGGTAGTATTTCAGCTGATTTCATGCATCAACATGTCTGCAAGAATATTATGTCAGGTATTAATTAGAGGCAAATGATGAAACAGAAAGAGTACAGACGCTATAAATCAAAATTCCTTGTTATTCAAGTTATTAACTGTCTCATAATCTGTGTTGGCCCTCAGGGACTCACCATACGTTTGAACTGAATTCAGCTCTGGTTTGGCATAATGACATCTTTTCTGTCCTAATAAGCAAATATATGCCCTTCATAAATATTTATCACGTGTTCATAGCATCTCAAGTAGACTTACTTGGGCTAATTTAAAATGATTGGGGTTGCAGGTTACATAATGCCACAGTGTAATTCCTTGGGGGCTCACAGAGTTGAAACATTAAAAATGTTTAGTTTGATGTAGTTTTATAGCAAATTTCAGTGATGGACAAGACTTTTGCGATTGTTGACATTCTCAACACACATACAGTATACTACTCATTGATTCTTTAGTAATATATATATATATATATATATATATATATATATATATATATATATATAATCTATGACATTACTTGTCTTACCTCAAAACTCACAGAGCCATTGTGATCTGTGTCAAATGCATTGAACAGGAAATGCGCGTATGTTGAAGCATCTATGGGGAGAAAAAAAAACATATGTATTAAATTAAAAAAAATCTCTGCCCTGATTACAGCTCAATCAACACCAGCAGAAACACCTACTGCAAACAAGAGACAATGGTTCAAAGTTTCGTAGCTTTTCTGGAGAACTTCTTAGAATCAGAATGTGTTTTCTGTCATGATGAAAGAGAAGAACAATATACGTAGAGCGAAGAGTTTTACCATTGTTCACTGTGAGGTGAGCCATTATATATACTTGTCTGCCTTTCTTCTTTCTGAACAGCTATATCGAAGCCTCCTAATGTTTTCTCTCTTGTTCCTCGGGTAGAATCTTTTGCATAATGAAGAGAGCAAGCAGTGAGCAACTCCAGCCTGCATAAATAAAAACTACTTTCTCATTCTTCCCCTCTCTCTCACACATTTCCTTGGATAGAAGTTTTAACTTAAAAGTACTCTGGACTTGGTGCCATTTTTCTAAACAGGATTGAAAGGCAATTTGTGTCAGTCCAGCACACAGACGAGATAAGAAGCAGCAACACAAGCTGCAAAAACAAATCAGCAGGCTCACATGACACACACCTCCTTGTGGGAAGAACTGTGCGTAGATGTCTTTAAAAGTTTCTTCGTTGACGACTCCACTGGGGCATTCCTGGAAGACAAAATGGAATTGCACATGTCATTCAGCATTTACGTATATTAAAGACTCCTTCCTATATTAAAGTCCTTGCCTTAAATCTTAGTTTAAGAAGTGCCATTCATGGTCCAATATACAACTTGCACAAGTGTGACTGAAACTTGAAAGCTCCAGTGCACACACTTCCCTGAAATGTCCATTTTCAGTGTAGAAGGAGTCTTGCGTCCAAGGGTTAAACTTTTAAAATTAACAATAATTGCATATTCATAGACTCTGATTTTTTAACGAGGGGGAAGGAGTAGATGTCATTTTAAGAATTTTTAAACTTTTCTTTTTTTACCTTTTGGAAAAACCATATCAGACGAATTAGTTTTATATGCCTTTAAACACTTCTAAAGAGGATTTTAAACATGTAACAGGCAAGAGGATAAACTATAGCCAGCCTTCCCATGTGGCCAAACATTACCTAAGGAAAAATGTAAAAATTAGATGACAATATTTAATATTTAAAGAGCAACTTAACAGCAGCTGAAAATCTTGTTTTTGCTAACCTCTAGTGGTTAAACCTACATTGCTTCAGTGATCAGGGTTCAATGCTAAGGTTTTTTTTTTACTTGTCCAGTCGGGCAAGTAACAAAATAATGCTACTGGCCCCTATACAAAAAATTCAGAGGAAAAATGTCGAAAAAAAGTAAAATAAATAAATAAAACGTAAAAAAGCTTCTAAAATGTAAACAAAAACATAAAAAAAGGTCAAACGTTTTCAAATTTCTTTTGTAAAAAAAAACCATCAAATGCATCATGCGCCAACTCATTTCTCACTAATGATGAAATGATTATGATACGATGATGCCCGAACAGGCAAGTGGGTTGTTATATTTACTAGCCGGAAGTGGCATTTAACTTGCATCGGGCAATCCTTATTGTTGAACCCTGAGTGATGTAGAAGTGTACTGTGTGAAGTACACTGTGACATCACTGTTGGGTGCAACAGACCTGAAATCATCCACCAGAAAGGGGCAGTGACACACTGTCTTTCAGTTTGATGTTAAGTTACTCTTTCACTTCAAACCAAGTTGCTAGTTCATCTCTGGATCATTTTATTTGACTGTCTATTGAGGTAAGATGCATTTAGAAGGGCAACATTTTATTTCATTAAGGAAACATTATTTAATTGTTCTTACTAAACCTTGACAGTTTCTCAGACCGACAGCATGTAATACTGTAGATGATACAGGCTCATGTTCAATTTGGTGTTATTCAAACTGCAAACCCTTCAAGCTTCAATAGATACCTTGTCCACAGTCATTCAGTGTCACCCACCTGTGGTTGTTTGGTAGCATTCAGTAGAAAAGACTGAAGACTCTTACATAACACCTCCAATATTTTAGCTTTTGTCTCCCTTTAAAGGAAAAGGGCCAAGCAAAGACTCAGTGGATGACCTTGCTCAGCACAGTGTGGTGATAAAGGCAGCCAGTTTTGCAGCTTCAATTTCTGCTTGATGTGAGGCTGCACACTGTGGCAGTATATTGAATCTTTGGAACTGCGGAAATGCTCCCCCTATATAGACAATTTCCAAACCGGGAGGCACATGTGTCTCTAGGGTTTTCTATACAACAAAATAAACAACGGCCATAGTGGAAGTTGTTGTAGAAAATCAAAGATAAGGAACAGACTGTATGGGACGAATATGATAACTTGAACACCTCTCTGATACAGTTTCCTGGGAAAACACCTAGAAAATAAAAAAAATAGGGGAAATATACATGTACACTTCTGCATCTACATTTTGTATTTCTTTATCTGAGAATGAAATGTTTAGATTTAAAATCTATTTTACTTTTGTTTAAGAAACTAACAAACTATTTTTCAGTGTGAACAAGCTTAGTAAAAATCACATGGAACACTCGGTTTTCTCCTTCCTGTGACCATGTTTGATCAGCCATGTTAGGAATTGTGGGAGTGAAAATATAAAGATGTCTCGCTTCAAAAGGGCTGCTTGTGTTTCAAGCTAAGAGGATGCTTTGAGGTTGTCTGCGTGAATCCCGTGACACTCTTCTTCTGTTGTCTCACAGACCCAGTTGCATATCTTGTGGGGTGAGATGAGGTCAAGAATTTTGAGGGAGTTATCTAGACAGAATGAGCACAAGTCTGTCTGCATATTGTAGTTTGGGGAGGGGGAAACAGCTAGCCTGGCTGTGTCCGACAGTAAACAAGAGTCTACAGCCCCGCTAACGGATCTGTGAGGCTGTACACACAGCTGTGTTTTGAGCTAAACGCCAACATCAGCATGCTAACATGCTCACAATGACAATTCTTCTATTCTATGTTAGCATGTTAACATTTGCTAATTATCGTCGTTCAACATCTTAGTTTAGAGTGTTAACATGCTGATCTGTTTCTTAAAAGTTACTTTCTGGAGTCTCCGCTGTATGCTAAGCTAAGCTAACCTTCTCCTGGCTGTAACTTCCTATTTAACAGAGAGACACTAGAGTGGTATCAATCTTGTCATCTAACTCAAGAAAGTGAATAAGAGTATTTTTCCAAAATGTCTCAGTTTACTAAACTATTTTAATATTTTCTAGCCAAGACAACGAAAGAAGAAAACGAACATATCCAATCCAAAAGCAAAGACGCTCCACGGCATCTTTGTACATTTGACACAGACAGTAGGCTTTTTCTTTGTTGTTTAGTAGAGCTTCTGTTAATTAAAGCATTGTTTATGTTCTGAAACATAGCAGCGAATGGGTTGTCAACAATCAACCTCTTGTTGAGGAAGTGCAAGGAAATGTCATGCAATTAAGTACTTAAAATGAGGAGGGAGAGATTTTTCAAACATGTAATTTCACATCTGTGCACTGTTGTGTGTGTGTGTGTTTGTACACAGATGGGCAATTACAGCTGCCAACACTAGTAACACTTATTAAGTGGGACAGTGATATACAAACGGCTGTGTTCCAAGTCAGCTTCTTCTAACCTTGCTAACTCATCCTCACAAACCTGAAGGAAAATTAAAGGTTAGTAAAACTTTGTGATTGTTGTACCGCATCTCACAATGAAGGCGGAATTCATCTGATTGTATTTTATCGTCTCCTTTCAGCCTCATGAGGACATTGGCGAGGGAGGCAGTTTTCCAATTGAGAATGAAGCCAGTGTGTTATCTGGTTATCATCACGTACAACACAGTGCCTCTGCAATTCAACTTAAAGTTCAGTGAAATAGTTACACTCAACTGATGCCTGAACTCCCTTAAGGTCCTTTGATGTTGCAAAGCTAAAAGGTCAGGACCTCATTCACACACTGCTCTTTACATGAGTCATTAATATTGAGCTTTTGGTAAAACTGTTATCTTTTAATGCATATTTCTCTGCATCAGTGACGCACTGATAGCTGAATAAACAACCCCATTAAAGGACATATCATTTGCATTAGGATATTTTACATTTATAAGTAAAGGAATTTAGCTCCCCTCCCCCTACAAACATACATTTCTTAAAATGCAAGGTTATGGTCATTATGGCCATTTTTTAATTGTTGTTGAGTTTTTCATTTGTATATTAAATCAAAACTAAAATGATGGGCAAAGAGCAATTGGAATAGTATAAGTAGTATGTTGTGTGCAATGATAACAAGTGAGGGTGTCATTTTTCATTTGCCCTTTCATGTTGCATTTCACATATTATTCACTGCCAAACACATTAGATGTAGTGAGAGGTCAGAAAATATATTTGTATAATTTGATATGCTTGTAAAATTAGCTCATCCGTGATAATAAAATCATGAATACAATCTGTGAAATGCAAAACTGGCCAGGCATAAAATTCCTTTCCGAGACTTGTGAAGCGAAGCGTAATAAGCGGTGTGGGGAATGAAATAACCCTGTGAACAAAGGCATCATCGCTGATGGAATAGAAACTGTGAGATCTTAATCTGATGCCTGAGGCAGTGCCCTGGACTGTGAACTGTGAAAGCCCAGCAGATTTAGCCAGACGTGAAGACAATGTTGTGTTATTTCCTGTAGTCTGAGGTCAAGGGATTTATCAAACAATGGATTTTCTCATACCTTTAAGGTGAGCTTTGCTAAAATTCCACCTTGCAAGACCCAGAGGTCTTGTTTTGGTCCCTGCTAGACATATTGCTGGATCTAAGACAAAGCTTCACTTTGACCATCTGCGCTACAAGTGAGCGACTCAAAAAGTTTGTTGTCAAGACAAATGACCTCATCCTGCCACCCACAGGCATTCGATTTGCTTCGAAACCCTGGACAACAAGGACAAAAGGCCAAATATCTCATCATGGGAACCATGCCAGGTTCTATTAGACTGGCTGGCCTTAAAAGCTCTGCCAATGTCACCGGGTTGGGACAAGACAGAGATGAGCTGTTTGACCCTGACAGTTAAAAAATGAGCTACACTTTGGACTTAGTGATGGACAAAAGCTATTTAGGAACTGTAATTTAAGTGCCATGATTCTTTGTCTTGGTGTTATTTGGACTTCTGCCACAACAATATCTGCAGTGATGCGTAGCTTTGAATAAAAATAAAAAGGTCTATCATCAGCATAAAATAACTGTAATCTGCAATGTAAGAATTCTAAGAGTCTACAGCAGCTCTGTACTTAAGCAGAGAGAACAACAGTTAAGTGTGTTAGCATGCTAACATTGGTCAATTAGCACTAAACACAGAGTAGTAGTAGTAGTAGTAGAGAGAGTACTGCTGAGGATAATGGGACTGTTATTAGTTTTGCAGATATTTGGTTGTAAATTAAACAATTGGAACAATTTGACCTGGTGGTGTGCTAGATAAAAAAAAATCATGGGGATTACCAAAGCTATTACAATTCCCTGTGAAGGAAAGTTAAATGTTTGTACCAAATTTCATGACAATCTATTCAATAGTTGTCAATACATTTTACTCAACCTCATGGTGAGAGAAAAGATGTAGAGAAAAGATATTTCACTGGTTAAGCGAAAACTTTGAACAAAGTTGTGGACCGACAGGCCGACCATCCGACCAACTGACATTACCATCACTCCAGTGGGATCCCTAGAGTGATCCCACTGGAGTGGCTAAATATAAATGCAAAAATCAGTCATGTAAAAAAAAACCCAGGGATGGTGTCTATAAACATATGCAAGATTCTCTCCCTCAGCGTTAGGGGAAGTCAGGCAGAGTGTGCGGCACAAATTAAAGGCCTCATTAGTACACTTCTTACCTCTTACTCTGTCGCAAGTGGAAGTGGACTAATGGGCAGGCTTTGCAGGGACTTGGCTAGAGCACAGTGCAGGCTCAACAGGAAACTGAAGCCCCATGGGAATTCCTCTATCACAGTACTCCTCTCTTTCATTGCCAGACAATTTGGGTTGAGTTAATTCTGGGTCATCTCATTACGCCTCACATCAGAGGTGACAATGAAGTGAGGTGGTTTGATATGGGCTGCTCTGGAGGACTTTGACCTGATTGCTCATTGGTAATCTTCCACAATGTGTTGGCGATATGACCTAATTATCATTGGCACAGTGAACAACGTAGAGAAAGTTACATTTTTTATGGCAAATACAACTGGGCTCGACAACATTTAGTGCACAATGTAGATGAGTCAGCAAAATAGCATTCATCAGATGCTTGATTATTATTAATATTATTGAATGGATGCAGAATAGTGATGAGAACTAGAACGAAGTGGAGCTGTTGAAACTTTAACACCGCTGTCAAATACAGAAGGTTGGTTACAGAAGAATACATCAAATAAAATCAAGGGACAGAGAGATGTACAAGAGAGAACAAGACTGAGCTATACATTATGTATGGTGCTTACATTCTTGAAGCCGCGGTAAAGGATCTGTAGCTCCTTTCGGGAGAAACTTGTCTGGGCTTCCAGTTGCTCCAGGCCCTCGGGGCGATGACGGACTGTAGACAGTTCAAGCTCATCTTCAACGCTGTCTGGAGAGGAGAAGTAAGACAGTCAGATGTGAACAGATGCTGCTGAGTCGTTGCAAATTAGCATGTTTGATGCTAGAATTTGAGATATCCCAATACACTGCCAAATATCAGCAAAAGTAAGAAAATAAACCTAGATTTTTGCATCTTTTATACCCAAAATGTCCCATTTTGGCATGAAATGGTTACAAATTCTATATAACCTTCATGACAACAACAAAAAATCCATTTGGAAGCCCTCTTTTCTCCTTGTTATATTCGGTCCCTTTATCTGCAAATGTTACTTCACAAAACGAATAAAAGTCAAAAAGCTGTTTTCTTCTCTTCACCAAACACAACAGCAGAGATAATTAGTGTTATTGAGGCCCTTGAACAAAGTTCTCATGGCAGGATGCCCCTTCATGAACCCTGTGAAACTTTTTAATAGGCCTGTAATGATGGCAGATGCTGTCTGGGCCCTGTCACCGACTGCACTGTCCTCGCAGCACTGAGTTTGACTTGTCTTGTTGGCGCAGGGCCTTTCATATACCTGAAGTGTAACACAGTGTCTAAATGCCTCATTAGCTCCAAGGGTACTATTTTGGCCCAGAGCCAAAAGGCCACGGTTTCTCACCGACCACAATTAACCTGCTGCTATGGAGCTAATGCTTTGTATTCATAGATGATGATAACTAATAAGGAAATAAAATAGCTGCTTAATCTTATTCTCATCAAATTAGTCCAGAATTTGTAGATGTACAGCTGCGTAATAATTAGATATTCTGAATGGATTCTGAAAATTATAATATCTATATATATATATATATATATTTTTTTTTTTTTTCTTTCAATTGTAAATTGTAGAATTTATGTTTAAAATAAAGACATTTTTTACAGCCAAGTCTAATATGCATATAAATATCACTAGAAATCACACATTTAACATCCATTTATTTTACTTATTCAACTGTAGATTTCTAAAAAGGAGTATTGTACTGTAGCTGAACTCCAGCTCGAACAATCATTTGTGACTAAAGCCTACATTAAGTGTGTGGTGCCCATACTCAGAAGAGCAACAGAAAGGAAAAGCATCTTAGACAACAAAATAAACAAAAACCTCATCACAGAGAGAGACAGAGAGCCTTGGAAGAGCCACTTGCTTTGATTACTGGAGGATGGCTTTTTGGCCGTGGAGAATGGAAAGAGCCTCATGAGTCGAGCTCTCACCCCGCGCTTGTGGACAATCTGAGGGTATCCTGGGAAATACAGCATTAGGTCTTACGGTTACCCAGGCAACTAGCAACCTCAGTACATTCTCGGAAACTGGACATGCAAGAGGTGAGGGTCTATGAAAGTGCATATAGACATAAGGCATCCTCATAGTTGGTTCTTCAGGACAACAAAACAGTATTTTGCACCATATTAGTTTAAAGCCGCAGCTCCAAAAGGCAGCAAGAGATGACTTCTTGAATTTGTCAGACTCAAACATGATTGTTTTGATTATATAATGAGACGTACCAGAAGTAAATTTAACAAGCACAGAAACCTGAACACAAGCACACAAATCTGGTTTATAAAGAATTTGAATGGTTACAACATCTGTGGTATACGTGCTGTAAGCTGCTGTTCCATCTGTGTGTATCTACATGTAAACCTGAAGCAGTTCAAGGCATCACTGCAAGTTCAAAGATTCAAAGTCCCTTATTAATCCCACAATGGGGAAATTCACAATGTCACAGCAGCAAGGGATTCAATGCATCACTGCAAGTTCTAGGTATTCCTGCAAGTCACGAGCAACTAGTTCACTGGGTTACATTACTTATTAACAAGTTTCCTAGCACATTGTAGGTCAGGGTGTAATACAACATCTCATGAGGTGTCAACTGTTAGTCACACATAGCCCAGCATTCTTCTTGGCACAATCTCTCCCTCTTGTCCATTTACCGAAAGCAGCTTGGTACATGATAAGTAAACTAAAGTGGTCAATACAAGGTTTGAATTGATAACCACAGTATACAGAAAAAAACCTCTAATGTTCTATGCTGTACCACTATGAAGGTATTTCCCTTTCCGGTCCGGGCTATTCTGACTTAGCGAATTTAGTGTGAGGTTAGATAGCAGCAGTGGAGGTTAGGACGAACTCTCAAGTGCTGCAAATCAGTGGTGCAAAAAGTGGGTATGCGCTATATGCGGCACAGCACCAATTGCATACTCCTCTGACACTGGGTATTTGCGCCCCTGCTGCAAACCATTTGTCAATCACAGCAACACTTAATTTCAATTGCAGGTAAAAGTAATAGAAGAGTAGCAGAGTAGAGCTAGTCAACCTAACATCAAGATGGCAGCTGGGAGTAGTAATAGGCCTCTATAAACCTGGGTTATAAAACAGATGTAATGGTAATAACTACATCATTGAATTGAGGCTGTGAAAATTACATCATAAATCTGCAACCTGGTCTGACAACATCATGGAGGTCCATGAGCAGATGAATGACTCAGTGTAAAACCACTGGGCAAGAGAAAAACGATACCTGACAAAGGTTGTTGTGGTTTGAGTGTAGGTCAGTCTACCTCAAAGTGCACTAGACTAAATACAGTGAGTTCACACATATCATTAAGGCATGTTCGATGGCAGCAAATATTGGCTGATTATCCTATTAGATGAAAAGGGATTTCCTACAAATATCAACAAGTCAACAATACTGCAAATGCATCTATAAATAAAATAACAAGAGTCTACAACCACGTGAGCGGGCCTACTTGAGCAAAATGCTGATGTCAGCATGCATATATGCTCATGTTCAGCATCTTAGTTTAGCATGTTAGCTTTTGCTAAATAGCATATACAGCTCAAGTTGATGGGGACGTCATTAGTTTTACAGGTACTGTATTTGGTAGGGCTAACGATTTAGAAAAAAAAATCAATTTTTTTACTGATATAGCTATTGCGATATCATCTGCGATATTATAGGGAATGATAACTTCTGCTAGCCTGACAAGCCAGACCCACATCAAGATGTTGGGTCTGGGAACTCACCATTGACGGAGCTCAATCTGAGGGGCGGGATAAACAGTTGTCTTTCAAATTCCCTCTGCACGCAATAGGATAGCGCTACAACCAGGCAGAGCAACGAAGAAGGTAGCAGAGCTAGTTGATAGATTCAACTTTTGCCGTATCCGGTCGGCAAAACTCCGAACACATCTTCCTTTTTTAAGAATGACTTCAGTGCCGTTCTTTGTTCTTTTTTCTCAAAGAAAAGCTTAACTCCAAGTCTTCCAGAAGACCGCTGTTCCCAGCAGCAGCAGCCATAAGCCCGCCCACCAACTCTATACACGATGTGATTGGCCTGACCAGAGTTTGGTTTTTCCAGCTCGCAAGCCAACGGAGACTGACTAGACCCCCCTGGCTGCAAATTAAATTTGCTGCCACTAGGGTGCGTCTAGATTTCGAGGCTAAATTGTGAAATCTGTGATTTTTTGCAGAGATCTGTCCCAAACAAAGATGTTTTCTTAAGTCTTTAGAATATGATGTGTTGGCCAGGTCATCTCTGCAGCACGACAATATTATATTTAAAAAGGTATTTTGACACAAATTTCACCTTTAACAAATATTGTGTCTCCTGCAATTTGAATATTGCAGTAGGCCATATTGTGATTTTGCCCTGTTTTGCCCTAGTATTTGGTCATATACCCATAGACCAAATAAAATGTGACCTGATGATTAAAATGCTCAGCAGAAATGGCTAAGTTTGAGAAAGCTTGACTAAATGTGAATTAAAGCAAGCTTTTATAATATTGCCAAACACTTCTTAAGCAAGCTGGCAAGGACCTCTGACAGAAAGGTTGCAAAGAGAAAAACCTCATCTCGTCTGTTTACCGTGACAGTGTGCAGAGTTAAAAACAGCACAGACACAGAGCAGATGGAAAAGCTCTTGGCTCAGATCTGTCACAATGTACACAATATCCAACATTACGGTGCATGACAAAGATCTCATAAAAGTTACTGTTGATTCTTGCTGTCAGCTCAAGACCAGCTCAGATTGCCCTCTATAATGACAAAATAACTTTGAGATTTAGAGGATGAAGAGACAAAGTTCAACTCTCATCTGTTCTTGTTACCTGCTGCCTGACACACACCTTCCTTCCTAAGTGAGGAGGAGACTTCTAAGTGCCTTCACTGAGCTTCAGCTAGACAGATGTTGCTTTTGTTACCAAGTGATATTGGTCTTGACAGCAATCTGGCTTTATTTGGAAACATTACTGTACATAGAGACATCGTTTCTGTTTCTAGCTTGAAACTCAAGGACAATGTGCTGGGCTTTAGTATATTATTTAGCACTTAAACAATGAGTGCATTTGGGATGTTGTGCAAACATTACGATTTAAAGAGCAAACCATCTGTACCATCACTAATAATAATTGAAAGCATGACTTTTGGTGAAAAGCTGAACGAACATGAAGGCAATAAAAAAAAAAAGATCTCTGAAGTTGAATAAAGCAGAGCGGGAGTGACACGGCGCTTAATCAGGCAGGAAAAGAGCATGCATGGCTGTCTGATTAATGTTTGTCCTTTTAGTTTGTTTGCAGAATGGATCTGACGCTCGAGTGTGATAATGTAGAGAGCTGCTCGTGCTGTGCTCTGGTGCCCTTACCCACAAAGGTCAAAGGTTACCATTTTGCTGGTTAAGAAAAAACAAACATAAATGGGTGTTGTTGTCCTGAAGAATCAAGTATATCAAGGAAAATTGGAGGAGTCTGCAGTCTAAACATTTGTGATTCAGTCATTACGTGCACACACATGAAGCCATGCCATACTTTTGCCTTTCTTGAAAGAACAAACCTGACCTCAGCCTGCTGCTATAATGTCAAGTTGCAGCTGACTGTGCAGCTCATCAGAAATGTAATTCATAGCCGTCTCTCAGTAACAAAGCTGCCATTTTAGCCTGCAGCAATACAAGAGAATGAGATTGAATGCCTTATAAGGGTTATAAACAAAGAACAATGCTTTATCAAAATATAATTACAACGGGACATAGTGTAACCAGCTTTGTAGAATATAGCCATAAAACGGTCTATTGCACAGTATATTCTTCATCAATGAGCCGACAAAGCCGCAAAAATATTTAAACCCTGAAAAATGAATGTGAGAATATTAACCCCCAAAATGAGTCTGAACAGATCAATCGTAGTTCAACTGCTACACTCCTTCAGGATTTATGATTCAATAGTCATTTATCTCAAAGGTAAAGTCAAGCTGGAGGGTAAAACCTCACTAGCCCTAAATCAATTGGATCCATGGACTGAAAAAGAATGGCCAATAAATATTTGATAAATCTATGTCATGTACAAACTACACTGTCTTCAGTTAATGACAAATGGCTGCTTGATATCAATAAATCTTGGGTCAATTCTTGTGCCGAAGCATGCAGTTTGATGGGCATTGCTGATAAGCTTGATGCTTCTTTGTTGTGGTAGGAGGGTGTATGTACAGCATAGTACAGCATAGCAAGTGCTACACAGAAGCAAATTATAGCCTGGGGATCCACATGGGTGTGTGAATTAAATTAAAATTATTAAATGGATCTATGATGGGGGAAGTCGAGGTTTAATCCATGTGAAATTGGCCAAGATAGTTTTTAATGTCAGGCATTGATAACATTCATCAGACCATGTATTTTATTTCCTCTCTTGCTTAGTTATTACAAGCCTTTTCCCCCATTGTTATCGGACTTAAATAGTGCAGTGTGTGATACTAGCACCATGTGTCTTTAAGTGCTTCTGTGTGTTCCTGTGTGTGTCTGAGACAAGGTCTTAACTTATACAATTTAGCACCAGCTCCTGGCTGCCCCTTTAGCACTGTGGCGCCAAGAAGGCGGGGCTCACCAAAGTAGGCCATGACTCCAACCGAGCACAATTTACCTTTTGACAGCTTAGATGATAGTGTTACAGGCGGCAGCACCCAACACGTGAGCCAATCCAACTTCAGTAGTGGTCTGAATATCTTTGACAATGGCTCTGAGTTACAGTTGATGGCTGACTTACAGTAGGCCCTGATCAGATAGAGTGTGTTTTAGCAGCCTGGGGCATAATTATATAATTGTTGTCATTGAGAGTGAAGTGTTTTCCTTACTGCTTTTGCATTGCTGATCGCATCACTTGTTTTGCCGGAGCACCCTCGAGTAGAAAAATAACTCAGGGCGGAAAAAATGCCCAATGTCATTTAAGTCCACAGCAAAATAACGGTTGACTAAGGACGGGTGATTTGATGGTTGCCTAGCGAGAATTACAAAAAAATGCAACTGCTCTGATCAGGGCGTCTTCAACAAGAAAGGCAGTGCTTGCGCCTTGTGTTTTGCAACCTGCAAACGCACTTTATCTGATAGTGGCCTTAGTCTAATTGAATGAGTCTCAGTGACCTCTCTTGGTTTCACTTAATGCTTAGACTAGAACGGACTGTTTGAACAAAGATAATGTGAAAACCCTTTTAAAATATTAAAACAGCTACAGCCTGGTTCTTTTTTGATTTGAAAACATTACCCAAGTACCCTCCCATCATTTTCTTTTTAGTGAATACCAATATCCTCAAAGACACATTAACACTTTGTCACAAGGTAATTTATTGATAGCATCAATCTATCCTTCTTCCAAAGGAAATGTAGCTTAGTTAACCAAAATACTTAAACTTTAACAGTGAAAAGATCCAGTGATAAGTTTAGTAAAAATCTCATCATTAGTAATCTTTGTGATCATAAATGATTAACAGATGTATATACAGATGCATAGTACATGCATAATAAAATATAGACAGATCAACACATCAGTATCAGAGTAAAATTATTTTCCACCCGCTCCGTGACCACATCACCCCTGTCCTCCTGAACCTCCACTGGCTCCCTGTTCTCCAACGCATCCAGTTTAAAGTCCTCCTCCTTACTCACAAAGCCCTCCATAACCGGGCTCCTTCCTACCTCACAGACCTGCTCCACCGACCATTATTTATTTGACACATGCAACAATGTTACATATTAACGTAACATTGTTGCATGTGTCAAATAAATAAGCTGTTACTAGAGGCAGAAAATTATTTATGACCTGATTTGTGGTTGACTGATGAGAACATCCCGAGCTGTCAAATGAAACTAACACAAATCAGATTTCTTCCCTTAAACTGACGCAACTACTGTGAGGCTTCCCATCAATAAGCTCCCACGTTGATGACACACCATCCTCACAAACTTAACACCTGAAACAAACTCAATACTGATCTTATCTCAACGTGAGCTCACTCCTAATATAGCCTGCCCCAAGTCCTGGCAAAACAACACAGGACAATCAACCACTAATCTTAGAGTACCAAGTTCGTCACAAGGCTGCAATGTGTCTAGAGCTGTCCATTTAAGGGAAAAGTATGTAAACAGTCACAAAACAGGTAGGGATAATTGCAATGGCAGACCAAAGCAGCATTAGTTGGACAAAATCATAAAGTTACTTTCAGGTTTTAAGCTGATATGAATATTTAATATCTCAGGAGAATTTAAATTGGAAATGAAATTATTGGGCTTCAGTTTGAGATTAACATTGCTTTAAGCACATTATAATCAGTAGTCATTTTCTGGGACATTTCAAGTCCCTTGTGTGAGTGATTGTATCTTGCAGTGGACACCATTGCTGCTCTCCCGTCTTTCTGCATCTTAACATGACTCTTTGGTTGACGTTCAAAATGGTTCCTAGTTCAGAAGTAATTCATTGCTGCATTTTGGCAATGTACCAGGATGCTGAATCTCAAACGGGACCAAAAAAAGAATATCTTTTTCCATGAGGAGTTCCCTACCAGTCAAAATTCTTAATGGTAGCTGTAAAACCTGCATGTTGAATTGCATGATATATTGGTGGAAGCTAATGTTTGGCTACATGCAATGCAGGCTGGTCAATACCTCTTTTGATATTGAATTTAAACTATGCCATCATCCTAAAGGTCAACTCTGTATTAGTAACAGTGTAGCCTACACATGGAGCATTTACAGAAAGATATATTGCCATGTGGTCAATTAAACAAATTAAATGAAATCTAAGTCAATATGCAAGAGCCAGGGGGATAGGTGATTCCACTTAAGCCAAATATTTATAACACATCATTCCAGTGTTTAAGTCCCAAGGCTGCACGTTGTTTTTAAATGAAACAGGGACAAATGTGACAGACACTTTGCAGCTAGCTATCAACTGAAATTACACCCAGCGAGACGGCAGATGAGCAGCGTCTGGCAGCCTGGCCAGTGGTGGATTTTATCCATGCTGGTATGTTTCCCAAAAAAAAAAAAAAGGCCAGTGTGATATCAAACTTGCACCAACAGGTATGAGTTATCTCCCAGCAGAATACTAAATTGGCAGTATTGTGTGGCTATTTACTACTGTATACTGTAGTATGATTCAAAATAATTAGGTTGCATTAATGAATGTAATACCTGAAGGAATGCTTTTACTGTGCTTTACTGGAATGGGACATTTTGGATATACACACTCTGCAACTCTGTCGGTTAGAAACTTTCACTGTATATGTACAGTAGAAAATAATTGGAGGTGGGTGGGATCTGGTAGGATATTGTGAACCTACACAGAAGCATGTTGAAAGAAGCTGCTAATACCATGTGCATTGGAGAAGACACTTGTCTGTTTACACCCTTCGACTTCCTTCAGAATAATAATCCCAATAGAAATATGCAAACTGATATCAAATGAGTGAACTGTAAAAAGGTGAATGTTAGTGCAACAATAAAAGGTAAATACAGATATGCCAGATAGGACAAAAGATCAAAAGTCTTGCTCCTTTACAATGGCCGACTTTGCCTTTCCTCGGGTGACACGATTTCCCCAACATAGCACCAAAAACTTTCTTCTTTTTTTTTTTTTTTTTAAAGCAGCCATATTATGCTCATTTCCAGGTTCATAATTGTATTTTAAGGTTGTACCAGAATAGGTTTACATGGTTTAATTTTCAAAAAACACCATATTTTTATTGTACTGCACCGCTCTCTCTCACTGCTGCAGATCCTCTTTTCAGCTGGTCTCTGTTTTAGCTACAGAGTGAGACCTCTTTTCTTCTTCTTCTTCTGTACTATCTTTGATTGCACTGCACATGCTCAGTAGCTCAGATGTAGATCATGTCAGCTAGCTAGCTCCATAGACAGTAAAAGAAAGGCTGTTTCTACAACTTCAGTCAGTTACAAGGCAGGATTAGCTGGGAGACTTCTGAATGAGGGCGCACATGGAAGTAGTTCTTTTGTAGATTATGGTGAACTTGTGTGTGTTGTAGCAGTGCTTTGCTATTGAGAACGAGGTAGCATGCTAGCGTTAGCATGCTAGCGTTAGCCATAGCGTTAGCATGCTAACGCTACGAGCTAATGGTTGCGGTTAGCCTGCTCGTTTCGGCTTGTGACGTCACAAGCCGTGCTGATTTTGAACAGCTCACCCAGAGACTGAAGGCAGGACACATTCAGAAACCGTATCTCACTCTAAACAGCATGGATGGATTTTTTTCAAAGTTTGTATGTGTGTGGAAGCACCAGAGACACAACATAACACCCCAAATCCCAGAAAAAGTGATTTTTTCATAATATGGGCACTTTAAAGATTATTGTTTGGGCATTTTAGGCCTTTATTTGGATAGGACAGCTTAGACTTGGAAGGGGTTGAGAGAAGGGGAATGACATGCAGCAAAGGGCCGCAGGTTGGAGTCGAACCCACGGCTGCTGCATCGAGTAGTAAACCTCTAAATATGGGCGCCCAACTCTACCAGGTAAGCTAACCAATGCTTTCTTTTTTGTTTTTTAGATCAATTTTTTATTATTTTCATATTTTGGACATACAGAACAGACAAACACAATTGAACAAGATCAAAAACCCTCTCCCACCCCCCATCCTCTGCGGTCTTGAGGAAAACAAAACAAACAAATAAGTAAAAAAACAAAAACAGAAATCACACCTTGCCTAATCACTCTCCTCTAGTTCTTGTGATGCTGAGGTCATTAGGATTGATACTTGTGCTGCTGCGTTTTTCCATAGGTCTATAGTTGATTGATTTGGCTTTGTTAATCCTTGCTGTAGAGAGCTCAAGCATAACTATGGCTAGAAAATACGCCAACCACTGTTTTATACAAAGCGAGTGGGGGGGGTGGGGGGGGGGTGGGAGCCAGCATTGAGCTATCATTTTCTTGGTTGTGGTTGCGCCGGCTAGCCAAACTTTCTTCTGTCTCCCAAGTAGATGTAATTTAGAGTCATCATTAAGTAACAAAACAATCGGGTCAGTAGGAATTCGACATCCTATCACACCAGATATTATTGATGTTTTATTCCAAAACTCATGCACCTGTTCACACTCCCAGACCATGTGTAGGAAAGTTCCAGTTTGTTCAGGTTGGCAGAACGTGCAATAAGGAGTGGGAATGACTTTAGAGATGTATCTCTTCTGAGGAGTCCAGTATGTCCTATGACATATGTTGAAATGGATCTGCTGGTGATTTGGGTTCTTGGAATAATGGAAAATAGTGTCCCAAACTGTCTCCCAATTAATTGCGTTCCCCTCAGTGCTCAGCTCTCGCTCCCATTTCCTTGCTATTGGGAGTTCTCCTATGGATACTTGCATCAGTTTAGCATAGATCTTGGACGCTAATCCTCTCACAGGAAAATCAACAAACCATTTAATAACTGGGTGCGGCTCAAGATTGTTTCCCCATGGCACTCCGTAACATTGTAGGGCTGCTCTTAAGCGCAGATACAAGAAGAAGGATGTCATGGGGACCTCAAAACTAGCTCGTAGGTCTTCAAAACTCAACATACCTTTCTCATTGAATACAGTATAAATGCCTCTGTCACTCAACTGCTTACAAGCAAAGGGTTTGTTACCAGACATTAAGTGTGTATTGTGCCAAATTGGGGTGTTCAGATGCCACTTGTTGGTGTAGCATAGTTGCTCCTCCACCGGTTTAAAATGAGTCAATGTGTTGGTGATAATAGGGCCATAGGCTAGCATACACTTTTCTGGACACACACCTGCAAAGGCCAGGTCTTGCAGTCTTAGACTTCCAGTGAGGTTTTGCTCTATTTCTCCCCATGGGATTGTAGACAACAAATGCTTTCTGATGCTCCATAACAAATTTCAGCCGACATCCAGAATAACAGAGCTGCCAACAGCAAGTGTTAGATCTGTAGATCTAAGTCAATAAAAGAAAAGTAATTCAAACACAGTCCCCACTGTGTAATGAGAAAAGCTCATTTTATATCAGATAAATCACATAGACGATGAGGGAGGTGGATACAGATCTGCCATTTGTTCCCATTTGGTGTGCCCAAATACAAATAAGCCCAAAGATTGGAGTCAGCAAGAGCGATATGTCATTGCTGTTATTTAATAAAACAGCCTTCAGTTCCTTTTGGCAGGCAGGAAAAATGGCTGTGAAATCGACTTATGGAAGAAGAGAAAGAGGAAGGCAGGATCACTGCATGGCCTGTCTTAAAACCAAAGCCAGTTCATTACATTATTTAGTCCACAAAGACCAACACCACCAAGTCCAATAGTCCTGAATAAAAAAACACTGTTTTGCATTTTAAATCTTTCTGCTGAGATATAAATTATCCTCTGACATGACATCAAGTTTTGTGCTTCACTGCCAATGATAAACTGCAGATACAATTCAAGCAGACTGGGAATAGACCTGTGTACACAGCCAAATGGACTGAAGCCTTGATTATTCCCCTCAGGTTAGCTATTGCAAGACAGAAGGCAATGTAGCACAAACTACAGTAGCTCTTTACTGGCAAAAAGAACGCATTAGCCATCACTTTCTGCCATTAGTGCAATTTGCGTGTGTGTGGTTTGGCTCATGCACTTACAGTAGTTAAAATCAGTTTAAACAAGCCAATTTAGATTTAGATCACCGCCAGTACACTAACATACAGATATACACATAGGAACATACAGATAGCAACATCTAGATAAGTATTGAGTATATGAAATGCCAGTGTCTGGACATCAACTAAAATGCTGTCATTTGCTGTTCTGAACTGACTGGAGTGCTGGGGACTGAATGTCAAGGTTCTTTATGAGGGAGAGCATGCTCTCACACTGGCCATAATGACACACCATCAGAGAGCTGAGACATTTATTGGAATCTGGGGGAAAGAGCAGTTTATACATTAATTGCAATCATTAGTCACTTGGAAGTATTTCAATGATAGTCTGTCACACAGAAAACCATGGTCCGCCATTAAAGACAAATGTACTCTGGCTTTTCTACTCCAATCATTTTGAAGATTATAAGGTTGGGACAAGGGACACAAGATACCATTTATATTTCACATAGATCCCAAAACAACACTTTTGAACTAAAATATATTTTTCTCTATGTACTGTAGCTCAGCCAAAGACAAACAAAATCTCAAAACTGAGGCAATATGGCATCTGTTGAGATTTGAGACTGTGAAAAACTCCTCATAAAAATCCCCTAGTAAAACTAAATTGTGTTAATTACCTTTTTACCTTCTGACTTCATGACTGCTACAACAATGAGGCTTTTACTCACAACTGTGATGCAAAGGTGCTAGCCAGTTTTGTGAGTGATTTATGGTGTGCAACACCAGCCAATTTCACTAAAACAAGTGATCCGTGTTTATGATGTTTTTGGACTTCCTTGTATCATTTGTTGTTTCTTGTTTACTTCCCAAATGTACTGTAGATGTCCTCTGAAAATTTAGAAAAGTTATATTATTTTTTGTGTTAGGACTGGTTGGCTTCACAACTGCTGATGATGTATGATATTTTATCAGACTTGGTGCAAATTAAAACTTAGCTCTGTGCAGTTAATGTTTTCGATATTCTATATAAATCACTGGTAATAAAAGAGGTTCACTATCGGTACATATCTGCACTTTCCATCCCAGTGTCCCAGTTCTCTTTGCATTAGCACTGACGAAGTTTGCAGAGAGACCAGGCTGTTTCCACCACTTTACTTTCATCAGAAATGTTATCCTCAATCAGCAGTTGGAATGAATGAGCTCTTGCAGTTTGGGTATAATCTGAAACAAAGCAGACTTCGCAAAATAAACACTCCAACAACTTTTTTTCTCATCTATTGAAACTAGAAGGCACTATAAACCACTGTCCATGCTTAACCCAGCGAAAAAAGGTTGCAATTAGAAATATTGTTAGCAAGGAACTACTGCATTATGCATTAGAATCTATGTCCTTGGTTTAATTATAGAAAATATTGTTGCTGCATTCATGTTGGCAACATTATTATTCATTTTGTTTGCTAATTAAAGTCATGAACATGCTGAATAAGTATACTGGTTGTGTAACCTTGATTGAAAAAAGTGCAGCATCAAAGCACTAGAGATAGCTCAAAGAGTTTATCACAATACTTAAGCTTATATGCAACATTTTCCTTTAATAAAACCTTCACAATCTGCATTGTAAAATAGCGTTGTAGTTCACATCACAATGGCATACTGTATATATATATATATATATATATATATATATATATATATATATATATATATATATATATAATATATATATATATATATATATATATATATATATTCACGTTTAATAACTGAGGATATCACAAGCTGGTGCGTTACAGACAATGCACATTATACTGCATCCCTGTGCTGTTATGCCGCACAGGTCATTTAATTAAATACATCTTTAAGAATACAATCTGCCTCCAGCTCCCCTACACAGGGAGCCTTTAGGCACTGCAATCACCCATATCAAATCCTTGGCTAAGAAGCCTGTCATCCTCCTCCTATCAGAATTTATTATCTGTGATGTTTTCATCAACATTGATTGCTTGAGTGATACTTGTCCTTGCCGTTCTGACTCAAATTGACAGACAGAGTCCTCGTACATTCAATAAGCTCATCTGCTGGGCCCTTCTTTCTTCCAAAGACACCAGAGGGACCTATAATTTAGGAAGCTCAGGCAAAGGTTAAGTCAATCATGTCACCGCTCTCAATAGGCATCATGGAAAATAGCCAAAGGGTAATAGGGCCAGTTGGATGTTGTCCTTTAAATGGATTGGTCCATGGAGAAACAATTATATTTAAGCAGAGAAGCTGCTCGCAAAATATTGCTACCTACCTGTGTAACTCAAGTATTGTTTCCATATTTTTATCTTTTATATCCTACTTGCTTTCTTGAGTAATAGTTTGATTTATTTCCCCAGTGGACATTGCCAATTAAATTAGCTGAACAGATCTTAAATGCCACAATCTGAAATAATGAAAAAATGCAAAACACTTCTGCTGAGTCAACTTTGATGATGGATGTGCGACTCAACAAAGAAAACAATCCCATAAAGATGCAGTGCAGTTTATACCACTTCCATAAACCAGTGTGTGTATGTGTGTGCTGGAAATGTAAACACTTCTGCACTTAACAAATTGAAGAACACACTTCAATATTTTACAGTGTTAAAATCGCCCACTGCACTGGCGGCCTACTTTAAACACCATAAATATCTGTACAAGAAATGAAGACATAAAGACCATTATGACTAACACCATCTGCTTTTATCTCTAAAACATAACTGTAGGGCTAGCATTATATCCACATGATGTGATAATCAATGACAGCCATGTCTGAACTGCTAGATCACAATGGAATGCCACCAGACAAAAGCAGACAGGTCATTCAGAATTTTGTATCATACAAATTCAACAGGCTTGTTTGATGTTCAAAAGTCTGAGTCTACAAACTCAATGTTTTTGCCACTTTCAAACAGAACAGCCATTTTTCCCACATTACTCCAGTGACCATTCAAGTGCTGGATAACAGTCAACCTGAGACACTTCCTGCATCTGATACTGGATAACAAGATGAAGCTTGATCAAGAGTTGAGTATAAAATGTGTCATGACAACTTGAGTGCATTGGCTTTAGCCTTGTTTTAACAAGATAACTTTGGGGTGTCAGGGGATCACCAAAGTCATCACAAATTTCAATAAGTTCTTGGAATCCCATAATGGACTTGGGGACTGGATAAAATCTTCTAGCACGGTACATATAATTTATATCTGGTGGCATTGTAAATGTCTGGGAAATCACTTCATAAAAATAACAGGAATGTTTGTTTTGGGTTAATTAAGCAAATTAAATAACCCTCATGTTGTCCTCGGGTCAAATTTGACCCATTTTGAAAAAGTTTCTATATCAGAAATGTGGGTTTTCTTTCAACCAAATTTTCAAAAGAAATATAATGGATGGTTCCAACGCTCTTCACAAGTTTTATTCAATTTCATAGCATTTGACATTTTTTTACACACACAGAAACGTGAAAAGTTGCAGAAAAAAATGTTGGGAAAAAGTGACAAAAACATTGGTGCAAAAAAAACTAAAATGTCTAAAAAGACGTCCAAAACGTTGAAAAAAAGTTTAAATTTTTGACCCAGAAAAACTAAAAGTTGCATGGTCGACGGGAAGACAACACAAGGGTTGCACAATGCAATAATGCACAATCATAGAGAAATCTAATATCGTCATTAAATGGTCTGGCTCATTGCTTTGCAACATTGGCTACAATGGTCTGATACTATCAGAAATATCAAAAGGTATCGTCTCATAGTGTACATCATCATATTGCTCCAAAAACCACTGACATCTAAACAGAATTTAACTAACTAATCGGCTCACAGTCTGCATCAGAAGTCCAGCAACTTCTAATGGTCATACTGTAATTAATTAAGACGAACATGGATTACAAAAAAAGGCTTTTACATTAATTATTGTTGAAGCAAATGTGAGAATTTATCGTGATAGAGTTTTGGTTATATTCTCCAGCCCTATTACTGTATAAGGTTTGGTTTAACTGTAGGTGTCACTGCATATACTTCAAATACATTTAGTGGTTCTACTTAGAGAATGTAAGTTAAAAAAACAGACATCAACAGCTGAACCAGCTCAGGTCAGTGCTGACACCAACTCTCTCTGCTGCCAGGCCATAAATCCCCATCAAGGACACCGAGAACACAAGAACTTTGTTAGATGGATATCAGCGCTAAGACACTCTCTGCGCTCCCGCCCAATAATTGCAGACAGCGGGTCAAAATTGATACAGCATTCCATCCCTGTTCGGTTAATGGTGTACTTGTGCGTGTGATTGAGGGGGTATGGGGTTGGGGGTGTTGCTGCGTACGGCTGAACCACAGAATTATTTATCATTATGTGACACACTGATTAGTATGCGCCCTATGAGGCCTTGCTCAGCACTTTGCATGTGTGAAAAGGATCAGGGTGTGTGTGTGTATCTGTGTGTGTATAATAGAAATTTGTTTCTCGTTATGGCGCAATGCATCCAAGCAAATCAGACTAGAAATTTCTACAAAAGCTATATAATTTCTAACAAGAGGGCTCAAATATTTTACTAGCCATGTTAAGCCAACACTTAGCCAGCTGCAGTGAATACTAGCTTTGGGAGAGTTGGCAGGAATACATGCACACATCAGTCCAGCTATATTCATAATTAAACGTTGAGTGGCTACCCATACGCTGCTCATCAGGCCTTGCTGACTTGCTCATATTTACAGTAGGATGCTCTGGTGATTGTGTATTGGCTGATGGAATTATCTTGTTATATTACTCCAACATGGAAGCATGCCAGTGGCAGGGAGAGGCTGTTCATAAACATTTTTTTTCCAGCTCAGTATAAGTTTTTAGAATGTCCCTGCAAGCCAGACCCCCTCCGCTAGCAATGAGTTGTCTACTACGACTTGATCTCAAAGCTTGCA
The DNA here is from genome assembly GCF_008315115.2 of Sander lucioperca. NCBI lineage: Eukaryota > Metazoa > Chordata > Actinopteri > Perciformes > Percidae > Sander > Sander lucioperca. The sequence continues at coordinate 24,079,979 of NC_050189.1, forward strand.
GTTTCTCTTTGCTGCCAGCTGATGCTACAGTAAAGAGTGGGACAGTGTAAAATACATCCAGAGCACGCTCTCAGCTCGCATTCTCTCCTTCAATTGGAAAGTTGCCATTTCAGATCTGCAGCCCAGCTGAAAAACTCCTAAAAGGCCTTTAAAACACAGAGGCTTTTAGAGCAAGACCTTTTATTCCCCAGACGCCTCAGTGGAGCTGCTCAGGTGGCTGGCAGTAGAGGGATGTGATCGTACTGGGCAGCTCCCAGCTGCGAACATGTCTGACTTTATGAATGTTAAGCAGAGCGTGCACGCTCCCGAGAGGTTTTATAAAAAACAAGGTGAAAAACAAACATTTTTAGTTATTGCAGAAGGTGACAGCTGCAAAAGGGGATTTGTGTTACTAAAATGTAAACAAAGGTAATTACTGTGACTGCTGGGTTTATATTACAGTATGAAAGGAAAGCAGTGCAGTAGCTCAGTGGACTGTCACTTCACAGCAACTAGGTCCTGAATTGAAATTAAAATAGGCACTTTTACCAAATGAATAATCGAAAAAGTAATCAACATATTAGTTAATGATAAAAATGAGGTTGTTGCAGCCCTAGTGCGTGATCTACATTCACCAACCACTTTATTATTAGGTACACATTGCTAGTACTGGGTTGGACACTTTTGCTTTCAGAACTGCCTTAATTCTTTGTGGCATGGAATCAACAAGTTGCTGGGACCATTTCTCAGAGACTTTGGTCCATATTGACATAAGCATCGTGATGTAACCATGATGTGAATGTCCTGTTCCACCAATTCCCAAAGGTGCTCTATTGGATTTAGATCTGGTGGCTGTGGAGGCCGTTTGTACAGTACAGTAAACTCAATGTCATGTTCAAGAAACCAGTCTGTGAACTGCTGCATTATCCTAGCCTGACAAGCCAGACCGACATCAAGATGTTGGGTCTGGGAACTCACCATTGACGGAGCTCAATCCGAGGGGCGGGATAAACAGTTGTCTTTCAAATTCCCTCTGCACACAATAGGATAGCGCTACAACCAGGCAGAGCAACGAAGAAGGTAGCGAAGCTAGTTGATAAATTAAACTTTTGCCGTATCCAGTCGGCAAAACTCCTAACACATCTTCCTTTTTAAAGAATGATTTCAGTGCCGTTCTTTGTTCTTTTCTCAAAGAAAAGCTTAACTCCAAGTCTTCCAAAAGACCGCTGTTCCCAGCAGCAGCAGCCATAAGCCCGCCCACCGACTCTATACACGATGTGATTGGCCTGACCGGAGTTTTTTTTTTTTTTTTTTTCAGCCCCCTGGCTGCAAATTAAATTTGCTGCCGCTAGGGTGCGTCTAGATTTCTAGGCTAGCATTATCCTGCTGGAAGTAGCAATTAGAAGATGGGTACACTGTGGTCATAAAGGGATGGACATACTCAGAAGCAATACTTATTTAGGCTGTAACGTTTAAACAATGCTCAGTTAGTGCTGAGGGACCCAAAGTGTGCCAAGATAATATCCCCCACACCATTACACCACCACCAGCAGCCTGAACTGTTTATACAATGCATGATGGATCCATGCTTTCATGTTGTTTGAGCCAAATTCTGACCTTACCATCTGAATGTCGTATCAGAAATTAAGACTCATCAGACCAAGCAACATTTTTCAAATCTTCTATTTTCCAATTTTGAGAGCCTGTTGCAATTGTCGCCTCAGTTTCCTGTTCTTAGCTGACAGGAGTGGCACCCAGTGTGGTCTTCGACTGCTGGAGCTTATCTAGCTCATATAATTTTATGTCTCCAAATTACCCACAGCTGTGAATGCCAGTTTTAATATGTTTGCAAAGATCTGTGATCACTCAGACTATTTCCCTAAAAAGATTTCAGACATATTTTCAACCACCCACCACCACCCGTTCTTTTGATATTCCTTGCCCCCCTTCCTCTCCTGAACATGACTTCAGCACAACGTCAATACCTGTATTGACCGCTCGTCAGGTAACAAAGGCTCAGATAGCAGATATTCTGTAAGTAATTACACTCTGATACACCTTTGTGAAATACAGATCACACCATCAGGGAAATTGAGCTCGACACACTGGTTCGACATCTCGATCATCTCACTATGGAAATTAATCAATGTCATGTCGGCTGCATCTATTAATTGCAGAGCGAGTTGAAAGCAATTTTCTATTCGCCATTTAGTGAAGCATGTAAACTGCTAAACATGAGCTTCACAGATCCCCCTAATGAAAACACTGTTCCCATGTGCCTTTAAAATAACAACCACAGCCAATACACAGATGCTAACACGCCATGCTCCATCTAAACACTTCTCTCAGGTCAGGTCAGCTTTTTCCAGTTACCCACTACTACACATTATAACTTTTCTTATTGTATCCCATATGCAAACAGTTTGAGACTTCTGATTGATTATCCTTATTAGAAAATAAGCCGTTTTTACTAAACAGCAGTCTGATGGATGGGCTGGTTTTGAGCTCAAACTGCTTACTATGCTGCTCTACTTTATTTAATGAGGCAACTGCAGTAGGTCCAAACTGAACAGTTTATTTAGGCCTGCTTAGTAAGGCTTTCTTTGCCCGTACAGTATGCTATGTTTGAGTGCATAATGAGATGCATACACATGACAGAGTTGTAATTTGATTGCATTTTGAGCTAATAACATGCATGTACACACATTTATGAACTATATACAGAAAACCACCCCCACAAACCCAGAAAAAAATATTATTTCAGTTTCCATGTCTAATAAAGCAATCAGAACTTGCTTGTCAAGCTTTTCGATCTTTCTGAAATGACACATCTTTCCTGCTCCATATTTTCCTCCCTCCAGTCACAACACAAGCTCACACACATTTCTGTCACACATTCTGTTTTCATAACTTCAGCTCGTAAGATAAGACACTCCATTTGTTTTTTTCTGAGTCACTGGGTCCTGCTTTGGTATGGTGAACTCCATCACATGTCAGGTTTTCAACTGGCTGTCTTAGAAACTTCAAGTATGTTCCAAAGGAGTTCTAGCAACCAACGAGTAACTCTGATGTGGCAAGGAAAATAACTGAATGAAAATGCGTAAGACATTTCACAACATATTCGATCAGAGAGCAATTTTTATTTATTTCAACTATAATTTCTCTATTTCTGTGTCATCCTTCTCCTCATATATGTCCCCTCTCTCCCTCAAACACCATCCATGTCTTACCCTCTGAGAAGCTGATGAGCCCCAGGAGATGCAGCAGCTTGATTGACGCAAACACCAGCACAACGATGCCCACCGTCTGCAGCCCCTCTGTCTCCCAGATCGCACTCAGCATTGCTCCACCCTCGGTCCACTCTGCACCATCATTCCCCGACCCGAACCCGGAGCCCGAGCCGGCCTCCTCGCCCTCGGGAACACCGCCAGGACCAGGACCAGCGCTGCCACCCGGCCCTGCACTCCAGTTCCCCTGCACCCACTCCAGCGCTACACCGGCCCACACACACGGGCCGGGTGCCTCCTGGCACCCGCCTACTGCCCACTCACTCCCTAAATCCAGTCTGGGTTAGGCTAAAATGAGATGAGCTTCAGAGCAAAAAATACTGCCCTCAGGTTTGTGAGGAGCCTGAAGTCATTAAGGATCTCTCTGATATCAAGGGGGTCACTGAGAATTAAGAAAAGCTGACTCAAAAAGGAATTAAGTCCAAACAAGCTGATCTCAATCCTTCCTTTGTTTTCTTTCCTCTCCTCGCAAATGAAGAGACGTGAAAGCAGTGGAAAAGCAGGCAGAGCAAACTCTGCTCTTCTCTGACAGTTTGGGGCTCTCTCTCGCTCTTTCAAGTGCACTGACTGCCTCACTGCAAAGTAAAGGGAGGGAAGATGAGAGGGAGTGGATATGAGTGAGGGAGTGAGGAGGGAGGGGGGGATGAGACCGAGGCAGAGGGGAGGTGTGGTACTACAGTGGAAGATGCACAACCTCTCATGAGCTATGCATGTTCACATCAACTTCAAACATACTAGAAACAAATCCTAACATGCAAATACAGCACTGATTGACAGAACAGGTTATGGATTTTAATAGTACGACAGTTTTGAATTATTCCGTGTTTTATATGTCTGTGTTTAGACATTACATTTTAGTCATATCGATCATGAATATGCCACTATTCCCAGGCTATGCAAAGGATTAAAATTGAAGATGATGAGAAAGAAAGAGGGAAAAATAATTCCATTCAGAAAAGCAGGATGGACAGCCAAAACTATAGCTTTCATTATAAGGTGTTCATTATAATCTACTTTAATCAAACAGACAAAATAATCTCTCATGCTTCAAACTATACTATGAAAAGATTCTTTGGGAAATCTAACTCGTATTAAAAACGTTTTTTTAAAGGCTTAAAGCTGTGAGAAAACTCAAATGCATACAATCCACACATACAACAGTAAAAAAAAACAGAATGAGGAAAAAAAAGAATACATACTTTATTGGCAACTAAAGGGAACATTTCAGAAAATGTCCACCTATGTGAGTACAAATTGTGCCTTCTCCAGTCCACCAAAGCTGGCTATAGGAGGGTTTGATGGGTAAGGGGAATAGGTGAGTAGGGGGAGTCAATATGTGTCTTTACACACACTGATGAAAGAGAAAGGGGGGAAATGTTGATCCACACCACTTCAATAAATGTAACTGCTTGTTTTCAAAAGGAGTGTGATTCCACTGAGATGTAGAGGTCAGTTGAATGGACCAAACAAAGTGTGTGTGTATGAGAGAGTGAGGGTGATTCATGCAGTCACTGTCGACAGCAAATGAGTGAAGACACCACCATCTACTGCCCCTATGTAGTCATAGGCATTATCATGCACCACCATATGATTTATTTCTTCACAGTATATAGAAAACAGTGTAACTGAATTTATTCACAAGAAATATCATTTATGTTCAAAACATCCAAAACACTATTTAAAGCTCATGAATCTTTTGAACCATTTGCATTTCTAAACAGTTTTTTAGAACTAAAATTGACTACTCTGAGCCACAGAAACATAGTCTGCAGTGTTTTTTTCAGCTTGTATTCCATCTACAATGAAGTTAGCTGCATATATTTTAATGCAAATGCACAAAGCCACCTTAACCACAATCATCATGGCAGTGTATTATTTTAGCAGCATAACAAAAACAGTAAATCACCTCTTACTCAATTGCTCTATGCAGCGTATTTCAGTAATGGAAAAACTCACATGCATGTATTTACATTTAGTCCATCTGCTGCTACTCTTTTCTGAAGAACACACAATGGAAAATGAGGGTTGTAATCCTGTTTCAAAACAAATAAATACATCTTTGTAAATAATTTAGCGTGATGCCATTTGAAAAAGAAAATAATATTGAGCAGACAGATTCTACTTAATCTGGATGGCCATGGGAGGAGTCATTGTTATTCGAGTCTTATCCATATAAAGTGAAAGATACACACTTACAATAAGACTGCATGGACAATTTAAGTGTGTGTGTGTATATGTGTGTGTGTGTGTGTGTGTGTGTGTGTGTGTTTGTATGATGTTCTTGAAATCGAATTAGAGAAAAATGTACCTTTCCAGACAACAATGTAGTGACGTATGCTTCCTGTTTGGACAATTGGCTTGTTCCATTAAAGAGTGACTGCAGAGCCAAATTAGTTCTTTGTCCAAGTTGCCACTATTAATGGACCTTCCATTGTAATCGGTTCACATTAGCAGACAGATTATTTTTGTCTATCAGCCAGGAAAAAAATATTTCCAGATTATGTCACTATTAGCCTGGATCAACTGAACCACATTTCCAGGATAAAGCCTGACATCCGGCGCAGGACTCATGCACCGGATGTGCTGGTTTTGATTCACTTTCACAGCTCTCATCAGTGTCATTTGAAGAGGCAGCAGACAGCTGCTTAGAGGGGAAAAAAAGTTCTAAAACCCCACTAAACACTACCTGTCCAACACTAAAAAACAGACAAAGTCAGCAACTAGTTTGTGAACATAGTGGAGCAGAGCCAGATATTTTTCTACAGAATTAGAGAGCAAAACAGTAATTCATCAAGGGACCAGCAACATAACTCCAAATGAATGTCAATGTTGCTCTGTGTCTGCTGGATGTGTAAATAAGCAAATGTATGCTAACATTATCAACTTTAAGGATAATAATACGTTAGCATTGTGTCTACAGCTTGTTTTTGCTTCCCCCAAGTGGCCAACAGTTATTGCAAGCTAAACTTGTGATAGCAGATAGAGAATAAATAATCATTAATTTTGAATGGTTAGGATCTCTTCTCTGCACTCTGTTAAGTATATCTCAAAAGCACCACAAGTGCCACAATAGCAAGTTGATTAAAGTCAATAACAAAATCCCATGAGGAACAATGCTGGGTTGGTTCAAAGCATCACCCAGCTGGCATTTACAGTGTAGTGTATTGAGTGTAAGCTGACCTAAATGTTGGATGCTTCATTAACTCCTGGGCTGTAACACCCAACTCACAGCAGTGCTGCTAACATGTGGCCACTGGCACTACATCAAGGAAGCCACAGTCACATCACGTAGCCAATCAAGCCACATGAACAGTTTCCTGAATGCAGCCAAGTTTCCGAAAGCCAGAGGGATGCATTGCCTCTGGCCTTACTCTGCCATGGCGTGGCTCTCCATAAAGTTCCGGGTAAAACATGTAGGAGTGATTGACCAATCATAACCGTTCTCCAGCACAGAGATACTATATCCCCCCCAATAAATTATTGACGCAATGAGGGTGGAGGTGAGAGGGTGAGACATATGAGAGAACCCGTCCAACTATTATAGGAGCCCTGATTCTATCAATGCTGCTGACAGGTAAATATTACACCCCACATCTTTCTCCATTAATGTCACACAAATTCTGGACAATCACGATTCTAACACTGTTACAGCATGGCAGTTCGGACAGATAGCAAACACAAAAATTCAGCTTTTATGGACTTAACAGGGCTATTATGTTTTGGAAGATTAAAATTGCAAGAATGGTTTTGTATTTATATTGGAAAAAGGAAATGGAAGCTGTCGAGCGTTGACATTGCTATGATGTGAAACAACGATTTAAGGGGAAAAAGAGCCCTTGAATGAGGTTGTGTGAAGGGCTATTTAGAACATTGATGACTCAAGGTTGCACTGATCTGATGACTTTGTACTGGTGAAACATTTGTCAGGCAAGAACATAACGTCTTACACATAACATTACATTGCAAACAAAGTCTCCTGTCCCAATTTCAGAAGTACAAATACAATCTGCCACAAAAAGGTTCCCTTCCTGAAAGAAAACTCAAGTTTTATAATCTTCCTACTAGGATAACTCATTTGAAAATGAGGACACAAAATGGACTTCTTTAATCTGATCTAAATCATAAAACAGAGATATATGCCTTTTAAAAACACAAATTGGTATATGTTAATAATTTGAACAATTAACCATTTAACAATTGAAATTTTTAGATGGCCACACAAAAAACATCCAATCACTCGATGACAGCTTTTACCGCCCATATCACCACATGTCATAATGTTTTCAGAGAAGGGTTTCACACAGACCTCGTCCATCCTCAGTAACCTCTGGGGGACGGCATCTCTAAGTGATCAGAGTCTGAAATGTCAAGCTGCACTGAGTTCTGGCATGTCACCATCTCTGTAGTCCTTATCGGTGTAATGAACAGGATAAGTCTGACAGACAAACCTACAGCCTTTTTGTTCATATGCCTCTGTAGACTGATAGACATTGATCTTGGGAAAGATTACATATTTTTCACTCATCGCTGCCACCTGTCTTGTCACTTTCCATCCTCAGTATTCGCAAGGGAGGGATCTTATCTCCTCTTGTCTGGGCAGAGTGGACACAGAGGACACAAGCTGACGACGTCAATGAATCACTCTCACCAACGGGGGTTATGTTAAATACAATATATAGAGAAAGGAAACACAAACTGATAATCAATTTATCACATGCAAACAAGCCTAAAACAAAACACTGTCGGCAGTGGCAAAGAATTGTCTTCCAAACTGCTTAGACTATTAGGTAAATAGTTTAGAACAGTAAACTGTGATAACAAATGTTTTAACACCACAGGTGCAGGGGTAATTTAAATGAGTATTTTCCTGAGAATGCAACAACCTCTGGATTTTGAGTTTTTTTTCCACACAGCGACAAATGCCGCTTAACAAACAACCCTCAAGACCAAATTCTCCATTAAGTTTTGGATGTGTTATCTTTCTTTGAGGCACCAGTGGACCAAGAGAGGAGCCGGCTTCGATGCAACCGTCATCAATCAAAGCGACGCCGATCGGTGGATGGGAAAAGAGGCGAAGATGAGATCACCCCGCTGTTTACAGATCAGCTTAGGGTACAAGTGGGTGATATAATTAGGCGACACCTGCTGCGATTTGCTCAGCCATGCAAAGCAGCATTAGTGTTTGGGTTGTTTTTTCCAAGGCACATTAAAAAGAGGCTGTCATATTTACTGAAGCGGCACCTGTGAAGGGGAAGGCAATTATAAGCTGTGAACCGGGGCAACCCTCAGTGAAGCCGCATGTGCAATCAACCATGGAGTGCCACGGGGTGACTCTGATATAGAGGACTCACTTTGTGGACTCTGGAGAACACAGCCTCACTCTTCCAGTTGTGTGTGCATGCATGCATTTACAGGAATTTGCAATTTTTTACCCTTCAACCTCTATAACCTCTATAACTCAACTCTTTCTGCTTCAAATGGCAACTTTCATTCAGTCCATTGAATGTTATCAAAGATTATTAGAAATATGTATTTCTAGTCTTATCATTCTGGGTCAGATGGGTAGTACTGTAAAGATCATTTTCCCACTTGAGTCTGTTTATTCAGTCGAGTTCACCCATTTGCAAGTTGCAAAATTGCAAAAGCAATGGGCCAATTTGACAAAATGCATATGTCTTGTGCTGTGTGTTGGGTAAATTACAGTGAATGTCCAGTATGGCGTTTTAAAAAAAAATGTTAGCCTCCCTTGGTGAATGGGCTGGGCGATATGGACCAAAAATTATATACAAAGTGGACTAAATGTTCAGTTTTAAGTCAAAGCCACAGGTCACAAGCACTTTTATTAAAACAGACTGATCAAAATAAAATGCACATATAAACAACATACAACAACACAACAAAACGTATCCAGCGGAAACACTTGTACAATAACAAGGAGAGATGCAAACACAGGCACAGCTTTACGGAAGAAATTTGTTATGTAACGCAACATCAAACTATATCAATAAAAACGGTATTGTCTCATCTCAAATCTGGTTTGAAAATATATCGATATACCTTAAAAAGTCGATATAGCACCCAGCCCTAAATTCCATTAATTTTCACAAGACATGCCAGCCTTCTCTCTACAACATGCCCACTAGATTTTTATCAACATCCCAATTCATTCCAGATGATTAGTTCAACTGTAAAAGGGAAACGTCAATGGCATTGTCTGCAAATGGACAGTCCCACAAAGCTCAGGGCAGTGTGCTGGAGCTGATAGCATTGACCTGCTTTTCTCCTCCATATTAGCTGTGACATGGCTATCTGACAGCTCACTGTGGACAACATGTAGCGGCAAAAAGCAGGACATGGATTGCCTTTGCACGGCCTGCCTGACATTTGATTTACGGTGCGCTATTCTTCAGCAGCAAAGTGCCAGTCAAACTAAACTTCAAGTGCAAAGATCAACGGGAATATGCATTAGCAGGAGCAGTAAAAGGAGAAAAGACAAGGGAGACATAAAATGGCAGCCAGACTACAGGTCGGCTGGAGCCACTGTCCAGAGCATGAAATATAACGAGCATAGTTCATCAGTAAGAAACGTTGCTGAGAGGAAATCAATACAGGTGGTTATATCTTAAAGGAATCATGAATTTGAGTATCAGGGTATCTTTAATAAATTAATTGCACAAGACACAGGTAAGTCTTGGTGAATCTTATGTCCTATTATGGGAGAACTGTACGTTACATTTTCTTCTATCAATTAGTAGAAAGGTGCAGCAACACCCTGAACACAATCAGAATTTTGACTTGCCATAATATTGATTTTAAATGATGATGAAATGTAATCTCAGACCTAAAATTGATACTACTATATGCTATGGGGCAAACATAATCATTCACTTTATTGTACCCTAATTCACAATGAGAAAAGAATAAAAGCAATTTACTTTTACCCTTCAAGCAAGGGTAAACGGTAAAGTTTATTATTCGATGCAGGGGGCATTCCTAAGGCAAGCTTTGGATTCAGTGTTAATAATATCCCCCTACTAAATATTCCAGTTTTCAATGCCGCTTGATTTCTAGTTAATTGTTTGGAGACATCCCCTGCCATAACCTTATTTAATCTCAGAGACAATTTATTGGAGCAATTTTGTTCAGAGATCTATGATGCGGATCAGATATCACTTAGCAGCAGAGCAGGCAGTAGAATAAAGTCCAACTTTTAAAGACCCTAAAGAGAAACACATACATTACAAAAACAAATACCACACCATGAAAGACTTAGCACATACTTATGAAGCATAATTAGTAAGAATGTTACATTTAAATGTATTAAGCCCTGTGGCAGAGGTAACCAAAGTTTTTTTCTTTATATTAGTTACAGCTATTTTATTTAATTCAAAGCATATATATATATATATAAAAACAAACAGACGTGGAGCAATGAATACAAATTAAATTAAAGGATAGAAAAATATATACATATGATTACATGCAATAATTGTACAGGTTACAGATTAAACCAAAGACAAGACAAACTCTGATGTTTGTTATTCCAAATATGGGAGATACAAGAGTTTAGTGCAGGGTTTTAATTTGATATACAGTCATTGTCCTTTACAGACATGCAATATTTGATGTAAGGCATGTCATATAATACAATTAACTCTTTCCAAACATTATTCATCACGAAAATACAGAATCTATAGCATAATAGCAGTAGTAATAGCAGTGGGGGTCAGTTAAACCTTGCAACAATTAATAGCACAATATTTTGGTGTGGCACACAATCAGGCAGTGTGTTATATTGGGAGGTGTCAAAACAAAGTGTGAGAATTGTGCACAAATGCAGAAACTGATAGAACGCTACAAGTAAAAGTCTACATTTTTCCATGAGCTCATGCTTGGTACTATGCTTTCACACATCTGTGACGCAAACACCAAAACAAGTTCCCGAGACACTCATTTAACTATATTCTATGCATAACAAATGGCAATATGATTTGATAGTATCAAATGTCAGTGTTAACAAAGAAAGATGATTCTTTCTATTATGGTTCCCATAAATGCATGCATTTACAAAAAGTAACATTTTACTCCAACAATACGTGCAAGTATAGTACATGGAGTTAGAGAAAAACAACTAGGTTTTAGGATTGATTTTAGAGGACAGACAAGGTAGCAGCTTTAAGGTCTTGCTTTCTGCATAGCACATTTCTCTGCTAACAAATTGCCAAAAAGCTCTTGCTATTTGGACCAATCAAAGGGTTGCAAAACAGATTTGTAACTCACAAATCCTAACTGCAATCAAAAGAGCTCATGCTAAAAGAGATGGAACGTTTGGAGAGCATTTCCAAGCCAGCAGAAACAAGAAGAGATCACAGAAACAAAAGATTTAAACCAGCTCACTTTTGGTTTAAAGAGTTCATTTCAGGGATGATATAAAGTCAGTACGTTTTTTAACTAGCTTATTCAGTGGCTTTAAAAATCACCTTCACTAAATGCAATGCAAGGTAACGCAAACAGTGTGGCTTTACTATAAAAAGCTCAACACTTACAACTCAAGTGTTTTTCAATCAAGGCAGAAAACAATCTGCCCTTTCACAAGCCAGCCTGCAGAGAGAGCCTGAAACTAATTACAGCACTGTACATGTGGATTCCGAAAATCAGTCACTAGTAGCTCCCTGATCATTGCTGTGCTTGATGATAGAGTATGGCTAATGCCTGTGTAAACACCACTAACACCGTTTAATTCAGTGGGAAGCTATGAGGCACAACATTACGCCTGTAATACCTGTCTGAGACTCCAGGCTAATATCAAAATACTACAATAAATTGTGGAGTTTTTAATATTCCTTCAGTGAATAATATCCAACTAATTTGTTTAGAGTGTCAAAAGAAGACAATAAAGAGCACATTAGCTGTAACATGAATAGGAATTATAGTACAACTATTAAAAAAGAGACAAATGGGTTTGATTTCTAACTCAAGAGATAAATGGACATTCTATTTCATAAAAGAACGGTGTCAAGATTGCTCTATTCAACTACTGGCTTCCTTGACACCTTCCTATTTCTGGATTTTAGACACTAAAGACTGCTGAGGTGCAAACTGCAACTGTCACATCATCCCTGTAATGTTGGAATGTTTTCCAAATGAGCTTTAACCTTTTTGTACTGTGGCAGGGTATGTCATCTTAATGGCAGATTTTTAGTAGTAGGCCTATGCCGTTGTGAGGATTTATACTTGTGCACTGGTGTGTCTGCGTCACTCAAGCGTATCTCGAATAGCATAACCGGTACATAGTGTGTGTGTGTGTGTGTGCGTGTGTGTGGGCAGAGTGTGGTGAAGCCAGTGAAAGTGAGACGGGGATTAGCTCCAGAGAGAGTACCGACTCCAGCGTTGGAGACAGAGAAACATAGTATTTCCATGTAGCAGGAAAAGTTAACCCTCTCCTCGATTTCATGTTGTTCACTGTGAAGGAGCACCCGGAAATGAGTAGGAGGAAATGCGACACTACCAAGCCACGGCCAAGCGGACCAATCACAGTTCTTGCGGTCTGCGTCGCTGTGACTAGAGTAACATTTCTGAGTTACAAGTCAGGTTACGACGTAGGATACAGTGTAGGGTCCGTATCTACGCGTACGGACATACCTATGGCGTAGATACAACGCAGAACCATAAATCAGGCTTTAACGTCCAAAGTAGGAAAAGGCCTTTAAAAGAATGTCAAAGTAGCAAGGAAGATCACAAGGGTGCATCAGTCGCAATTTACAATGATATTTATGAAAAGCATGCAATTAGGAAGGGGCATGCCACTTTTAACTGTGCTGAACAGAGATTGAGCTTTTGGCCTGCCTCATTTACTCCTCCACTCACACAAAACTATTTGCAGGATTTTGGACATGTGAATGTTGTATCTGCACAGAACTGTTTATTTAGTTTTTTTATTTATTCATGCTATTAGTAATTGTTAAATATATAATGTATGTATAAATGAAAAGTGGAGGGAAACCCCCCAGTTTGGCTTATAGTAGCTCCCCACTTCAATACCAGACAAGCAGCAGGTGTGACTGGTTGAGACTGACAGGGCGCTTTGGTTCCCTCTGCTGGCACATATGCTAACTCTCAGATGTACTTCAATGAAAGAGAATGTTTGCAAATGTTATCTGGGCAGCAAAGAACAGCACAAATAATATACTTATGAGCTTATAGTGATGAGCTTCTAATGTACTCTGAAACTCTGTTCTTGCTGGTATTGTTTGTGCAAATAATGGAAGATATATTAATGTTTGTGCTCCTAGCCTTTGCATTTTATAATTTTGGCAGATTCTCTGGCTCACAAAACTATCATATATACTGTGTATATATATATATACACTGTGTATATATATATATATATATATATATATATATATATATATACACTGTGTATATATATATATATATATATATATATATATATATATATATATATACACACACACACATATATTTTTTTATTACTATATCATTATTCATAAAAGTAACAGGATGCAATAAAAAAACACACCAACAAAACACGTCTTAAAGCCATGTCATGGCAACTGGCATGCCCAAGATTAAGCCCCTTCATGTGATTTCTTTCAGCTACAGTACTGTATGCATGTCTTTACTTGTGTGTCATAAAGCACCCACATGCATAAAGCAATATTCTTAGCAAATATTATTATCATTATATTATATAATATCCAAACTATGTGCTTTTTGTGATAAACAGGAATGTGGAAATTGAGAGTATTTGTTGAAGCCGTGCACAGCTCAGGCCTTAGTTCAAATCATCTCATATGTCTCAATGAGCAGTCTGGATCCATGCATATTCTTGTTCACTTACAGTTCTGTACTTAGTAACACAATACTATTTGCCATGTTGAATCGCAGCCTTGTATCACACCAATGTCCTACACACTGCTTAAGAAAAACACATCCTTAGTGAGTCAAAGGCACACAGAATGTATAGCCTGATCCCTAAACACAGCCCAGTCGCTTCAGCAAGGATTTAGAGGAAAACCTATAACATTGGGCAGAGAACGTGTTGCAGTCTTAACATATTCTGTATAGGGCTGGGCAATAGGGAGAAATTCAGATATCACGATATTCTTGACCAAATACCTCGATATCGATATTGCAGCGATATTCTAGGATTGACAATTGGTGCTTTAACAAAGTATCTTCACACTTAGATTTTAGATAAATAATCATCAGTAATGTGGACATAATGTGGGGAAAAGGCAAATAATAGAACAGCTAGAACAGTCTGGTAGGTTCAGAAAGGGTCATCACTTTACAATGCAGCCTTTAAAACCAGTATAAGACAACACTTATGTCATATTACAATATCCAAAATCTAAGACGATATCTAGTCTCATATCACGATATAAATATAATATCAATATATTGCCCAGCCCTAATACGGTAACTCTACAAATGCAACACATAGTATGGGGCCCAGTATAGGATGACAAGTAATGCTGGTGACATGAAAAGTGCACTGCTTTTGGACAGTTGGATGCAAGCATTGTTCTGTTCTACTCAAATATTTGCTGAAAGTGATTAAAGAAATAACTCCCCTCCCCCTTTAAACATCCTTTCAGTTAAAGAGACAATCTGCACAGTACTGGTTTTGTCCATTTGTAATTGGAGACATTTGTTACATCCCATCCCGGCTGATGAACACCTTCAGCAGGGGAATAATTTGCGTAAACTGCCATATCAAAGGCTGCTCTAGCCGCTCTTCGCGCACCACTGTCACGCCACTAAAGAGAGAGTGAAAAGAGCCATTTGTGTCCGGCTGTGTTGCAAGTCTATTTTTAACCATAAGCCATCAAGTGGGAGAGTACTACAAAGTAATGAGAAGCCCTATATATTTTGTAATCTCTGCTTGTGTGATTAGTTTTTGGTAAGATCTAGTTTCATTAATAAACAATAAAAGCATCTCAAGTTCAGTTGGACCTCTGAATAGGCACTCATCCTACATACTACTTATCAAAACCACTGATCAGACTAAATTTTAATATTTTTGCTTTAATATTAACACCTAAAATCTTAAAAGTTGTCAATGCTCTTTCTACATGCTTTACAATTTCAAAGTACAGTGCTCACAATGGATCCTGGGTACTGTAGGCACAGTTAGACAAGGCAAAACTCCACTATAAGCAGAAAAACACAATTTCCTAAGCTAAAATGGGGTAATCTTTAAAGTATTTTAATAGTTTCAGCTAAAGTTTATCAATAATTCATATAAGCACATAACATTCATTTATTAAATAATATGCATGTTTAATCAAAATGGTGATTATATTTAAAACGGGCAAAATTCCCAAATGCCAGACATCAATAATAATGTGTTGAATGTTTTGTAAGGGCAATTAAGGATTTAATCTAGATTCTTTTTCTCACGAGTAATTTGATTGACATTTTGGGCATTGTAAATCATTTGTATCTATTGAACTAAAATATATTTTTTTTTTCAAAGCTGAAATCTGCAATCTTTCATTCATTATTCAAAAATATGTATGGATTCACATATTTCAGACCACCCCCACAAACAAACTGCTAAAGCAGCTTTAGTGGGATTTTCACAATTCCATGTGTGAATGTGATTGTTGCTGTTTGTTTAAGTGGGCGTTAATATAAAAACATTGTTTCGGATATTACACCACGAAAACAGAATGACATCACTACAGTAAAAACATAAGGAGGCACAGTTTGAAAGAAAAAAAGGTCATAACTACTTACATTGATTAAATATTACAAATGCATGCATTTACAAGTAAAAAGAGCAAGTATGTCAATTCTAAATGATTTAAACAACTTATACGCTAGCTGGTCGAAGATGTTTGTTTGCGTCTCACTTATGAAAGCCCAGTCATAAGGCATAACGCTTGGCAGCCTACAGTAAGTAGAGCCGATAAATAACAGGTGGTCTTCAGTGCCAGAGAGACCCGAAGACTGAATATTAGATTCACACTTTTGAGGGAAACAATCTTATCGTATGGCACTTTAACAAATCTCCAGTGGGCCCAGGTTCAACCATTCTTCTCTTGACTAAGCTACATGGAAAACATGGAAAAGAACCTAAAAACCAAAACAAAGTTTAATCAAGAAGCAGAGGTCCTGTTTCATATTAACTGCTATCAATGCAGTATTTATGTGAACGCAAATCACTGCATGACCACTTAAGAGTGACATAACTTTGTGTCAACTTTTCATCATTAAAACGAGACAAACATCCTCACTCTTCCTTTACAACTTGCTCATTAACACTCCAGTTTCACAAAGATAATTTCTGAAGGAGCAACATATTACCTAATCTCATTTTAAATTCACCCTTTCATTCCGAAGTAAAAGCAAATGCCATCATGGCAATGTCCAGCTCTAATTGGTTAACATCAAGGTTCCAGCTGCTGCAGAATTACATTCAGTCCTCAATTGTCTCACTCTCATTTGGATAAACAAGTTAGCCAACCCACAGATGACGCAAGCTCTCACATTCAATCTAATTCAATTCAAATGTAATAAAGTAACCGTCAAAGTGGAAGCAAAGTGTCAAGATGCTACAAAGACGATTTGATGTCAAATGAAAGCTTGAGATGAATTGAGATACAGTGAAAAGTCAAAAACAAAGAATTAAAAGCGTAATGTCAGATTATTGTATTAGAGTCATCATGACTGTTAAGCCAATTAGCAGCAAAGTCAGGTGAATCATGCAGAAATAAAACTTATTAAATTAAAATGGCGTGAAGCACAGCTGCAGAGGCTTCGGTGTGATGAGTGACAGACTGAAACACACCACTGAAGACTTATTTGTACGAGGCCAAAACGTTCACATAAGAAGGTCTAACTAGAAAACGCTCTGACATTTTGACAACATTTTTTAATGCAAAGTAGCTTGTAGCATAATGTATCTTTTCAGGATATTTAAAAAAGGAGTCACATAAAGACAAAGATGAGAGCAACAGATGGGAGCCCTGAATCACGACTAAACATATTGAGAGGCACTTTGTCTTAACACATATTTAACCACTGCAGATGCTTCAGACAAACTCACAGTCCGTATACAGTCCCACCAAACTACACGATACTGTGTTGAACAACACGTGGTTGATTACTACGAGAAGAGGGGAAAAAAAACACAAAAGGAGTTTGCCGTTTCCTTACCGTCATAGCCCGTTGCTAACAAACCAAACCGCTCCAGCACCTTAACAAAGAGGACCACAACCACCAACACAGCAATCATTTCTATTCCCTCCGAGTTCATCAACATGTCGGACGGGTCACAGCCTGCCCATGGACAGAGACACAGAGCTCAGCATGCAGCACTGTCTGCAGGCCATTAAACTCCACTTAAAAGCTCTGCATCTCTAGGTCTGATGAGAGACCGGTACAAGTAAGGGAGGGAGGGAGAGGGAGAAGAAGTGTGTAGAAGAGAGAAGAAGGAGGGGGGAGACAGATAGGCAAGGATAAAGACGAGGAGGTGTGAGGAGAGAATGGGAAAAAAGAGGCAAGGACGAAAGAGGGAAGAGGAGAAATAAACCTGATTGTGTCGAAGAGGAAGAGATATGATGGACACTAAAAAAAAAAAAAAAAAATAAAAAAGAGAAAATGAAAGATGGTGGTGATCCACCAGTTGCTGTGGCATATGGAGTACTGTTTGGGTTCAGGTGTGTGCAAAAGGTCAAAAGCACCAAAGTCAGGATTTCTTTTCTTGTTCACCACAGGAAGGGTGCGCAACAGAAAACTATTATTCACCAACACACTGTAATTCTAAATTCACTCACCTTTATGTATCAACATCAAATGTTAGTATGCTTACAGGCTAAAATATGATGGTGAACATGGTAATCAGCATTTATCATTGTAAGCATGTGTACGTGCTGACATTAGCATTTAGCTCACAGTGTTACAGAGCTACAACGCATGGCTGGAGACTCTTAATCTTATTAACTAGACAAAACTTTTTCAAATGAATATGTATTTCTTGATATATGAATTCATCTTTATTTAATTCTGGCCTGGTCTTTATGTTAGTTTTAATTAGAGCCTGGATCGGGCCGAATTTCTCGGGCCGAACCCGGCCCGAGCCCGACAGAGCCGTGACCGAACCCGGCCCGAGCCCGGCCCGAGCCCGTCAGGCATTATGATATTTATGTCCGAGCCCGACCCGAGCCCGACACAGTTAAAATCTTGTTTTTTTTTCTCATACTAATGACACATGTACGTTTGTTTGAGTGGAAAGCCCGCTTTTATTAAGCAACTGGAAGGCATTCAGAAATGTCAACAGATGGTCATCAGCGCACACGGGGGAACAAGCTCACGTTAATCAGCTGTTTAATTTAAAATGTTCAATGTGTTAACCTTTCCTGCTTGCTTCGATTCCGACCGTGATCAGAAAACCAGGGGAGACTGGTTACCTCCAGGGCCGACGTTATATAACGTCGGGGTTAAAATCCCGTTTCTGGAGAGCAGATGAATGAACTTGGCTTTCAGTCTGGGGTTTATCTCGGACACCGCACACACTGTGTAGCCTACAAAACTTAAACTTATTCCCCCAACTCTGCTCCGGTCGCATCTACACGTCTGCTTCCTCTTTCTCCATCTCTCTTCTGCCCACTTTACACACACAGAGAGCTCTCTTAAAAGGAGCCGCAGCACCATTTTACAACAAATGCCTTATCACGCTGATGTGACCGAGCCCGGCCCGAACCCGACCATTATTTCTAAATATCTGTCCGAAACCCGGCCCGGCCCGACGGGTACCATCGGGACCCGTCGGGCTCCGGTCGGGTATCCAGGCCTTAGTTTTAATCTCCCTTTCCTAGTCTGATGATAATAAACCATCACATTCCGCTCTAACACTGATTAGGGCAAAGAGGCCACTTTTCCAATCAGCACGCTTTTATTATAAAAGTATAAATTATAAAGAGTATAATTACAGTAGCATAATTATGAATTATAAATACCTGTGTTAGAGAGTCACAACATATATAAATTAAATGTTTAAGCAGTGGTAACTAGAGAGATTTTAGACATTTTAGCCATGATGTTTTCCATGTTTCATAAAACAAATCAGTGACCACTTTATTATTAAAAATCTATCTAGTGGTAAAATGCTTTTGCCAAATAAAGAGATAAAAGACTGACAAACTTAGGGGACAACATGTTATAATAAAAGAACCCCCCATATCATCTCTATGGTCCCAACAGAACAAAAGACTTGACAAGACGGTTGAATATGGCTGGACACACAGCTTATCACAAACAGCGCTTTTAATGTCTGAACAGTGGCAAATCATAGACAATTGCTGTAGTTCTTACACTGACAGTGACTGAAATAACACCATGGGACCTCACCATCACCTTGGCTTAAAATAAAGCACACAACCTTAAAGGTAGAGGTCAGAGAAGAGACAACATGGCAGAGAGGAAAGGACTCAGAGGTTGCAAATTTAGATGTATAATGTAGAAAGGTAACACACACGACAGTTGTAGTGAGGGGCTGATCACTAGAGGTAGTCACACATTTGGATTGTTGATTTAAAGAAGGCCTGAGGCCCGTAACGTCGTCAGAATGAATAGAGATATGCATATAGAGCCAGAGTGTGCGACACCTTTTTCTTATTTGTGCCTGTGGTCAGCAGCAGGTGGCTGCTGGACCCAAAGGAAAGGAATTCATCTGGTGTCTCCTGATTGTCTCAGTCGATAATGCTATTTGTTATGAATTCTTCAATATCCAGTATTAAACATGATAGGGTATATTATAAAATGATCAGATTCCACAGATACAGTCTTCAGTTTACCTGTCAAATCCAGAAAATTCATCCATTTCCTTCACAGCATCACCCTAACCCTGGATTTGTTTTTGGCTACCAAAAGCAGATGAAAGGAGCTTGAGGTTTTATTACATTTTCAAAATGAAAAAGGCTAAATATGTCATGTAGAATAATATCCACCACAGCATAGTAAGAAAACATAGGAAGATGATCCTTCATTCATCTTCACAGCCCATCACCTCAAAGGATTTGTTAGGACAGTGATTTGCCATGGAAACAACCTCTGTGTTGTGCATGCTATTGGGCCGCTCATTTAGCCCACTATCAGTTACTTTTCCTTATTTGTGGCAGCTGCGCAAGAGCCAAATATAGCTCCCAAGCTGTGTGTGTGTGTGTGTGTGTGTGTGTGTGTGTGTGTGTATGTAGACTGATCTCATGAAATGGCGTATCTATGACACGCCAATTCGTATGACATTGACGTGTTATCAAGACACATACTCATGTGTTTATCAACGCCGTTTGTCCTCCATTGACTTACTGTTTTTCTTTTCCTAAACCCAACCTGGTTTTGTTTTCCTAAACTCAACCGTAGCTTTCTTCTCACGATAATACTTTCTCACGATAGCATGTTGCTCTCGCGATAACATGCCAAGTAGGGCTGAAACGATTCCTCGAATAACTCGAATAATTCGATTACAAAAAATCCTCGAAGCAAAATTCTTTGCCTCGAAGCTTCGTTAAATCAATGTAATTAAGGTTGTACGGCTCACTGTGTTTCCGCACAGAGGATAATTACTAGCGCACACAACAGGTTGACGCTTCTGTGGACACAAGACCGTTTATATACTGTCTATGCACAAGACTGACGGCCCAGATTACAAATGAACGAAGACGAAAATAGCGAGGGTCTAAGAGAAGAGACAGGCGAGAGAAAACGACAGAAAGTTTGGGATCATTTTAAGCTGCAAACATGCTACTACATCATCTCTGTAGAAAACATCCAGTCTACTCATCCATTCCACGGAGCGAACCTGACACAAGGTAGCTAACTAACGTCTGCTGCTCTCGTCCACCGCGCTGTTTTACACAACTAGCCTACAGCATGCTACTCTGCAAATAGCGATGTTTTACCAACAAGCTAAAACGAGAGCTGTCGGTTTGTAGTCTAACTGTTTATTAGTTTGCTACTAATCTTTGGAAACTTAGCTGCTGCCGGAGACAAACCGGCTCCTCCCCCCAGCACGGCCACTTAATATGCACGTGAATGACGTCATCATTCCGGTGATATCTGCATTCTTTATTCTTTCTCCTCACTCAGTATTAGCCTTCTTAAAATGTGTCCCCCTGAACAATGTAGTTGAATAGCCCTGCTGTAACCTTTGTACAGTCACATTTACCTGGGCTTAGTGAACAGCTCTTTTGCATATCCAGTGCAAAGAGCCAGAGGTAAGAAGGGGAAGGGGGTGAAAAATATTAACACTTGGGCCACCAAAAATGTACTTGGAATTTGGCAATAAAAAATGTTGCTTTTTCAAAAAAAAAAAAAAGGTTTCCTTTTTTTTTAGTACACAGCAATAATAAATATTTACTATTGCTGTTTACTAAGTATTTCTTACTAAGTATTTCTTATCCGATTACTCGATTAATCGATGGAATAATCGGTAGAATGGATAGGTCAAAATGCATACAGATAACATGCCACTTGGCTTAAGAAAGTTGGCGTGTATGTTTACGCAAAGTCATGATGCCATGTTGGTGTGTGTGTGCGCTCTGTCTGTGGACATGACAGGGCAGGCAACTGCGTAGGAAGCTCAGAGAGAACACGGGTTGTAAAGGTGATAAGGAGGTGTGATATACGTCTTGCAAGCAAAAGGTGTACAGTAGCTAGACAGAGGGGAAAATAACTTCCAGGTTTTTTAATTTTACTTTTTTTCTGACGTGTTTCTAATCTACAATAATATCAAAACATGACCTAATCTCAAAAAAAACAAAAAAAAAAACTTCCTGCACTTTCTAACATCTGCTCTCCAATCACCTCTCAACTTTGCATAGGGTGTAATCAAGGCCCATGGCTAAATGGTAATGAAAATAATCAAGGTCTGTGCAGATCATCAGCACACAGTATGCTGTATTAATCAGTGTATGATTGGTGATGAAGGTAATTGCCAGTGCAGAGCATTGTGGTGAGTTGGTTAAAGCTGGGAGCATGCACTATACTGTGGGTGGCAGAGTACGTCTGCAGCACCTGCTAACTGACAAACTGCTGCATAATGAAAACACTGGGTTATATGAGTGTCACTTGAACAGTGTATCAGTCCAAAATTAAAATAAGTTGTTGAATCATCGATACCCACTGGGAATTGTGATAATTATAATGATTATGATCAAACACAAACAATGTTAAGTGCCTAAGGGTTGATACATATTTGAACATATTGATATTTGAAAACAAAACTGGCTGCCATTTTGCTTCTGCTGATTGTCCCTAGATTACTTTCTGTTCTTTTCAAAAGGGTAAGACTGTTATATTTTCTTATTATATTGTGAGCAGATCCCATTAAATGACCAAACAACAACAATAAATTGATCTTACTAACAAGTATTGCCTGTGTAGCCAGTGTTATCACTGTGCAGTGATATACATTATTCCTCTGTGCCATTGAGCTCCATTGTTGCCCAAAAACTATTAAAATAATCCACACTGTTGCACTGGGTGACATGGCCCAGTTCGCTAAAAACTACAGTGCCCAGCTGTTATAGGGAATTATTCACCATTCTTTATTATCCAATTATAAGATCTATATCTTTGGAATGAGAGCCATAGACAAACTGGGTAAGTAGGAAATAATTGAGATACTTTTCATGGCATTTGTTGACAATAATAATAATAAAAAAAAAAAAAAGTAAGAAGAGAAAAAGGGTATTTCCAGCCTTACACTCTAATATATTGTACTTATCAATTCACTAAAACTCAGCCTGCAGCTGAAAGCAGTTCTTTTCTTTACATAATTCAGTGCTCTGATTTTCAAGGCTTGCTTGTCTTCATTATACTAAATGGCCAGTGCTGGCTATCTGTAGTATCTGCACTGTAAGCATGAAGGATGAAATTAACTAGAAGTTTCTGGTTGTGTAAAATTCCTCAACAGGTATTCACAATAAGGGATAAGCCATCTCAACAGCCCTCCTTCTCCTCGCTATATGTAGGCCTATTTAAATCAAAGTCACTGCAATGTGATTGGTAGGCCTGCAGGTAAAACCTTCTCTTAATGTAAATTAATAAACACAATGGGAGGGAAAATCGGTTTACTAAAACTTAGTTACAATTGAATTCCCATCTCCAGACAAAGCACTGTACTGCAATATGGCGTTAAAACAAATTAATGTCCTCCATTTGTTTGGAGAAATTACATAAGAAGGCCCCAATGGCCTGTAACCTTCAAATGATATGGTTAATTGCAAATGAACGTGATCTGGGTCTAAATTCCCACTAATAGATCGTGGTGCAATGCGTTTGCAGTCACGTTTGTTGTGTAAGACATGTTCTTGGAAAGAGAACATAACCCAATACAATAGGCAATTTGATTTTATAGCCTATTGTATTAGGTTATGTTCTACACACTCTTTGATTTAATAGAAAACAATATTAAAGGGCATTCAGCGTTCTGCTATAAAAGTCAGGTCCTACATAGGAGTACATCTTGCTAAATAAGTGTTTCAAATAATCTGAAAGAATGTTAATAAGGTTTGATAAATGACAACTTGACATGAGCCTAATTTATTATCCTGCTTCCTACAAGTTTTCAAGTTATTTATTGTCAAATTTACAACAATTACAGAAGCAGTCTTTGCCATTGAAAATGTTGAGTCTCAGGCTTCCTCCAACAATGCTACTTCAGTTTGTAAAGTAAATCACAAGTAAAAAAACTAAATGAGAATCTAATACATAAGACATAAAATAGTGCAAGTTAAAATATAGGAATAGAATATAACATAATAAAATGTGAAATAAGGTAATTTAAATTTGTGGAAGACAGTAAATGATCATAATTGCAATGTTGGTTTTAAATGCATTGCATTTCACCCAATCAGCCATTAAAATGTGCTACCGTCTCTCTCACCTCTTCTTACTGCAAGAATCTAGTTTGTTTGATTTTGCTGCCATCAAGTGGAAATTGCAATTTTTTTCATTATTAGTGCATTGCAATATTGGCCATACGTTGTGTAACAACAACTATTTACTTAAATGTTTACTTCAAAACTTGTGTTAAAAGCGAACTAGGACTGCACCCTGGGTTGACACTAAGTACTGCGTCTGCTCTGCAGATATCAGTATGCGCTGTCATGACCCACTGTAAACCATATCACCATCTGTACATGGTAAGCCCACTTCCCTGCACCTGCGGAGCTTCTCTGAGCAGGATGTTGGGCATTAATCCACTTCTAAGTGAGCCCTCCTAATGCTGGTCACCGTGCCCTGTGGGAACAGAGTGATTCATTTCACAGAACAAACTGCTGCACTGAGTGCCATGCCATGAAGGGAAACCCAAAACAAGCTTGCAGCACAAAAGTCAACTGATGCGGCTTTTCTTTTTCAATTTAAATGCTAATTTGGAGAACTGAAAAAACAGTACAGTATAATGACACAGTGACTTTGAAGAGGGCTGAAATCACATGCTGCTGATAGAGAAAAAAAGAAACCCAAAAGGAAGTGGGAGCTGTAAGGTGACCCCTCCTCATTTCTGCATGTAAGAGTAGTCTTTTACATTTGCATATCATATATGGATATTTGAAGTCTTTTACACGCCATGTAATAAATTCAATGACATATCTTTCAACTGTTGGGAGATAATTTTCAAGTAGGACAACATTGTGCATATGCCTTTTTAAAATGCAAGGTAAGCCTTATATCAGGAGCACGTTGGAAAGTGGAAGAATGGTCTTCGACAAAGTGCTGCTCTGCAGTCTATAGCAGCTCAGAGTAATTCATAAAGGATAATTACATTCTGAACATCATGTACCCTATATTAATGACCACTGGACATTTATCAGAATCCTTAGAGAACTTCTCATTGGATAATAGTTCATAATGTGATATGAATCAATAGACTTGCACCTGAGGTGAAATGAGAGTGCTAAAAGAACTATGTCCATACCAAATGTTCTCTCAAATCTCTCTGTCACATTGTGACATCCACCCGGCACTTCTGAACAAGATGAGTAGTTCTGTGAAAAATGCTGCATGTGACAGATGGGTTGAATAAATTTGAATGAGATAAATTCGAAGTGGTTTTGGCATATGGTTAATTTTTACAGTAATTATGTACCTTTGACGAAAAGACTTTCTATGAATACAGTTCATACAGTGAAAACTATCAGACTAAAGAAGACAAGCATTAGTCAAAGATTTTGTCTGAAGGATGGTGTTAATAAAACCCGTTTACAAAATTGTGCTGCAGTCTTCAGAGAAAGTTGACTTTGGTTTGAATACATTTATTTGCTACTATTATACTCAGCTAGTGCTAGAGCTAAAGCGCAGATATTGCGTATTTAAAGCATATGGATGGATGTCAGTTTTGAATGTGTTTTTCATGCGATCAGATTTGGTGTTCAGGGAGTATGGCGATTGGTGGCATGGCTACCCCGAAAAATGACAGCTGCTCTCCCTGTGGTCGGCCGAGGTCTCCACTCTGTCTGGTAAACACCAGAAGGCCTAGATGAGACGGGGCCAGCAACAAGAACCACACTGGACATCTCCATCACCCCTTGTGTTAATGTCACGAGGAATTAGCTCAAGAAAACACAACCCCTCAGTACATCTCAACTTAGTTTCATTACTTTTTAGTATGAAAGATTTGATACAGCAAAGTATCGCAATATTTTCCATGGCAATACTGTATCAATACAGGGATGCCAAGTATCGATCATTATTATGTATATGACACATGAGAATTCAACTTTTTGGCATTATTATTATTAATTTAGTAGCAACAAAAAGAAACTTATCTTTTTAGATAAAACCGATATTGTCAAGTTTTTCTTTGGGGACATAATTTGAAGTTGGAAAAAAAGATAATAAACTGCAATATATCACAGAAAATCGCATTAAGTGTTAAATCACATTAAGTATAGTGACATACACTACCGGTCAAAAGTTTGGGGTCACTTAGAAATTTCAATTTTTAAAGTGATATCAGATTAGTAAACAGAATGTGCCTTTGGAACATTGGATGAATGGTTGCTGATAAGGCAATGTAGATATTGCATTAAAGATCAGCCACTTCTTTCTACAACAGTCGAGAACCCTTTTGCAATTATGTAAGCACATAAAGTAATCTGAAAACTGCTGCCCTGATTAAAAAAACAATGCAACTGATCTCAGCTGGTATTCTGTCTGTAATGGAGTGGAATGGCAATTTCTAAGTGACCCCAAACTTTTGACCGGTAGTGTAAGTATCGTGATAAAATGGCATTGTGATAATATTGTATCGTGACATAAGCACTGTGATAATATCGTATCGTGGGGCCTCTGGTGAGTCCCACCCAGACTTATTAGTTCAGCTTAGTGACAATAACCAATAGTGCTTTTAATTCTGGACATCAGGCAACTATTTCATCAAGGTTTTGTACTCTTTTTAGTGATTGAAAGGCATCAAAAACAGCATCAACATTAATTTACCAGCTGGTAGCCTGAGTCATAGTTAATGCTTTGCTGATTCCATTAGAACAGCTCTAGTACTGAGTGTACCTATCTTACTCCCACACAAACTCTACTCATAACAGCTCCTGACAACACAAGCTGGCGAGACATTTAAAATAATATACAATAATAATAATACAAGGCGAAAACATCAGCGAGTACCAACATAATGAGGCTGACACCTCTCTTATCCTTGGACATTTGGAACACTGGGAACACTCAAAGCTGAGCGAGTTTGAAAAGGAGTTGGAGGCCAAAGATCCTATGGGTGCTTATTGGACCATCATCTCTTGTCATGTAAATGAGTACAGCTATGAAAACTAATGGATGGCATTAGAGTGGGTAGTGGTGCAACACTAAGGTCTCTCAGATAGTGCATGTTTTATTATTTTGGCCTTTATCTAAAGAGCACAACATAGTGTGAATCCGCATGTTACATGTACATGATTATCTGGAAGAAACTTCAAGACACTTTAGAGCTTTATTTTCACAATAAACTCATTTAATTTGACCTTCTTCGAGGACGTACGAGTTAGTTTTTTTTTTAAATGCAACTACTAATAGGGCTCTGCTCACAATTAGTTTCATTATCAATACATTTTTGGATACTTTCCTCAATTAAATGATTGTTTATTAAACAAAACTTGAAAAATGTCCAGGATCCCAAAGTGACATCTTCAAATCGCAGTTCATAACTCAAAGATATTCACCTTACAATGATAGAAAAAAAGTGAAAAGCGGCAATTGTTTATATTTCAGAAACTGGAACAAGCAAATATTTAGCGTTATCTTGATAATTGACTTAATTGTCTGTCAATTAATCCACAGACAACTATCTAATAACTAACCAGTTAATCAGCTAATTGAGCTTTCACTAAACCCCTCTCCTGTAAAGCAATTGTCCAATCATAGCTTAGCAACAGTAACTAGGAACGGCATGCCTGTCAAGTTTCGGATTTCTTAAAATGCTGAAGCTGTGTACATGGGCTAGCCTGCTGGGCTCCAGAAGTTACCTAACCCAGCGATTTGCCCAAGGGGCCTTTCTTTAGCCAACTAAAGACTCAACACTCGCCAAACACAATGGTTAGTCCTCAACCTAAATGCTTTTTCTCTTCCAACGTTAAAAGTGAAAAATACTGCTTGAAAATACAAACAATAAACTGTAACTCTAACATCTTGCAAACAGGGTTATGTTGGTGTAGCAGTATGAGTTTCAGCTCATAACTATCGGCGCGCTTCTGGCCAATCATAATGGCGGAGCCCCGTATAAAAACAGCCAGTAGTCCTCCCGCTGCCTTTCTTGGTTGTTGGTGACGGGAGCGCGCTATACTTCCGGGTTGTGCTCACTGTGAGTTGTCTGCTCGGGCGTCAGGTAAGGTGGCGGTTTGGCTGCTTCTGCACTCATTTTGTTACTGTTATTCGCTGCCGTTATTTTACTATGTATCAAACGTGTGTAGATCTTCGGCTGGCAGGTTCATCCTCCACCTCATCGAGGGAACATAGTTAATGCAAAGCGAGTAGCACTGATAGCTGTCTGTGCACGTTGCATTCTTGGAGCTCCCTCCGTCCGGATTGACTCAAATTCTGCTTGAACGGTATGTGGGCTAAATGCGGTAGGAGTTACCTCTTTAGGTTTATTTGGTGTTAATTGTTATTTTGTGTAAACACTAGGGATTGGACTGAAGCTGCCGGAGATTCTTGTTAGCCGAGCATCTCAACCACCAGCTGTTTATTTTGCCTACACGCGATTGAATACAGACTCTACTATTTGTATTGCGGTCTGCCTTCAAGGTGCACGATCCGAACATTTGCTGCCGCAGCCGTGGAGGCTTGCTGTCCGGCCACTGATGTGTGGGCCTGGGTTCTTAAGTGTGTGAATGTAGCGGAAGGGTTAGCCCCCTACATTAATAGTTGATCAAGTTGTTTATTTCTTTTTTTTGTTAAGTGTGTTTTCAATTTAGTTAAAAGTTACGTTTGTTGTTTTCTTTTCTTTCTACTATTGAGTTTATTTTTCCATTAGTAGCTTTTGAGTTTCTTTTGTTCTGTTCCAATTGTTTTGTTCTAATTATGATAATTAGTATTATTGTTATTGTTTTGATTTGATAAGTGTCTTTCGTTGTTTTGAATTTATATCCTGTGTTAAGTTCCGTTTAGTTTGCTTCTTTTTATTTTTAAATATTGATTTTGACTTTATTGTTGGGGAGTGAACCCCTTTAATTGTGTGTGTGTTTCCCATTTTTTCCCCCCATTTTTAGTTGCGGAGAGCCGAAGGTGTTGGTGTCCGGGTGGTGGTATCCCCTTTCCTGTGTGCTGTGTGTCTCCCTGTTTTCATTTGCTGTGTTCACTGTTTTTGTTTGCGTGTTCACGGGTGACTTTCCCTGGGATCCTTTACCGTCCTCGTTCCCTTCTCCCCCTCCACTGGTAAGCCTCAGCCCTAATTATTATCATTTCTCCCCCTTTTTGGTGTGAATGTGTTTTAAATTGATTGTTTTTAACTTTGATTATTCTTATTGAAATAAAAATGTACTCTTTGTGAAAGTTGAACCTCGTCTTTGGCGCCTTTGTAAACTGACCTGTGTGTCCTTAAAAATTATACTGATAGCATTACACATAGTGATTCAAACAAATTCTCTGGGCGAAATTCCCAGGGTGGCGTTGTCGGTGTTGGGTTTTGTCAGCTCTTGTGCCGCCACATTGGAATGAAATGTTATATATTTGAAAGGATTCTCATTTGAAAACAAGTCAAGTGGAAACCAAAGTCAGCCAAAGACAACCAACTATTTGCGCTAATGTTAGCTTATTAGCTATCTAGCTAGATCTGATCAAATCTGCTAGCAACAGCCGCTGTAATCCAATGTCACCTGCTAGAAAAGTCTGCTTTTGTCTTCTTTGCACTATAAATATTATTTTCAAAAATGACTGAATTTTGATGGTTCATCTTATTACTGTTAACTGAAAAAACATGACCGGTGTAGAGTACTGTTTTTTTATGACTAACCACCATTCTTGGGCAATCATCAACCAACTGCTGTGTTGTCCTACTTTTCCTACATGTCCTACATACAATCTGTTTCACCATTTCCATTTACCTGCCAGATATTAACTGAAAACAATTCATAGGCCCATCTCCAATTAAGCATGAAAATATGATACAGTACATGTTAACCTACTGTGTGCATCTGGTTTCAATGTTCTCCTTTCTAGGTCCCTGGGAAATGTGCTTACAGTGCACACAACTGCCCGCTCTGTGATCTATTGCTGGAGCGAGTTACAAAGGGACCCTCATTCATTTTGCTTTCAAGCTCTCTCTGCCCAGTGAAATATGACTTACTGTAAGTAAATGTTTAAGTGTCATCCATTCTGTCTGTCTCTCCACTACACCACTAAATATAACCTCAAACCGTTATTGTCCACTGGCCACCCACTAAATGTTTCATTGTTCTTTAATAAAGACCGGACTTCCACGTCTTTTGTTACAGTGACAAGCTGTGACAGTGATGCTGATCAGCACATTATTGCAGGCAGACAGAGATGTAACATAAGCTTGTGCGACTGCGTTGGCAGAGAGTCGACGTGGCATGCTGCGAGTGTGTGCTGCCACTGTAAAATCAATATTGGGCATAGCAAATGGAAAAAGTCAAGCAAGTTTGGGGAGTTGAGACTGAAAAGGTGGCCGATTGCGAGTCAATTTCATGGAGTGCTGGTGTGGCAACATGAATTTAGATGGGATTATAGAGAAAACAGCAGATTAATGGGGAACTTTCTGAACGCCTTAGTCCAAAAACACAAACAGAGATTGATGTAAGCCATTCTAAAACATGGAAACAATTTATCTGTGTGAGAATTGAACAATAATTCACCTGGCTGAAGCACAACATAAAGAAAGACCACAACTCTTTTTAAACAGGCAATTACTTTTCTTCTTAGACAATTAGTTCAGCTGCCAACTCGTGAAAAATGTATCAAATTAAACTGTCTCTCGTTCCCATCAAGCCTACCTGTAGTCTTGCGTCTTTGTCTCTGCTGAACAGAGAAGATGACCATTAAAGCCCCCATGATGCCCTCCAGACTTTCTCGCTTAGTGATCTGGAAGTCCTGCTCACACACTTTCACTCCCACACTAGGATGGCTTGAGAGTATAAAAATCGAGAAAAACAAACAGAGATGCTGGGAAGCGGTAAATGTAAAATGAAGCCTGTGATCCAAACTTCCCTTTATATTCACTCCGGCTAGGTGGGCAGCACAAAAAGCAATAGGAGTGGGAGTAAAACATGCGTGCCTCTGTTGAGTTTTGAATTTTTACGCACACGTTCCACAGCCCCCTCCCTTCCCCTGTTTTCTCGTTCTGAAGTGAGAGCTTGCTAGCTGAGCTCTGCTCTGAAAAGGCTACTTTGTACCAGTTGAGCACCTAGATTAATTGAGCACTCGGAAAGGGAGCCACTGACATACTGGGGAGGGTGGTACTGGCGCCCTTTTCAGCAGATCTCTCCTCACACTGGGAGGGAGAGATTGGCGCAAGGCAAGAGAGCTCCTGCTGGAGAGATAACAATTATTCCTTACTAGCTCCCTTTTAACTGCATCTTCTGCTGGGGACAGAAGGAGACAACCATGCTGTGTCCACGTCACACGGAAAAAACTCAGGCTGCCAGAGGCTGGTGTAAATATTTAAATTATGTACAAGCAATCACTGGTGAGCATCTTCAGTGAGTGTCTCTTTTACCTACTAATGCTGATTCTATAAACTAAATTATTTATCCATCTACTGTAATGGAAACATATTTCTAAATCCCAAGATAATGAACTTTAATTATTTTAAAACAGCTTTTCTGTGAAAGTCCCAAAATACATTTCAGTTTAACTCAATAAAGGAATCCGTCATATACAAAGTACATAGCCAAGGGAAAATAAACAAATAAGAGGAATGAGTTTGACCCCTACACCCTCCGGAAAAATCCATCAACATTGTATTTTAAGTGAGAAAGAACATGTTCTTGCAATACTGATTCAGTCTTCATAACTTCGGAGAAAATCTCCTGCCTCCATGTGAAAGTTATTTCCCATCCCATAATAAAACCCATAAAAAAAGTGATTGCATCTTCAGAGTTGATCCTGCCACTGCTTATTTAGCAGACTTAGACTGACTTTGAGGGAAGATCCTCCGGATTATGGGGAAGGTCTGGAGGTCAGAATAATCTGAAGGCCCCCATCTTTTCCCTTTCCATCCTTTGGTCTGAGCAGGGGGAAAGTACCACAGAAATTCTTGGCTGATACATCAAAAGAGGAAAATGGAATGAAAAATACTTCCACTAACTGTGCCACCCACGCACAATTAATTTCATGAACTGTGTGACGGCAGTCCAAAACCAATCACTGATTAAGTATCAATTTGCACCCACTCTATTAATTCCCGACGG
This sequence comes from Sander lucioperca, assembly GCF_008315115.2. Lineage (NCBI taxonomy): Eukaryota > Metazoa > Chordata > Actinopteri > Perciformes > Percidae > Sander > Sander lucioperca. The sequence goes on from NC_050189.1 coordinate 24,112,155, forward strand.
TCACGTGTACTTTGTTGCTCTGAGGCCTCTTACGTTTGTCAGACGGCAGGCAAGATACATCCTGTAGGGCAGACGCTGTAAACTGTACACATACAAAAATGGTGTAAACAAACACACACCACACAAAGGAGTGGCCGTGGCCATTCAGGTCAAGGACCCTTACCTATATTACCAATGTGCACCCTTTTTCTTTTTTAATTGGGTTCTCCTAAAAGAGTCTGAGCAGCAGTGGGTGCAATTACTTCATGACGCCTGCATTATAACAACCACCTTGAAAAAAAAGCCCTCCCTTGCCTGCAAACTGCTGCTTTCTAGCTGTATCTGGTACCTGTGTTGATTCAAAGCTCAATAGGGATTTACAAAAGATGAGGTCATTTCACAGGCTGTACAAAACTATGGCTACAGACTAGAGGAGGCTGGTCTGTAGAGGTTGCTCCTCCTCTATTTTTGAGAGGCAAGAGGGATATCAAAATATATTTATCAAAAGAGTATTTGATTTTTATAAACCATGGTAAAATTTCAGTATCATTTATAAAATAAAATCTATCATCATGAAAAAATCCATTATTGAGATTCTGATTAAAATGTCTTAACAGCGACACCTGCAGGTAACATAACATAACATAACATAGCTTTATTTGTATAGCGCCTTTCATACATCGATTGCAGCTCAAAGCGCTTTACATCCAAAACATTCAACACAACTCTCGCAGGAGCACATTTAAAGCACGCAAACAGTATATTTGCACTGTTGCACTGGTATTTTGCTTATTAGTTGACTGAATAATAATAATAATCACAAACATAACATAACATAGCAGGGACAGATACAGCATGACATGAGGAGAGGAGAGGGGAAAAAAAAACAACTCTCAGACTATCCTCATAAAGATAAGAACAGTGTGGGAACAGGAAAAAAACACCTCAGCACATAGCACACAAGCAGTACATTTGCACTGCTGAACCTAACATAACATAAATGTACAGTTGCACATTTAGCGGCGAAGGCGTGGGACTCGGGGGAGGGTAGGTTGGGGAGTTTGGCCTGCTGAGAAACGCACAGCCCGGCAGTCCCACTAGTGTCCCAGTCCGCAGAATGTTATAGCGATAACACAGCACGTTGCCGTGGTGACACCCTTGAACAGTCCAGAGCCGATACGACAATCAGCAGGCAGTGGGGAAGACGGGGGAGGGGAGGGGAAAGGGCAGTCTGGGGACAGAATTTCACCGAAAGACACAAAATGGCTACAAAGACACGCAAGATGACTACAAAAAGACAGAAAATGACTACAAAGAGAAACAAAATTACTATAAACAGACACAAAACAACTATATGGAGATGCAAACTGACTGTAAAGAGATACAAAATGAAAAGACAGAAAACAACTACATGGAGATGCTAAACAACTTTATTGTCATTACACTGTTGCAAGAGACACAAAACAAAAGAGACAGCCATTTTGCATCTCTTTCAGTCTGGGGGGTCTATTTAGAAGGGGTTGGGGGCCTTTTACATGAGTGTACCCAGGGGCCAGTTGCCTAATAATGTGTCCATTGAGTCAACTATTTTCTTCATAGCATACCAATCTCTCCTACTGCCGAACTTCACTGATATTCATCTGGTTGGTGTGCGCGCGACGCACCGGGGGTTGGTTTTCCTTCTCCAATTTTTTGAGTCACATGATTCTTATCACCTTCACTCATTGGATGGTCATTTGTCTTTGCTTTGGATTGTAATACAGGGAAATATGGTGGTTGTTCTGAAAATATCTAATGTCTTCTCTTAAACTCTTAAGATTTCTGACTGGTGGTAGTGTCAACAGACAAACTACAGCCATGCTTGCGGCTCTGTGACGCTGTACTAAGGCACAGCAACACTTGGTGCTAAATGCTAACGTCATCATGCTAACATGCTCACGATGACAAAGTCAACATTCTGATGTTTAGCAGGTTCTGTACGTGTAAAGCACCATCAACACAACAAATAGTATAAATGACCTCATTCAGGCATGGCATGTATATACTAGTATGTATATGAAAGGGAATCCCAGTGAGAGATCCAACTTAAAACAAGTTGTAACTGTACAAAAGTCGCAATGTGAGAAGGTGAAAACAGCATAGCCACTTAGCATGACCTCTTAAAGCAGCCATATTATGCTCATTTTCAGGTTCATAATTGTATTTTAAGGTTGTACCAGAATAGGTTTACATGGTTTAATTTTCAAAAAACACCATATCTTTGTTGTACTGCAGTGCTCTCTCTCACTGCTGCAGATCCTCTTTTCAGCTGGTCTCTGTTTTAGCTACAGAGTGAGACCTCTTTTCTTCTTCTTCTTCTGTACTATCTTTGATTGCACTCGCACATGTGCAGTAGCTCAGATGTAGATCATGTCAGCTAGCTAGCTCCATGACGTCACAAGCCGTGCCGATTTTGAACAGCTCACCCAGAGACTGAAGGCAGGACACATTCAAAAACCGTATCTCACTCTAAACAGCATGGATGGATTTTTTTTTCAAAGTTTGTATGTGTGTGGAAGCACCACAGACACAACATAACACCCCAAATCCCAGAAAAAGTGATTTTTTCATAATATGGGCACTTTAAGATGTAGCCCCAGTTTGAGGATCGGTCCAAATCAGCTGAGCATGGCTTTTCAAAGCGTAGCCTAATTATGTTTGAGCAGTAATGACTTTTCATTAAATTAGGCACTCCAGAGAATAGAGTGGAATAATCAAGTCTCTGGGGTAAACCATCTCCACACATACCGAGGCTTATTTCACACCACTTCAGGAAAACATACTGCTTACCTATATGGGATTTAAGAAAGAAATTGCAATGGAAGCTCAAGTGTTTTAAAATTGAAATGAAGTTGAATGTAAGTGCATAGAGAACACCAATATCATCATACACCAATAACATCTCCAATAACAATTGGGCCTGTTCATTTCAAGGACTAATGTTCGACATCACGTAAACATCTGCTTGAAAATGTAAATGCATCTCAAGCATGTAGGTGCTTTGCTGCCCACAGATCACCTACATACTTGAGATGTCTGTCAATTATCCTAAGTGGGTGGTTTCAAGCCTTTTTTCCCTTCCATACCATATAACCTTTCATCCTCCTCTTTTTTGCTGTTAATCAATGTGATGCTATGTAAAGCACTTCATAAAAAGGCTTTTAGTCTGTAGGTGTTTGTGACTCAGACACAGACTGGGGAGCCATTGATGGGTAGTTTGTCCCTACTGTCTTTTGAATTAACAGTGTGCAAAAGCAAATTGAAATGTAGACGAGCCATCGCCACAGGAAGCTTGTGAACAGCAGTTGATGGATAAGGAGAGCGATGAATCAGACATGGTTTAGATGCAGAGAGGTGGCTCTAGTTGAAGACCAAAACAAGTGGTTTGTGTAGGACATAAGTGATACTCTTAAAACAAACATTTTATAAAGCTTTTGTCCACTTTCTTATTAGAGTACCATATTGAAAAGAGTACAAAGTGCAGGGAACCAAAGCTACTTCGAGCACCTGAGAAGCCCTGCAAGATCTTTTATTCTCAAGCCAAAGTACAATTTACCACAACATGATTGCATCAACAGTATTACACACTCACTAGATTAGGGCTGGGGTTAATGATGTCGGTGGCACGGAATGGAGCCATTCATATGATTGTAGTGCCTGTGCTGCAGTGAAACAGCAGGTGGTGAAAAGTTCCCCTTTAATAAGAGCACTCACACAAGACCGTAGCAGAGCCTAAATATTTTTGGAACTCAACCACGAATAGCAAGCAGGCAAGAAACGGAACTAAGAGACATGTTCTGTTTCAGCACCACACGCACAAGACATACACCCCTTGGCGCACACACAACCAACAGTGTGATCTGTCTGAGAATATTAACTAACAATAATTACATTTGATGAATTACTATTCCTTACTGCATTGGATTGCATTTCTGGATTTAAAAATCCACCTGCCATAGTGGCTGGTGGTCAAAAAAGTTAACTTCATGCCCTGTTAATACTGTAAATAATCAATCAATTCAGTTCAAAACTGAATTGCTTTTTGCATTTTGCACTACATTTACGATTTGCATTCTCTTCATCTAAAAAAGTACACACTGTATCTGTAAACACTTATTTATGATGGCCTAACCACTATATTTAGCATGGTAATTATTACTTAAGTTAGTTTAGATGAGAATACACATGCACCTTGTATATGATATTGTCTGTTATATATGGCCAAATCTGGAAATAATGTACACATTATTATTAATAGTACATTTCATGTTTTTCATGTCTCATATTTCTGTACATTCTGCATATCCAGGAGTTTATGTTTTCCTTTTTCTGACATTATATTCATATTGTGTGCACTGATCGTTAGAAGTTTCACCTCTTTAATTTCATTTTACTGGTATACTATATATTTGTCATATTTATTTGCTGGCTATGTATATTAATATAAAGCTATGAATATAGGATTTGTTTCTGCAATGCCCAGTTTCTCCACAGGGATGATTAGTTTCATCTCTAGAGGAACAGTATTTATATTGTCCGCTAAGTGGCAGCAGAACAATGAAGTGTGTATCTCGGTCAGCTTTTGCATTTTAAAAGAATTTCAACATGATGGTGTTTCTCCACACATTGCTGACTTTAAGTATATATGACAGACAAGACAAGCAATTTATCAGTCAAACAATTGTACAGCCATATCTAATCAGTGGGCAATCAATGTAACTCTCTACCCATGTGATGTTACAATAAATAGATATATAAATCAATAAATAATCAACCATAAAAAAATATCCACAGTTGGTGCTTCAAGCATGGGAGCTTCAAGCTTATCTCCCTGCATGACAACATAAGTTACTGTATCCCAATGCTCTGTCAGTGCTTTTAGAGTAGTCTGGCTCAACGGATGTACACTGGTGGGAGAAAGCCTGACAGGAGGAGACACACGCACGCACACACACACACACACACACACACACACACACACGTAGATGACAAATACAGCAAGTGAGTGCATGCAAACCTGTGCCTTAGTCAATGGCTACAGCCACAGAAATAGAATGCGAGTAAAACAGACATTGAACTGTTTTGCTGTGGTCATCTGACTAGTTCAAAAGAAAATGGCACTCAGCACTGTTGACCACTGACCATAGAAATAGAAAATATTATCGATATGGAAGTGCACTTGGATGCAATCTGTGACTAAATGCCACAAATGTTAAGCCATTGTATTGTTTAGATCTGTGATGAGGTTTGCATAGTACAACCTTTTATTTCATTATTGCATGCAAAAAAGAAGAAAAAGAAAAGTAAAATATTTTCCATATTAGGTGTGTTTTTTGTTTGCATTTTAATTACAGCAACTAGTGAGTATGAAATGGAGATGCCATGTTTTGGACAGAAGAGGGCGCAATTGATTTAACTTGAAAAACCAAAGTAGCAATACAACAGTGTTATACATCTCATATTAGAAATACATATCTGGGAAAGATATCAACTTCAATTTTAGGCTGTTTATTCAACAGCAATCTCATGTTATCTTGCTGAAAGCATGCATGCTACAATTCCATGTTTCTCATCTAAACAGTATATAGATCAAGACCCCTCTGCCTTTGAACAACTGGACATTACATGCGACATAGATTTTGTAACAAAGATTAGGGGCCCTTGAGAATAAGAATAATGTAAATAACACAGAGCAGACATGCTTCTTTTTTTCCATGACGTAATACACGGCCTGCCAAAAGCACACTGCAAGGTGTTAGAACTCTTTCTAAAATATTTCTTTAATTTCCTAATGTACAGTACATTAGAATTTTCCTGTCAGCTTTGTGTTGGAATCCAAATGCAAAAAAACACGTCACACAAGGAAGTGATGATCCTGTTTGTTTGATGGCTACTAAGAGTTGAGGAAAACTCTGGGCTGCTACCCAGCTGTACTTTCTTGAGTATCTCTAAGAACTGCAAGCAAAGCAGCACTATTTAAAGAGGAAATGAAAACTAAAAGAGTGTAGGAGAATGGTTCACATTAGGCCTGTTCAGTGGCAAGTCATCAACATAAGACAATGTGAAAATTGTTAATGAATAGCGCAACATTTCCCTCCATAGGAAGAAAGATACTGAAAGCAGCAATACAGGAAATGGTATTGTCTGCCACAGCATATTGGAAAAACAGAAAAATGGATCTGTGGTTATCCTCCATTATGCTATAAGCACTTTTTTGAATGCTATTAATGGACGTGCAGAAAAGCAGCCCCTGATCATTGTAAAACCTCAAACAACTGGCATAAACACAGTTTTTAAGACTCACTTGCCTGTCCAAAACAAGAGTGGAAAGAAAGGCTCAACATCCAGATGCTTATTTTGGAAAGAATCTGCAACCTGCTGTTCCTAATTAAGGGTCAATTAAGAATGGTCTTTAGAGGACATAATACACACAGTGGGTGCAGAAGATGTCATGAGGCATATTTTCAAAGCCACGCTGCAGCAGTAGGGAATGATGAGTTTGCAAAGGAAAGCTTCTCTGTGCAGTATAGTCGTGTATATATATATATATATATATATATACACACACACACACACACACACACACACACACACACACACGAGTCATATATGGTGGATGGTTGGGCGGCAAACCAACAACAATCACAGTAATATGCATGCAACAATAAAAATGCCTGTCAGTATATTCACACTCAGCGCTTTATTTTTACTGCACAGTCACCAAAATGTCTGCTCTCACAAATATCTTCTACACCTCCATCTGCAAAGCAACTCTACTATCATCCTGAGACCGGTTAAACCATAGTACGTTGCTGCAGTGATACAATGGGTCTACACTACCTGCCCACATGTCTGAATCAGTGGGCATCGGCCCTCATAGTGTGCACTGAATCCAACTGCCATCAATCACACACAAATATGGTCCAGTGAAAAGATTATTTCCCTTCAAATTGTGGCACAAAAACAAAAGCCTAATTTCAGCAACTCGGCCAAGCCGGGCAAATCAGCCACTTTTATGTTTACTGAACCCCAGTGAATCCACTATGTGTTAGGCACTATATCTTAGCTATTAAAATATTTCTTGCCCACAATGTCCAACGAGGTAGCGGTGCTGTTTAAGGACATCTACAATAAGCAACAAAGAAGCCTTGGCAAGCTTGATTTTTCAGGGCTTTGATGTGAGCCATTGGTTTATAAGACACAAATAACTACTCCCCTGTCTATACTAGTGTATGTGTGCTACACAAATACACATTTTTCTTAATTTTTCTTTGAAGGATTCCTGTCTGGTAACACATCCAAGGATAGAACTTTCCACAAGCCATAATTAAAGCAGAAGAGCTGGCCAGTCAAAATCGAGTTGTTCTGACGCACCATGAAGCACATCCAGTATTACAGAGAAACCACTGAAAACTAATAACTTCTCTTTACTGCAGTAGATAAGAGACAACAGATTTTGAACCATCTTGAATCCTGCACCAGTGGTTAGATATGGCTGTCCAGAATGGCCACCGGCCAAGCAGTTACAGTTGGGCACGGGTCTCAATAGCACCTGCTTGAGTTGATCTGTCACTAGCACTGCCCCACCTGCTGCCATTGGGTGCTCGGTAGGCTCGGCCTGTGTCTCATTCTTTTATTACACTCTGACACGTAGCTGCTGCCTGTGTGACACTGAGCCCACTGTCAGGGATCAGTGTTCACCGAGCCGTGCAGGGCAACGAAAAGTGTCCAAACCGACCAAAAGGAAATTACAATAGAGCTGCAAGACTGGTGCTTTTCTATGCAATCGGGTGTGAAACCTATCAGGTCAAGCCAAAACGTATCAGAATCAAAATGACAAATGAAAAAGCTGCACAGATGGTCGGAAGGACATTAAAATTCTAGTTTTGTTTTCTCTAACCAAAACCCTTCATCCTTCTTAACACAGTGGATATTGGATTTCAGCAGGGTAATGAGCAGTGTTTACTCACTGAATCATAACTCCTAACAACAGATTCATAAAAAACTATAACTCATCCTGAGGTGTGAGGATGAACCCAATAAAACCTCCGTGGTACAGCATGTGCCGCAGTTATTTGGGGGAACAAAAGTTGCTAAGTAAGCAATTCAGATGCTAGATGAAAACATAATTTAATGTTCCTTTGAACATGAGTGCTCCTAAATCCCAACAGCAATAAACATTACTTCTCATTCCACTTCATTTTAGCAATATTGTGTACTGTACATTATCATTCAACAAACTATCTATTCACATACTGCACTTGAGATAGCCCAGGAGCAATTTAGCTCTCTGCATGAGACACTATACTCAGTTCTAAAACGTATTACTAAATATGCAGTTTAATTGGCTTACTTTGTTTCAGTCAAATATCTCTCAGCTGAGAGGGTGGGGATTGATCCTGAGAGTGAGGTCATGAAGGGGATGAGCAAAGCAGTGGTCCCTACACATAAATAATTTCAAATGGAGGCTTTTATGCTACTTGTGTTCCACTAGGCAACAAAAAAGCAAGCCAAAAAAAAATGACAAATAAGATTTGATTTCTTTTTGGTCTGATTGATTGAAAACATAGACTGGTATCTTGCATCTTGGCATGGGGATTGACCCAAGCAACATTTTCCACATAATGGAACAATAAAGTTTATCTTATCTTATCTTGGCGTAATGCAAGCACGCAACTAGTAGTAGTCCTAGTACTATTCAGCCTGTAAAAGCAGCCATGCAATGTGCTGTATTTGTGTACATTAGCTATTTCCCCTTATGGTGTCTACAGTCTACTCATGGCCAACTAAGTTTTATATGCGACAGCCTGGCTTGCTTGCTGCGTGAGTGTATGTCCTTGTGTGCACACTGGTGTTTGTACTGTACCATTTAAAAGGCAAGTTCAAATACCAGCTGATAAATGATATTGTGTACCCTTGGATGGACAAACCCTGATTGGCTCTGCCAGGCTCACAAACAGTACCATGAATGAGAAATTCATCAACTGTCTGATTTGGCTGGATTCTGGTGACAGCTCATCACCGAACAGTGACAACTGAAACACGAACCGTGTCGTTGATGCTAACACTGGCGTCACTCAAGCCCCCTCCCCCAGTCATCTTTTATTAAACCAGAGAGGAGTGGAGGGGAAACCCTTTTCCCTGGGTAAATGCTGCAAGCCATCTTCTCACACAGACTTGCAGCCCGAAACCAAACGCTATCTGTGCTAGCGGCTAGGGTAACACTGAATTATCACCTCTTTTCCGCATCAAGGCCAGATTATGTGTCAGTGCTGGGAAGATGCAGCATGTGTTTCATCGTGTTATGCCAGCATTTAGTTGACTTTCTGGTGATAATGCTTGGTGAAAACTGTTGATTTACTTTATTATTATTCTTATCTGATATGTTAATAGCAGCAGTGAAAATGAGATTAGAGGAGCATTCCTTGAATAGATGTGTTTACTATCTAATTTAAAATCTGATCTCGAGCCAACAGCTTCTCCTTGTAGATTAGGAGTGGGTGCAAGATTGTGTCTATAGCATGTCTCATGCCTCCTCAAATCACTAAAGTCTGCTTGTGTTGTGCTCCTGCTTGTGAATGGTCTGTGGTTGCATCTTTGATCTGTAACTAGAAGCCAATCAATATGCACAACCTACAAGCTGTCTAAAGTATCAACCAACCTCACGCAAAGTGTTCAACTCATGCATGCACTTTCATGCATGGCTCTAAGACTACAGTATATTATGCATGCTGGAAGACTGCAACCCTATAATTCTATGTAATAAAGTTTCTAATGCCTTTAAGTTCTAAATGTGGCACTAATGTGCCTATTCTGCAATGACAGAAACAAAGGCTGAACACTGCTGGCCACAAATTGTCTTTCAAGTGAATGCTCCAGTACAGACTGTATCTTGTCAGGTTAATTCAGTTGCACACACTTCGCGCCGACGGCGGGGAACAAAAGCTGTGATTAATGCGGTTGGTTTCTCTTCACATGCTGAACCAAAGGAAAGACAATTTCCTACCAAATACATTGTCGATATCTCAGCACTGGTGGAAGTGGATGTGGAGAGAGCAATGAACAAAAAAGATATCATAAAATAGGCACAAAACTATCATATTTCAGTTGGTACCAAAAAGGTACTGAAATTCGATCCAGCTAGTGATGGCTTCATTTGAATTATTTTTAGATGCCATAAGAGTCAAGCTATCCAGTATTTCACAAAAATAAAGGAGGCAAGAAGATTGACAAAAGTTAAAAAAAAATAAACAATTTGGTGCAACAGAAATGTGCTTTTTCACTTAAAGTGCCCATATTATGAAAAAATCACTTTTTCTGGGATTTGGGGTGTTCTTTTGTGTCTCTGGTGCTTCCACACACATACAAACCTTGAAAAAAATCCATCCATTCTGTTTAGAGTGAGATACAGTTTCTGAATGTGTCCTGCCTTCAGTCTCTGGGTGAGCTGTTAAAAATCGGCACGGCTTGTGACGTCACAAGCCGAAACGAGCAGGCTAACCGCAACCATTAGCTAGCATGCTAACGCTAGCATGCTACCTCGTTCTCAATAGCAAAGCACTGCTACAACACACACAAGTTCACCATAATCTACAAAAGAACTACTTACATGTGCGCCCTCATTTAGAAGTCTCCCAGCTAATCCTGCCTTGTAACTGACCAAAGTTGTAGAAACAGCCTTTCTTTTACTGTCTATGGAGCTAGCTAGCTGACATGATCTACATCTGAGCTACTGGGCATGTGCAGTGCAATCAAAGATAGTACAGAAGAAGAAGAAGAAAAGAGGTCTCACTCTGTAGCTAAAACAAAGACCAGGTGAAAAGAGGATCTGCAGCAGTGAGAGAGAGCACTGCAGTACAACAAAGATATGGTGTTTTTTGAAAATTAAACCATGTAAACCTATTCTGGTACAACCTTAAAATACAATATGAACCTGAAAATGAGCATAATATGGCTGCTTTAAATCAACCTTAAACTTAAAATCTTGCCATCGCTTGAGGTTCAACCTGAAGTTAAGAAACAAGGTTATACAAACTCAAGCTGTGTAGCCAAACACTGTTGAAGCCCACAGAGCTTCTTTTATATTTTGATGGAGATCCCAAAGATACCATATGTGTTAGGCTGAACTCTAGAGACATATGCATAAAAATTATGCCCAAGACATATTGAATATTTCCATTTGATCGTGAACTGCAGCGTCAATGAAGAGTTGAAACAAGTTGATAAAGAATAGCATACGGTCAGACAGAATGGAATAAGATGGGTTTTACAACCTTAAAGCTACTTAAGGGAAAATACAAGAGGACAAATGGAAGACAGTTAATGTAATGGGAGAGATGTACAACAGAAATTTAGTATATGCATTTTAGGCAATAAGGCAACCACAAAAAGGATGAAAATCCAATTACTTTTCATTATGATTGATTTAGTTACAACACCATGGACATCAATATGGTGTGTAAGATGATACAGTAGGTAAACCACCTATGTGAGCATGCCATACAATTTAAGCCATGCATAACTGAGTGCACAAATCGATTAATTAATCACACAGCAATCCTCTGCTGTGTCACTGCTACTGTACACAAAGTTTACCTCATCTGCCATAGACTTATGCTGTGTTCATGCCACCTGGGAATATCAGGGACCGCCCCCGTGATTACGTTGTTATTCGACTGCCAGCGTTCACATGGTCGGGATGCGTGTTCTTCTTCTGTTATTTTGGCGTTTGGCATAACAACTTGTTGCATGACTGCCACCAACTGTTGGGCGTAGCCTAGAGCATCAGGTGTGTGAAAACATGGAGGCCACGATAACAAAAAGATTTGCTGCCGTTTTCTTATGCGAGCTAGTGATGCACCGATGTGAAAATTGTGGCCGATACCGATAACCGATATTAATATTGCTGTTATGGCCGATACCGATATTTACCGATGTCGATATCTCTGTATAGAAAACAAATTTTTATGAAAATCAAATAAAGAACTATTTTCCAAAACACTTTTTTTTTTTTACTTTTGTGATTTATTTTCCGAAATGACGGATATTGGGCACCTTTACCTGTGTGCAAAATATGACTGTCATCAGATTTTCAGAAGAAAAAATTAATATTCACATAATTATATATTAAATTATATATATTTGACATCGAACCGATACCGATGTGTTAAAAAAATGACCATATCGGCCGATATTATATTGGCGGCCGATATATCGTGCACCACTAATGCGAGCATACAAACAGCACATGGACAGGTGTTTGTTTGTGTTATCTTTTTTATACACAGGCCTATTTATGAATAATTTCAAACATGTCATGTCTGTGTATGTTTCTTGGCAGAGGCGTTTGTCCACAATAAACAGTTTGTCATTGAAAGATTTTCAGTGAACCAAAGTTGCCTACATCAAACGTCAGTTGTCAACAATGCGTCACCAACTGGGAAACTCTGTTAGCAAAATCTAGCCCGAGTTTCCCACCTCTGATTCCCACAGGAAGTGATGTGAATGATGACGTTTTCACTGGGAAAAATGTTTTTCCGATGTCCATGAACGCACGGAAAGTCAACAGAACTCTAAAACCTTTAAATCACCTCCACAATACTGTAGTGAATCCATGGTGTACCTAAGAAAACAAAGTTGAGCTCCTGCTCATACAAATAACATGGAGTTAACTTGCAGAAATATCTGTCTGACTTATGCATTGCATGGTAAATGCTACCGTAAGCTCTGACAGAGTACTCCTTCCTGAGACGTTTCAGCTCAATATAATGTGAACATAAAACACTGAATGTTCCCCTGAGGGATGGCAGTTAATGGTGCAGAAATAATTTGAAGAAGAGAAAAGTCAGGTGGACAACAGCATTGCCATATTGATGCTGGCAGCAGTGATTGTTAAAGGCATATTATGAGTAAGGCTCATTTGTAAGTGATGCAGTCACAGCTCATTGACAATCCATGTGTGTGTGAAGGAGCATGTGGTAAGGGTGAATATAAAAAGGACAAGGGTTGCAAATTGTGCAAGTCAATTATGCATGGATTACTTTAGGGACCTACTGGGCACAGGCCCAGGGGCCCCTTTGACCAGAACCTCTATTTGAAGTCATTGTAAACACTTCTCGTTCAAAAGTCACACAGAGTTTGGTTAAAAGCAGGATTGCCTTGGTCATGTCTTTTAATATAACGTATCTGCCAACCAAATCCAATCTAATATTTGTTTTTATGTTTTTCCTTCACAGCTGCACACCATACTGAGGCCACAATAACATTACATTTAAAAAAAAAAGAAAAACAGCATGCAGATAGACAGCCTCTCTTCATCTCCAGCATGATCTAACACAGAATTTCAGCTGCAGTTGTTTAACCAACAGCAGCACCTGGGACTTCTGCTTCACCTACAGAATTTCACTTAAAGACTACACACTACTACGTGTGTGTGTATACTTCAAGTGTGTGTGAAGTATATGACAAATACAGCAAGTGAATACATTCCAGCATTTCTCCACTCACCTACCTGAGGGAGGGATTCATTGTCCAAGTCAGGCAGCAGAGCCTTGTGGGATAGCACATGCTGGTGGTGCTAGGCTTTTCATAGTTTCAGTTTTAAATCAGAACACAATGTTGGAAAGCAGCCCGTTTCTCGGTAATTATGTTGCTAATTTCAATTATGCCGTGTCAATTAACAAGTAACTCACTCTGCAGGTAACTTTACAAGCTTCATTGAAGTTTTAATGTGAGGCCACCTCAAATTGCAGTGAGAGCTGTTGAGCATGCATTTGTCCCAGCGATACAAGCAAACGGCGCTCAAGTGTTAATACGTTAATTCTCTGGGAACAGGAAAGTTTAGTTAGGCAACATTTCCCACGGCGGTGTGCAACCACACAAATGCACACATGCTGATGTCGAGGAACACCACTTACACACACAAATACACACCAAGCCAAGATGAGTTTTCCACCCAGAGCTCAGATTTGTATGTGCTCTAGGGAAGAGAGAAATGGTGGTCTTTTAGGTCTTTTAATGCAGTTAGGGTCTGCTGCACCATGTGTCATCCATCTCTGGTGGAGCACTGTTAGCCTCTGCCATGGCCCGAGCTCACAGCCAATCATCTGCTCTGCACTCCAGGAATGACCAGAGGGAGAGGGACCAACCAAGGTTTGGACACAAGAAAGAAAGTGTGTGTCTGAGTTCAGGGTAGCAGGTATGAGGGACAACTGTTAATAATCACGATGCCAAAAAACTGTTTGACACAATCTTACAATGTAACTTGGTTTTTCACTTGTTTTCTTTGAGCAATGTGTTTCCAATTAACGCCCTTTGTTTCTCTTTCCTCTGCTCATTTCAAGGATGAATTACATTGAGGTACTCATGCTGAACTTGTGAGGGAATTTGACATATTTACAGTACATGAGCGCACAAGCGACAAACAGACAGAGAGTCTCCTCATATTTCATACTTAAATCCCCAATATGCAAGCCCCCCCACCCCCGTTAGCAGCCGTTGGTAGACAGCCCTCCAAATGGATGAGTCCCTGTCATGGCAGGTGTCTGCATTGCTGAATTATCCTTGAGGAAAGCACTGAATCCCTACCAGCTGCATTCATGTTATACCATAGCCGTCCTGACATCCATAAAGCATCACAGTAACTCCTATTCTTAACTGTGATAAACATCTCAAAATCTCTCAATCGCCTGCCTTTGCCGAAACAGCGCAGAAAAGGTTAAAGTCTGCATCAAACAGGGCAGGCTCGGCAGGCATCATAAAATCCAGTTTCATAGTCAAGCTGTGGCGTCACGGCGCTGCCTTGTTTCTGGGCTCAGGGTCAAATAGGCAATCAATGAATTTAATGTCCCGTCTTCACAGTGCAGCAACACAAAATGACCAAATTCACCTGATAATGTGTAAGAATAGAACATGTATAGTTCATGTCTGTGCAATTAGGCATGATGGCAAGCATTTTAAGCTTATGGAACAATATGCACCAGGGGTTTGAGAGTACAACTTTTCAATTAGCATCCTGGAATGTGTTAACAAGGAATATTGTTAGTACTGTAGAAAGAAGTAGTAGAAGGAAGGAGTAGAAAGAAATATTTGCATCTGTGTGCGTACAGCATAATACAGAGAGGATCTCTGGGAGCAGCTTTGTTTGCGGCTGAGCAACTGCACACAAATCTCAATAACATCTGTAAGAAAGTTGCATAAATTTTGACTTTTTATCATGACTATATTCAATCAACCAATGTACTTCAATTGAGAGTAATATATTCTTTTAAATCATTGAGAACTTATCTCTAGTAAGTTAATTTACATGTTGAAAATGACCAATTCATCATATTTAAGTTCACTTTATGCAGCCAAGTTTCAGCAGAGCCAACCTATTTCACAATAAAAAGGGGGGAGGGAGATGAAATCATCCTCTCCTTTATCGCCTGAAGAATTGTAAAGCTTTAAGATCAGCCAGCAACATCATCCCTTTTACTCAGGCTCTCAGATATGCCTTCCACATAAATTATTCCCATTCCTCTGTTTGCCAGAAGTGGGTAATTGAATTTAAACCCAATAAAATCCTGGCGCAACACAAACCTGTGATTCATAGCTGAAGCTGTAAAGAGCAGGTGCAAAAAGGTGAAGGCCAAGTTTCAGATTTTTATACGATGTAATGACTGATATTAGAAAAATACCAACATTTCTTTATATTAATGAGAAAGTATTGCATTTAGTCTTCACTCTCATTGTATCTTTCCATAAAAGCATTTTCTGCGCTGATGATGGCAGGCAGATGCATTGTGATAGCCCACACATGCACAAGTCCCCTTGAAATGAAAAGTAGTTTTTCAGTGTTCTGTCAAAGCAGATGCACCGCCACCAGCAGCAGCCCTGCCAAAGTGACATGAGCCCACTCACAATCCCAGTGACAGGCACTCTAAAGCATCAGTGACCACCTGCTATGGGAAAAACGCAACCTTGCGGTTCTGGGTTAACAGAGGAAAGAAACACCCTGCATATGGGGAGATTGGGGAGTCAACAAACTTTCGTGTCCTTTAGGTTTAAACAAACGGACATCAATATAAATCAACTTTCAGTGCCCTTTAATCACTTATTTAGATAGCCTATTATAATGGTATGGTTGACTGATCAGACTTGCAAAGCGGGGCCCACTCAGCAGGTTATACTCATGCAAGGGTTATAAAACAGTACCACGGAGCCGCAGCACGTGAGGTGACTACATAACCAAGCTACAGCAAACTAATGTTCTTCTACTCCTGTCTGGGTCATTATGGGACTAAAAATACATTTATTATGTACTTTAATTGTCTAACAGCCTAAATTCAGATAATCCGCTTATCGTAATGTATGTGATTGGTGTTCCTTTTTGGATTTTTTTTTTCTAGTCAACTGAATAAGGAACTGCTATACCCTAATTTCTGCAGTTTTTGGTTAAAAAGGGGGGAAATGACACCTAAGATGCAGTTTCAGTGCACTTAACATGAACATTTTAAAGATGACGGCACTGACTGCCTTTTCGTATCAAAAGTTTACCTTTTGAACCCCTCTCTTTTCCATTATTCCAGAAATTTACTCACCCAGAGTCTATTTTAGCATGTCCCAGCTTGCTACGGTCAGATTTGCTGAGCACATTGATCGTTTTGTTAAAAGGACAAGTAATTGTGGGTGAGTGCTGTGCTCTGATTGCCTTGGGGCTTCTTCAAGACCAATTTGTCTGGTTGTCACTTGAGGGCTGGGGCTCAGAACTCAGTGTGTGGCAGGAAAGGAGTCTGACGGGTAATGTGATCTCCTTGTGACGTGTCGAGTGCTCCCCCCACCCCCCCGTCTGTTTGTGTGAGTTTGCGTGCTTAAGAGTGAGTGTGTTTCCCTGTGTGTGCTACTGGGCGCCGCAACACTGGCGATCGATAATGAGGCCCCCTTTGTTTGAGTTTGTAGCGTAGCTGGCGGTTGTTGCCTCAGAGCCTAGTAATTCAGATGTGACTCACCCAGCTTCACAGGGAGAGGAAAATGTTTTTCTTTCTCTTATATCATCAGGTAAATTCATTTTGCAGCTGGGAATGTGAGTTTCAAATGTTTGACGCACATATTTTTTATAGCACAGTCAAACACATTAAAAAGGTAGATTTGCCCAGTTTGAACACTCCGAAAACAAACGTCGATAGATCCTCTTCTGCAAAAGCTTTATTTACTCTCCCTGATCCAGAGAATTAACATCTTGACTTTAGCCAAGCAAATCTCTTAATGAGCATAACCTCCTGAAAGCATCATTCAATATGCCGATACTATCCTTTCACCATCACCATGAACAATCTACAATAAGCCCATCTGTGTCAAGCTAAATGGAATTTCACACGTGTCGTCGGCATCTTTCTGCAATAAAAATTGACATGCTTTTAATGTGTTCTTCAGTGTGGCAGCACCTACAAAGACATTCTCGGAAAACCTCTATACAAGATATCACATAGCATCTTTAGCGGAAAAATCATAGGCTCTGCTGTGTCTTCCCTCTTTGGAGCATTTTCACTGTGGTTGCTCCAGGCTCTGGATTTAGCCAGCCATTGCAGAACAAGGCCCATTTTTCATGTGTAATGGGGACCTCCATTAAACATGAACCTGGAGATACTATCATTTAGCTTGGCGCCATCACTTCCACAAACTATTTTGATCATGCACAACCACACAAAACATGCAAGAACTAAATCCCCCTTCCAATACCATGGTAAACTATTCAGCCAGCCATGCCAAAATACTTATGCAAAATATCCAATGAAAATCTCAAAATGAAATACGTGGTGTCAACGTAAAACACAGCAGATTTCACTATATGCAGCGAAAACAAAATACTGTTACCCAGAAAACGCTTGTTCATTACTCGGGAGTGTTTTAATCCAAATCCGATCTTTTTCCCAAACTTAACGAGTGGTTTTGGTGCATAAACTTAACTTTTAGCGCCGCATGCCGCTCACTTTTTTTTTGGCTTAACTTAGTTACCATGGCCCCTGAAAGGACCGTCATCTGGCGGTGCCTATAGCCGGCTCACAGTCACCTATTGGCGGCTAAACAACTGGTAGCCGGCGTCTCAGAGCTCTGTAGTGGCTAAATTCAACCAGCCATTGCCGCTCTGATTTTATTGTTCTATGGTACTAGACTGTTCACGTTATGTACAGCACTTTACTTAGTTTAAAATACTTTTATTTTAAGTATATAATTAAAATATGGTCTACACTAATGGTAAAGTATGATCACTTTGAGGTGGAGATACATTTTGTCCCCACTGGGGATTAAAAATATTTCAGCAGAGGCAGGGACATGTAGACCAGAAAGGCGGAAATCCCACGCATCCACTCTGGCAAATCGCACCCTGCTGACACCCATGGCTTTCTCAAGGTGACATGTTAGGACACACTTCTTCCAAGGCCTCAAATGCTCTGCATCATTTGGTCTGGTGACTCATGAGGATTATTTCATTTTAATAATCTCAATTTCTGCACTGTACCATTTGCCACTGCTCAAAAAACACATATTGGATCAAGTGTCTTACCTATGTCGATGTGCAATATAATACCTATGCACAAAAGTTAGAAGCTCAAAATGTGCACTTTCCAGAGAACTACTACTGCTACTATATCTTGAAATTGAAAATGTGAAGGTATTTTGGCACTGACTTTTGGATTTTTCCAAAAATATTTATCCAAGCAATTGCTCAGAGAGAAATGATGAGCGATGTGTAGTGCAGTAATGTATGATTCATATCGTAATTATGTTGTGTGTTCATTTCAGTTGGCCATTTCAATGTGCACTAATCAATACTTTAACATAATACATAGAAAAAATTACATTCAACGAGAAATGTGTCTTTCGTAGTGACAAACCAACAGGGAATTATGACCAAAATCTACACTTCCTCTCAGCTCTGCGGAGCTTTTTAGGGTCTTTCAGCTTAGTGTGTTGGTTATACAACCAGTTTCTTTCCTCAGGAATTACTAGAGATCCAAACAGAGCTAAAGGGACCATGAATATTAGAATTACCACATTCACCAGGTGGTCATAAATGTGACTTTCAATGAATGTTAATGTTGCTCCATGTCTGATTGATGTGGCATCTGTTTGCTAACACATTTCGAAACCCATATCAACTTTATATACTGATAATATGTCAATTTTGTGATTCAAGCTTGTTGGAGCCAATATACTCAATTATGCAGTTTAATCAGTTCAGAAAATAGTGACTCTGAAATATATAACAGTCTTTAAAACCAGGAAATCACATTTAAGCAAAATCTGCAATAAGCTAAATTCAATTGAGGTCTCTTATTCCAGTAGGTTATATTTAATACTTTGCTGAGCTCCAAATCTGTTTGGTAGGAAATCAGGTAATAACAGAGATTTAAGAACAACCGGTTGCTAGCAACTAATCCTTTCCATAATACCTTATCAAAACCCATGAGCGTCCGATTACACAGACAATAGCAGTGTGAAACACGGCAGAGAAATGTAGCCTCCTACTGTACCACACTGAAACCCCACACCACTACCCCTGCATGATAGACAATATCAGCCTCCCAGAGAGGCTTGTCTTGTCTTTGCTGGCAATTTCCATCAGCACATTGTGGAGTACCCTGCTTCAATTGTAGCCACTGAGAGAACACTGGCACTCCATATTTGCCCTTTACGTAGGAAGTCATAGCTCATCAGACAGCATAAGTGAAGTGACAGACTGTAAATCAGAAAGCTAATGAAAAGTTACAGCAGAACTCTAATAAAAAAATCATGAAGGGCAATCTGATGTGGGAGAGGTTTAAAAGTGGACAAGTATGCTAATCTGACTGAATTCAAATTCTACCTTACACAATTAAGGATTTCACAATACAGTAAAACATGGGTATAATACAATCCTAATCCTAATATTATTACAGTAAGGCGGATGCTTGCATAGCAGACACATGCATAAATGCATGCAATACTCTACAATTTAGACATTTGTTATAAAGTTGCCCCCGGCAGGCTGTTCTATATTCAAAAAGGGAGAAGTTATAATACATTGCATAGAAAGTGAAATGTAGATGGGTAAAACTACATGCTGTGATGTGATAGTAATGAGGAATACACTTGGTTGATATCACACTGCTCAAGCCTAATTCAAATGTCTTAAATTTCTCTTTAATGGCAGCATACAAACAACACAGTGGACCACATGTTGGCCTCTCTCTCCACGATCTAACCAGGGGTTATATATATTTTATGTGAGGCCAATCAGGAAATCCACACATGCTACTATGGGCACTACTTGTACTGGCGAGTATCCACAATAATAATGCAGTTACTGATAAAGGGTCTCATTCATTTTCTATCATACAACAAAGCAACATCAAGCACGTTTATCTTCTGTATTATTTCAGTAAGCCTGATGCATTTACCCAGCCATTAACTGTCAAAAAGCCGCTTGATGGTTGTGTAATGGAGATTGTTCGATGACTATTCCCACTCTCTCTTTCTCAGTCAAAGGTTGGCTTTTTTGGTTTCAAAACAACTCACTTTGCAATTAAGTTATAGTAACTTATAATGCAGCTTTGCCTAAACAATAACGTGATATTTAGACAGGAGTTAAGATATTAGTATTTACTTATAGTTACGGCTGGGCAAAATATTGACATTATGTCGATATTGTGATATGAGACTAGATTTCGTCTTAGATTTTGGATATCGTGATATCGTTATATAGTAAGTGCTGTAAGTGTTGGTCTTTTCCTGGTTTTAAAGGTTGCATCACAGTAAAGTAATGTAATTTTCTGAACTTACAAGACTGTTCTAGCAGTATTTGCCTTTAACCACTTAGTCATTATATCCACATTATAGATGATTATTTATCTAAAATCTAGTTCAAATATTTTGTTAAAGCACCAATAGTCAACCCTACAATATAATATAAGCTTAATAATAATAATAATAATAATAATAATAATAATAATAAGTATTTGGTCAATAATATATCATCTGATTTTCTACTTTCAAATTTCAAATGGTGACAGAGTATACAATAATCATTTTCACAATACTTTTTTCTGACTAAAGCCAAAGTTAACTCCAATTTTAGCTATGTGATACCATCCAGCATGAAAAGAAGGGAATTTGGGAATATGTGAGACTTGTGAAAGTCAGTATGATATCACTTTTTGGGGCCTATCTTGCACTTGGCGCAGCACAAAGCCCGATGCAAGTCTCTTTGCCAGTTTAAGACCGATGCAGTTGTCAATTTCCCATCCAGCGCCTGCGTCGTTTAAATAATCTAAAATAAATCTTTGCGCCCATGGGCATGCTGGTCTTACAGGGAGGTGTGTTCAGGTGCATTCTTGGCGTATTGCTATCTTAAGGCAGCGGAAAGTGATCGCACCATTGACCAACAAAAACCTGGTCTAAAGTTAATAACGCAGCATTTCATTGATATTTTAACAGCGCATTAGTAAAATGCGCCTAGGCTCGTGCACAGAGCGCGCACACTATGCTTGTTACACACACGCAGGGAGGCACAGTAGCACACAAACATGCTAATGATTAAAAATAAAAATATTACGGTGCAAATCTGCCATCATAATAGCAATGCGCCAAGGTACAAACGTGCCTGGCTTTTATGAGAATGGGAGATGACACTCTGATTGGTTCATTGCATTTTACTCCCAAAACACACCTATGAATTAATGAAGACACTGAGTACAACCCTTTTGAACCATGTGCCTGGCGCACCGACCCTTTTTTCTGCTGTTAAACTAGCAAAAGTGAATTTGTACACGCCCTAAATGCACCTGCGCCAGGCGCTTCACGCCGTGCGCTTAGATCGTTAAAATAGGGCCCTTACAGACTGGAGGTGGAACAAATGTAAGTTTCCTGTTCAAATTCAACCACACTTTTGGATGTTTACTGGCCAAGACAGGCAACATATTCACAAATGTGTGTGCAGGGTTTAACATTTTTCATTCACCAGCCAAATGACTAGTGAATGTTGAAATGTCACCAGCCACTCAATAAATGTGGTGGTGGATGGGTGGTGCATTTTGAACACTGTGTGTGTATCCAGATCAGTAAAATGTAACGTTTGTGATAGGAAAGAGTGTGCAAAAGTTCAAAAGTCTGTTGTATGAGACAGTTTCCTCTTTCTTTTACTCTTTTCATGCAGTGGATGGGTCAAAAGTTTGTTCTATGATACAACATAGGGCAATACATAGGGCAAAATTCATTAGTCTTCAAACTGTGACTTTGAGTAGTGAGTAGACAAAGTCACATAAAATGAATATAAAGTAAAACTGAACTGACCCTGAAGGCCTGTTTATGCCAAAGCTCTAAAATTGCAGAGGAAGAGTTCAAATTTATCTTCTGCCTCAGTAGATAAACAGTTCAATCTCAAGATGGGGACACTCAGGAACTATTTACATTCCAACGAAGCACTGCAAATGGTGCATCAAAGCATCGACCACACAGATCTGGGACTGTAATGTGACCGTGCTTATTTATTTATTTATTATTTTCCATGTGTCTGCAGAAGCTGAGCCTATGATCAAATCTTCACATTATATTTAAGATTGCATCTCTTCTGTTTCTGTTTCTTTATTTATAAAGGACACATACATACAGGGCTCCAAATAAATAAATAAAAATAATAAATATATATTATATAAATTAAACAAATATTCTTCCTATGGCTGTATTAATGGTGTAATTCTCATTAAATATGGATATTTCTTGTTTTTCGTCTTTGTTGTCAAATTGTCAAGAGATGCAGTTTAAAGAGCTAAACATTACGTTTTTTTGTGTGTGGTTACTTTCTGTCTGTTAACGTTGGCATGGAGGAATGGTTGGCTTCTCCAGTGAAACTGCCACCTTAGAGAATCGTTTTTTTTTCTGGCTCATTCCCCGGCATCAAGTGATACATTTCACAAAGGACAAGAATGGAAATACAGGAAGCAAATATTGCTTTGTCTGCATCTCACTTTACTCCCTCAGCATTTCCATCTCCGCTCCACTGACTCCACTCTATTTACTCCAGCAGAGCTCAGATTACACTTTCCCACAAACAGGAAGCTGTTTTTGTTGTTTGTAAGAGATTATAACTGAACGACAAGACAGGAATCCCCAGACTGAACAAGAGAAGAATCATGCAAAAGACCATGTCTGCTACCACAATGTGTTTTGCTGTGTAGATTCTGTTTGCCTTGTTTTAATGAACACCCTGCTGCTGTGATAACTTTCCCGAGTTGTAAAAACTTTCATCACGGTATTATAAACCGTTGTGCATTGTGTTTTGGCATCTGATTAATCTTAAAACTCAAGGATCTATTACTCAAACTGGCCTTGCTGAATTGCATTTCATTGCCTCACTGATACGGGATCACACTTATAATATATTTTTCGTCTGAAAGCCCGGTACAACCACAGCGAGACTCCATTGCAGTTATTGTCAGACTAAGCCACACATATGTACCTGTTTGCACTGGCGTCAAGCTGTCAGACCTGACAGACCAGAGTCTGGCCTGACGTGACCTGGTTAGAGCAGGCTGGCAACATTCTCAACAATACTGTAACTGCCAGTGAGACACAAAATAAATCCTAATCACTTGCATTTGCACTTTTGTTGTGGGCTGAGAGTTTCCCCTTCAAAAGAGGGTTATCGAAATCCTTATGGAAATAGCATGTGACCTATTCAATTTACAAATCCATCGATCAAATTTACGCCATCATAGAATCTAACCAACCCATTATCTGGATGATAATTCGCCAATTCGACCACAATAATACAGTTTTACTATTCGACAGTACCATGTAAGTGTAGATCTGTTCCGATAAGTTACACTACAGATCAGAGGGAAAGGCACAGATTTCATTTGGGGATACAGTTAAATTACAGAACAGAAGAAAAAGGACAGCAGGAGGAAAAAATAAAGCGAAGAACCTGAAAGGAGGGACAAGCGCAAAAGGGTGATCCATCCTTATTAAGTAGAAATCTCATGTATCGAGCAGCCTGTCAGAGGTAATAGAATGGTCAGTGTGATCTGTGGAGCGGTGAGAGAAAGGCCTTAGCCGTATTGGCGAAGCTCAGTGACTGGTGAGGAAGCAGTACTGTGAATGGCAAACACAAATACCTTTCCCTCTGTTGCCTTTCATTTAAATTGAATTTGCGACAGTTTCGGTGGTGCGTGGAAAATGCAGGAGACTGAAGAGAAATTCTAAATGACACCTTGTTTCCTCGGAGGATGCTCTGTTGCTGGGTGTGTCATACATCACTTCCTCTACTCTTTGCTACATTCACACGTTGAGCTGCAACCATTTCATCTGTTCGAGGTGTTTTGCAGTGTCATTCCTAGAGGAAACCGCTCAGCCTCAGTCTTAACCTGTTCCGCAGTGTGATCTGTACTGTACTCTTCAAGGGCTGCGCAAGTAAAATTGTAACAAAAATAACTGATTGGAATCGGCCACTAATCATTCCAAAAGACACTATTGGTGGCCTATAAAGTCGTAAATTAGCATAATTGATTAATACTGATATTGACTAATCATCATGGTTTCTGAACTTCACCACACAAGGATTTTAAATGTATTCTCCTGTCTAACCCCGCATAGATTCAAGATGGTTTTATAGACTAAATAACTCAAGATGCAACATGTGTGGCATTATTATTTCAAGGTCAGATGGTTTGGAATATAATTTAAATATCCAAACTGGGATTTAATTTAGAGAAGCATGCAGGGGAGGGAGACCTCTCTAGAATGTGATGATTAGAAGCATCCAAATGCTTATTCTGAGGGGTGTAACTAGATATAAAGGGATTTAATGAATCACAGCTCTTAGGCAAATGGTTCATTTCCTTTTAAAATAACTAAAAGAAAGAGGAAAATAAAGTAGTTCAACTAAAAATAAGAGATACAGTAACAGAGAGTTGGCTTTCACAAGCTCTCTCACTACAGAGCATTCAGTGCAAAATGTTAGAGAACAGGAAGCCTGATGAAAACATCCCTTTTCAACCCCTTACATATAACTGGGCCAGTAAGTATAAACTCATGCTGTGCAGCCAAACATTGCTCAAACTCCACCGTAGATGTTTAGTACTTAACTTGTGTCTCTGGAGGAGCTTTGTTAAATCTAAGAAAATAACCCTTATGATGTCATAGGATATCACCATGGTTACCTTGAGTTAGGCTTGGGACTTTATATATTTGACAGAAAAACCTACACTATAAGCTTGGTGTATGGAATCCTAAAAAGTGGTCATTTATCAGTCAGAGAATCCTATTTAGTTGCATTATGGGGAATGTAGGATTCAGTGTATTTGGAGCTTGGCCGATGAAAGGGATTAAAATTTAAAAAGTGGAAAACTGTATGTTAATAGATTAATTCTCACAATGGTCGAGATGCACTGACACAAGTGTGAACAACTATACTTGTACATCGCTATAAGCAGATTATAAACTAATTATAAATGTGTTTATAATGCATTATAGACAAAGTAAACAGCAATTATAAAATATGGCACTTGACCTTATAAATCATTATAAAAATGCTTGTGCTATGTGTTATGATTATAGATATAAAGCATTATGACTATTCATGAGTGTTTATAAATATACTTATACATCACTATAAGCAGATTATAAACTCATGTGTTCATAATGTATTATATAGGCTTCATAGAAAGTGTTGTCAATGTGTTTACAGTGCTCTCAGATTCAGACACACATACATGCACACATACATGCTAACATACTGACACTACAACCACCTTACAAGTATTAATGAACACACATTAGGCTTGCTCCATCTAATTTATCAATGAATGTGTGCCTTTAAATGGACATTTTCAGCTCCTTCGTTATGCTTCAACAGTAATGTTAGACTGACAAAATCCCTCTTGTTTACACCTGCCTGGTGTTGACACAGAGATAGCAAGGTAAGTAATGGTGCCAAGGATGGATCTGTCTGCAGAATGATGGAGATGGAGCTCCATTTTCTGCATGGCCGTCCACGCTGAGCTGCGCCAAAGAGAGTGACTGATTACACCAGTTTACAACAGACGTGTGGGGAGTTGATGGGGAAAATGTATCTGGGCTTAATCTTGGCCATGATTCCCATAGACCAGGCTGAACTGTGTGGCTGGGTTGTAGTGTCCTTGACTTGGAGCTTATATATGGATTGTGCGCTGAGGATGGGCACCAACATTCTGGTCACACAACAGCACTTCATCCTCTGCACCCTGCAACGCCCACAAACCTGAGCTTGGTCCATGGACAAACCAGAAAACCATTATGCAGCAACTTCATTTTCTCTGCTTGACCTCTGAAGCAGATAAGACCAAACAGGCTACTCAAACTAAATTTGAATCGTGCAAAAAATGTGCACACAATTCATTCAAAAGTGGAAAAAAAAACAATACAAAAAGGACATGTATGCAAGACATACAGTATACCAGTGCAATACAATATGACTGAAATCTACCATTTTGACAATGAGCATGCAATACTGATGCCATACTGCAGCTATTTTACACTGCAGTGCCTCAGATTATGATAGCACTGTGGTATATCTGACAGCAAGGACTGCAAGCTGCACATCTCTCCATGGGACTGTATGCAGAGTGTGTGTGTGTGTGTGTGTGTGTGTGTGTGTGTGTTAGACAACGATGTGAGAAACAAACCTGCTCCACAGTGACAGAAGCTAACAGGGTGTAATTAAGAAGTAAAACACTGTTTACGTAGTGTACTGCCTTCATATACGATGTAGACATACACTTTTTGTTTTCCTAATACAGTGCACTTTATTAACTTAGTCCCCGTTACAAAAACTCCCCAGAAATAATAGGTTCTTTACAAGATTATAAATACTTTTCCAAAACCTCTGAAAAGCACTGAACAGCAACAACGGTTTATGTTGTAATTAGACCAGAACCCATCCTGACCACAAATTTGGCCCTGAGTCACGCAGAAAATGCACCAACCCATTTACTCCACAAACTTCAGGCTGTGGGAATAGGCTGTCGTTTACATCCTGCATCCACTTTTTTATTGCGTCAGTTTATCCAGCCGCCTGGCATTTTACGAAAGCCTCCGTTTGCTGTGAGGGAGAATGATCCATTTGAAATTTCAATCTCGAACCAATCAAAGAAGACATGGAAACCATTTGAGAAAAGCCCTTGTCATCAGTGGATCCACACAGCGCCGGAGGAAAATGAATTATGAAAAAGAAAATACAATACAAAGCCCAGATTCCTGTGGGACTGCAGCAAGAAAAGTCTCAATAAAACAAGATGTGTTCAATACAAGAGCTTCTACTTTTACTTTCAGCATTATCTTGGACATTACCAACAATGGTTGGTGAAATGTGTGATTACCTAAGAGCATACCTCTTGTTTACCTCTTCACTCTGACCCTCAAAGGTGTACTGATTCTCCTTTTGTTGGCAGGGAGCAAGAGCAGGGCTGCAGTCCCAGTAATTGCCAGCTAACGGAGCGTGAAGAGGACATTGTCTCTCGTATCGCAGAGCGTCTGGGACAGAGGGTTCCCTTTTTGTGCAAACACAGCCAGGGCAACTGACAGTAGGCAGCATTTGAAACAAAGAGCCTCGATGGGACCTTAAAATGAAGTGATGAACAGTGCGAGAGACGAGATAAAGTTGAGTCAGAGAGGAGAGAGGGGGGATGTAAATCTGGAAAAGACAAGCAGGATAGGACAGAGAAAGAGCAAGGAAGGAAAGGGTGATAGCAGAGGGGGAAAACTTTTTAATTTGAGTTAACAATAGTAATGATCACTAGAGGGAGAGTCGGAGCAGATAGCAAGAGCACTGGGGTAATACATAAAACAATTCTCTGAGGTGATAACAACAATGAGCAAAGAAACCAAATCCAAACCAAACAAATTAAAACTCCTCTTAATAGTCTGCAATCTTTAAGGGCACAGTCTTGTTTTGGCAGTTTTTTGCGCTGTTTAGCTTCGGTCCACTGAGGTTGCCTCTTATTGCTGATTAATATCTAACTCCATGAAACTGTTTTCAGTGATTCAGTTCTATTTGTTTATTTACCCCTCCAACTCATGGAGGTGAATTTCCTGCTGGATTCAACTCAGCAATACCTGGTATACAGCAGCTTCGTAACTCAGCCATGCTCACCAAACTAAAAATAACCCCCCCCCATTCTTTCCACTCAGAAGGACCCTCATTTACAAACATTAGCACAAATGGGAAAGCTGATTACATGGGCAAGCGAGGGCAAATTTAAATGGTTAGTGGCATGGGATAACCACAGGCCAATGTTGAATGCAAATATAGAAACATGAGGGGAAATCAAATCTAGGCAACTTAAAGAGATTGGTGGATGTTGTTTGTGGTGGTGACACAAAGGCGACTGCTAAAAGCACAAAAAACGCAACTTTTGATAATGTGTCAGTGTACCCGTTGAAGCTCCAATATATAACGCTTAAATGTCCCTTCAATTGGGTTCAAACACATTGATCTCAGTAATGGAGTCTGTTGGAGTGAAGATTTGAGGGCCTACAGTACACTAACATTCCGACTAGAGTCCTCTGACATATAAAGCTTGAATCACTCTTTTCAACTATGTCACATTTCTATGACAAGCTCATTATTACCTAATTATTCATTTTACATCTAGTAATTAATAACAAGGTACAGAATTGCAGGGATCGTCAGTGACAGAGCAGTTTCTCTGCAACCACAGCAGAAAAAGTGATGAAATGACTGCATTGACGTTGGTTTTTGGGGGACTTCTTTAGAGCAGAAATGATGAAGGGCTTCTTTAACTTATATAATTCACACAGAATTCATGTGAAACCACTTCCGAATCTTGACCTCAACAATAGAAAGGTTAAATAATATTTCCACTCTGGTTTTACAAAGAGTTGTAGACCGAACTACATGGTGACGTTCATTTTCCACTACAGTGAGCACATTCTCCCTCTCCTCTTTTACGCTGGGCCAGATTGTCTTGCAGTACTTACACAGGCCTTGACAGACCTTTTCAGTCAGGCAAATGGAGATCTGAGTGGACCAGCCGGGGGTTTAGCTACTGTACGACGTCGACTGCCAGTTCTGATAATACTCGCAATGTAGGCAAGCACTGTGTGTACTGCCCCAACGAGCCAAATAATCTGTGCTGCTTTGGTATTGGACGGCAACACAGCAGCAGAAACCAGAAACCAGAAGAAGGCACGTGACGCTGTGAAACAAAAAGACAGTGAACTGGGCCTGCCAGGAAGCTGATATGGATACAGATATCACAGTCAAATGTCTTCTTTCTGCCCTTGCCAAAGGCAGTGAACCTTGGGAGAGGTTCATGGGGAACTGTTAAAAGAAAGCCGTTACTAAATGACACTGATACCTGTTCTTCTTTTTCCATCTGAATAACTACAACATCCTAATCTGTTGCTTCAAGTGAGTGCTAGAGGGGCGCCCTGGTAGATCACCTGGTTAAGCATGCGCCCCATGTACCTAGGCTTAGTCCTCACTGTAGCGGCCCGGGTTCGAGTCTGACCGTGGGCCTTTGCTGCATGTCACCCCCCCTCTTTCTATCCCCCTTTGTCCTATCAAATAAAGGCCAAAAGCCCAAAAAAATTATTTAAAAAAAAAAAAAAAGTCAGTGCATGACATTGTGTTAAGCTACTGTATATTACAGTATTTTCCTACTCTGTAGTGACAAAAACAGTGTGGATTGTCAGTAGTTTCCTCTTGCGTATTTGTGAAACTGAATGATACACAGAATTCACAGAAAATGGCTTTAGTGTTGGAAAAACAGTTAAACGCATCATAGGATTGTAAGCAAACTGAAAGTAAGCAATTAAGTTTTGCACTGTATAAACATAGACATCTGTGTGTATCACGGTCTGAAGTTTGATGTTTGTCAGGTGAATCAAGCAGATGCCATGTTAGTTCACTGGGTGTGAAAGGAAACATTATGCAACATGGTTAGCCATCTGTTAGTGTTGCCTCTCCAAACATCATGGGAGGAATGTTCGGCTGCAGACAGTATACTGCTTTGTGCTTTTTGGACATTGTGTGAAATTTAAGGAAAAGAAAAAGCTATAAACAAGCTACCGAACAAAAAATTGAATTACAATACATTCAATTTTCCCTTGGTTATTGTGTTCCACTTTGATGTTTCAATGAACTCTGTAGCAGTGGTCCATAACATCTGGCAAATTATTATCGAAGTGGCACAAAGGCTGTTAGTTAATCCACAAAAGTTAGGTTTATTTATTTTAGCAAAGCAGCTATGGGCATCAAACACTAGCTTGTAATAAATGTCTGCATTTGCAATATTTTATCAGTCTACAGTATATTGTCTCTACACTATACATTACGACTACACTGTCTACTCTAAACCACAGCCGATACAGTAAAACAAGCGGTGTTATTCAGACTGGGGACACTGTAGCACAGTTGTGATGCCAACCCAACCTACCTGTGGGTATCAAATATTCAGTGTTTGGTCAGGGATTATGGGCTTTGAACGTGCTGTTCTCATTGGACAGGTGGAACATGACCTGCTAATAGCCGTCAGGAAACCAAAGAGAGGGAAACAAAGACGGGTTCTCGCGTCATTGGGCAGACCCCCACACATGCTCCCAAGTGCATGCTGAAAAGTCACAGAGTGCATTTTTGTCACCATTGTCTCATAGCCATGGATTGGATGAGTACCTCCACATCTTAACTCACAAAGAACAGACTTATTTCCTTGCAGTATTACATTTTATGTTCTTTGATTTAGTTTCTTTGGCACAAGATAAGATCCCTCTTTCAACTTATAATTACTGTTGAACTACAGAAGCCTAAAATGTTAATAATTGAAAATAAATATTTCACAAATTATCCTAAGCAGTAGGTGAAACTGTTTATTTTGGAAGTCATTTCTCAGACTGATACTATTCCTGTTCAAGGACTACATTGTTGTTAAATGAGCTTTAACTCAAGCCACCGTTTCTCCAGACAGAAAGGAAGCATTTGAGGAAAGTCCCATTGGGGGTGAACTGGACTGTTTTGGAAGTAGACCCTGGCTGACCCAGGACAAGTTGGGAAAAGAATATCTCTAAGATGAACTATGAGTGCTAAAGAAAAGCTTGTAAAAATTCCGGATGAAAGAATGAAGGCGTCTTTCTGCTTGCCCTGTTGCCACTGCAGTTCTGACCCAGACAAGCTGCCTAACTAAGCTGTCAGTCCAAGGGAGGGATTTTCAGATTATATAACTGTAACTGAATATATAAAATTCCATAAACAAAAACGTGTGGTAAACCGGCATCATTTGCATTGTTGAGGAAAAAAACTAAACAAAACCCATTTAGCTATTTTTGCAATAAAAATGAAACATCTTGAGAGGGAAGAAAGAAATGCTTGTTTGGCATTTACTGCAGCTCTGCGCACCCAATATATATTATCATTTAAAAGTTCAGAGGCATTACAGTTGTTCCGCCTTGTTCCATTGCGAAAAACACGGTCAAGGAAATATTCATTACCACGGAGGAGAAAAATACTGCATTGACAAGCTGAATCCATCTTAAAATCAATACAAGCAGGTTAAAATGCTCAAAAGCTCATCAAGGCTTTAACAGCAAAAAAGAAAGGTCCAAGCAACCAGGCAAACTTTTACCAGTCTTGTTTTAAAAAGCGAGTGCTGGGATGGAGAGGGTATGCGCTGTGATGTTTGTCCTGATGATAAAAAAAGCATGCATTACAGAAGCTGAGAAGCCCGACAGCCAAACACTTAGGGAAGAAGCAATCAGTGAAGATGTTGGTGAAAGATTCTACAAAGTATCACTCTGACCCAGAGCAAATGATGCACTACAATGCAATCCAGTTGCATAGAGTTGGAAAAAACATGTTTGAACCATCTCACTGCACAACCAAGGGTATTGACTACATAATGAATAGACATTGAAAACGTGTCACTGAGAAGTGAGCAGCATAAATCACCAGATTTAGGACGTTGAAATGATCCTGATGGATACTCTGGTGGACTGTCACACAGGCTGGGTTTAAAAATGTTGGAATAGATGAAGATTTCCCCTGGTGTGAGCAACAAACAATTCCCTGCTTTTCCAATGTATTAAATATGTGCTGACACTGCTGCTTGGATTTATAACATAGAAGAATGTGCATCTGTGATTTATGTCCCCTCTTTCTTCCCCTACAGCTAGAAAATTCAAGGCCTACTAGGCAGCAATGGTGGCATGAATACAAATGGTGGCCTACTGTACTGTCTCCACTGTATCTCTAGAACAGTTGCTGTACACAACAATCAATTATATCCTGTGCTCACTGAAGCTATCAAATAAATTGTCTTCGGATTATAACTTCACATCAGTGCTAGAAATATTACTGTGTACACAAGGATAATGTGGTCATAAGTGGTCATTTTCCATACTTCTTGTCCATAAATCTATTTTGAGGAAAGGCCTGTGCGGACAGAAATCATTCATATTATAAATGTGATGTACAGTTCAATCTGTCCAGGCCTGTTCTGTTACATCATGCATATTACCCTCTACCATGTGTTTTTGCTGGCCTTGATCAATAAAGCAATGACTGTGAGGCTGTTCTAGGACAATGACTATCTCAATTAAAATCCCATGGTCTGCTAACTGACTCCATCTATCATTCTGTTCCCCTGGTCACCCAAATATGGGAGAGCCAGCCTTGCTGTGGTCAAACTCCATTTATATTCATCTGCAGCACAGGCTGTGTACGATAAGTTAATATAGTGTGTTTATAGAGAAATGGATCCACTCAAGGGGAAATTGTCTAATGAATGACTAAGATAATAGGTTTCGGAAATTAATATGTAATAATGCTATTATTTTTGTTACAGTTGTACAATATGTCCCAAACATAGGTTTTACCAAGGTATTATACAGCAACATTATTTTTTTGATATGTTGAGAGGCTGGTCTAACCAACGTGTCTTTTGCAAACATCCTCTTACGGTTTCCAAAGATCAAAAAAAGGATACAGTTTAGCCGGTTTAATTTTTTTTCTGTCCTGAGGCTAATCAATAGCAACCAAACTAATATTCCTCAGACAATGTCGTCAATAAAAAAAGACTTGTTTCTCTAACTCAGCACTCGCACAGTAATTGGACTTTGTCCACAGGGAAATATGTCCAGCCATATATTAACATGATCAATATTAAAACCTCTATATTAAAGCCATTTTTTCCAATATTTGGGTCGCCTGGGTTTCTTGTGTAATAATGCTTTTATAAACCTCTACCCAGTAACGCACAATCAAGTGATAGACATTTGTTCCAGGTCAACCTGAGCTATCAGGATATGCATGTCACAATGAATTTATAGATTATGACTATAAATTGACTATAACGACAAAAGAAAAAACTAAACGGAAATTGAATCACACAGAAATGTTTTGAAATTACAAAAACTAAAATAGGAACAAGACTTTTGACTTTTGAAAAGTGTTCAACCGAGTCTTAGCAATAAGGGCAAACTATAACTAACATAAATAAACTATTTAGGAGCGCCCGAGCGCCGACAGCGGCGAAGGCCCTATTGAAACTGAAGGAATTATTATTATTACGGCAAATGAAGTGCCTTTTTGAGGGGCTTAACATACTCAAAAACTCATCAAAATTGGCGGTCGCATCAAGCCTGGTGAAAATTTACATATTTTAAGGGTTTTGGGAATAGGCGCACAAAAATGGCTTTTGAGCCCCTGCAGTACGTTTAACGTACACTCACAAAACTTGGTACACATATGTATCACGTCGAGATGTACAGAAAAGCTCATTGGAGCCTATTGGAGCCTAAACCCAACAGGAAGTCCGCCATTCTTAATTGAAAGTTCAAAATTAGTGCGATTTTGCCCATTTCCCATTTCCATTTTCAGTGTTTAGCGACAAACGAGAAAGTGGCTGTAACTACAGTGTACATTGTCATATCTGCATGCAATTTCCCACAATCAACAAGAGTCCAGGCCTGAGGACATATACAGGCCAATATTGACTGTTGGTCATAGCGCCCCCCGCTGGCAACAGGAAATCAGCCTTATATGACAAACATCATCCGATTTACATGAAAATTATAATGTGTGGTCTACATGTGATAATGAGCCGCCCCCTATAATTTAACCACGCCCATTTACTCAGGCCACGCCCCCTTTCATAACATTTGAACCGTTTAAGGTAGAGTCTTGTGTGAGGTGTCATTGAACTCAGCAGAGCGTAACTTTTTGATTGGTGATGGTTTGACCCGCCCCCTATGCGTTAGCCACGCCGCTTTTCATAACTAATGACCCGTTTAGTGTAGAGTCTTGTGTGCGCCACGCCCCCTTTCATAACTGGTTTCCCGTTTAAGGTAGTCTTATGTGAGGTATCAATGAACTCAGCAGAGACTTCCTTTTTTATTGGTAAAGGTTTGCCCCGACCCTGATGCTTTGGCCACGCCCCCTTTCACAGCTAATGAACTGTATGACGTAGAGTCTTGTGTGCAGTATCATTGAACTCGGCAGGGAGTTCCCTTTTCATTGGTGACGATTTGCAGTGTCTGAGTGCCGCGCAAATGCACGGTTGCAAGGAGCGGCGTCCGCCAGTAACCCCGACGCACGCAAATGCGCGAGGGCTTGTCCAACGCTGCTTGCAGCTTTAATTAGATTTTGTTTTTATTGATATCCAAGAAGTTACTTGTGCCATCTCTAATGCATTTCCTGTCCACTATGAGACATCCTGAGCCCAAACCACACTCATTTACACATCCAGGGCTGCCTGAATAACCTGCAGCTTTGCCTGCAATACACACATTCAAGACCCTCCTGCTTATATCAGGTTAGGGTTATCTATTAGCTGTCCATTTCCCCATCAATAAGTAACATCAAATATGAAAAAACCCAATATAAAATTATGCATCCTCAATGCACCCTGGGCACATGCCTTACAATATCCAATAATATCCAAATGCGCAAATGAGAATCTACGCATTATTTATTACATTTACACTGGTATATCATTATTTTGGCTCATTCTTTGCATGTTTAGTATATACAATACATGAATTGAGTATATGAGATATTGAATTTGACATAAAACGTATAGTTTGCTTTCATATACGACACTGTCTGCCTTAAGGGGTTAATAAGTACTAATACTGACATTAAAGACCACCATTTTGCACCCAAACAAACAGTGTAGCCTACAGTGCAGCAAAAAAGAAATGCCACATTTTTATTAACCAAACCTATGAGGACACTAAAGCAAATTAATACCCAATATGTTCTCATAATGTTATCACCAAGTGGGAATTGCAATGTGACCTAAATGACCTGCTGGTATCTATGGAAACCAACAGCCTACTCCTTTGGGCAGACACAGTAGACGTAATTCTCTGCGCTTGGTATCTCCCACGTGCCTATATTTATTGGTATGATTGGATATCTGCAGCCACCAACACCTTTAATAGGGCAGACCCTTGATGGAGAGACTCCTCTATAGCTGCCTCCCACCCTCCCCATTTTGTTCTCTTTGTCTCTAAGGTCAAGGATAAGGTAGAAAGTAGGCCACGGCTGTATGGAAATATTCTCTACTGTATGTGAAAAGTCCACCTTTTTTTAAATTAATGCATTTATTTTGCAATACAACAATTAAGAAGGGACAACTGCTAGAAAAAAATACTGCAAGTCTTACATGTTCAGAAGCATGTTGGAATTCATTAGCAGGTTCACATAACACCTCTCTGGGGCTTAACACCATGTCAACCATGCAGCGTGATAATCAACAACGTACTCAACAGTGAAGCTCAGTTGATGCAAGAATGAAACAAGAAGGAATAAAGGATAAGCAATGGCAACAGTTATTTACAGTAATGAAAATAATGTAAATAATCCTTAGCACCAGTTTGATGCACCAATATCTGTCTGATATCAGTGTATGCTACTGCTGCTAACCTTTATCCTATACTGAACTTTTCATGATGTAATCTGCTGCTGATCCACTATAATCTGAGATTTAATCTTGTTAATACCATTGATTGTTTCTTATTAGAAAAGCTCTTGGTGTGTGCGCGCAGAACCAAAAGGGAAACCAAAATCTTTATGCTTTACAGCATGATACAGGTACAGAAATACCCATGATTAATGAGTACAAAGTATGCAACAACTTTTGCTTCTGGGGATGATTGAAGAATGCAGCATTAGCATACTGCTCCACATCACTGTTGTGGTTTTTACTATATACTTTTAACTAAGATCATAAATCTACGATGGTCAGAATTATTAAGGTGCTAGAAGCATGACTGCAAAACTGAGCTTACAGACCCAATGAGTTTGTCAAATGCTAAAATACATTACATATGTCCTTACACACTTACACATGCACACATACAAATTATGAGTAGGTAATGAATTCAAGCCCACTCTGGAAATCCTCACAATGCTCTAGCAGGGTTTGCAGGCATTAATGTACACGCAACCTAAATACTGTGAGGCATTGATATTATGAAAGTGCATGTCCTAACACATCCCCATGTGTCAAACATTTTGTAATGAACTAATTGGATTTAAAACGTCAATCAAGTGGAGAAGTTTGACCAAACTGCCAAGAGGATAATGCAAAAATCTCTGCAGATTTAGAGAATCACTGTGAATGGAAACGTGGGACAAATCCGCCTCTCAAAGTCCACCAGGAGCCTTACCGGTGTTGAGCGTGCCCGTGACAAGTCTGTACAGGTACTGTGCGAACTTGAAGATCTCCCGCTTGCACCTTTTCCTGCAGCTCATCTTTGCTCCTGGCAGGGGTGGGGGGGAGGAGTACGTGGAAAGGTCAGCACAAAAGTAGGATTCTGGCTTCAGAGTGAAAAAAACAAAAAACAATCCAAGGAAGACTTCTACTTTGACAAAGTCCTGCGGGAAGTGTCCTCTTCACTCCTCCACTCCCTTGGATGTGTCAGCGCAGCCCTTGTGTCTGCGTGTGGTGGGAGAGATGATCATGTGGGAGTGGAGAGCAGTGAGGGGGGCTCGTCTTGCATGTGCGTGTGGCTGTGTGTGTATATGTGTCCGGGCCCCTCTGATGCACGGCTCCGCGTTTTTTTTGTCAGGTCATTAGTATTTGCTTGCCAGCGGTTTACCTCCTGCTCTCTGGTGAAGGTGGGGGGCTTGTCTCAGTCTCTTTTTCTTCCTCCAACACTCACTCCTTCTCTTCTCTTAGACTTTTCCTGCAACTCCTCTGAGAAAACACGCTGCTCTTTTTTCTGTGTTACTAGAGGATACTATTGGCTTCACAATACAGTGGTTATCCAATGAGTCTCTCTGTATCTGTCTCTCTCAGACACACAAACAAACACACACTCCTACACTTGATCTCGTAGTGTGCCTGCTGCTCGTTCTACTCAGCACCATCTGTGGATGTTTTACACTCACTGACAGTTGCCATGGGAGGTGTGGCCTGATTGGCTCGAAAGGACTAGCAGTGGGAGGAGGAGGAGGAGGAGAAGAAGAGGAGAAGAGAGAGAGAGAGAGAGAGAGAGAGAGAGAGAGAGAGAGAGAGAGAGAGAGAGAGAGAGAGAGAGAGAGAGAGAGAGAGAGAAAGCACACAAGGAGGAGGAGGAGGAAGAGAGAAATAAGCAGAATTAAGGGGAAAGTGTCCACCAATAAATTAGCAATGACATTATGGGCCTGCCGCATCATGTATAATTGAAGGTTAAAACAATGAGTGACAGTAATGAATGATGTTAATGGTGCATCATGGGCGCTTGAGAGGAAAGTGGTTGAGGGAGTGACAAATACTGTAAAAATAAAAAGTCAAGAGAAAGAAGAAGGGTCGAAAACTGTGGCGCCCAGGTTGGGGAGATTTCCTACAAACAAATGGCATGGTCAGTACTAATAATGACTGACAGGCTATGGCCAGCGTCTGTGATGACATTAGGACCAACCAAGAGCAGCGTCTTCTCCACTTATTAGCCCACACTCAATTGCACTCAATTGCACTCATCTATCAATGCCAAGCTCTCCCATCTGAAACGCCTGTCATTAACTCAAACCTTAAACTGGCTCCACTCTACTACTACTACTACTGCAGTGAATGTGCTTAAAAAAAAGAAAAAAAAAAAACCTGATTTGTTCACATTTTCTCATATTGCACGTCCATCAGGCTGACAGGCGCGGGTATAAAATCAGATTGGGCTTAAATGTGCTCTGAAACCGAGTGATAGTCCACAGGTCACTTTACAGAAAGGCAGGTCTATTTCGGTGAATTCTGCTCTGTGTAGAGTCTTTGCAGACTCTGACCTTGGAGTTCTTGTAGGCATGTTATGCCAGCACAGGCAGGAATAAAAAGTGTGCCTTGAAAGAAATAAAGATTTCAAGGACTCCAAGTAAAACTTCTTACTGGGTCAGAGCAGCACAGAGAACTAGTACAGTGTCTCAATAAGGTGAATAATTTACGAGGTACCTGTGGGGCGTGGCAGTGCCTTTTCAGAGATGACTTGCTTTCATAGACTTTGGCAGGGGACAGGACAGACACATTTAAATAGACAATGACTTTTAAAGTTGTTTTGCAGTTGTTCACATACGAAGAGTTGCTTGTTTAATTGACCATTGGCAAAAGCAGGATTTTCACTTGTAGCCGCCGACTGTTGATTTATCTGACTAAAATGACAACTGTCACTAGCATATTTTATCAGTGCTAGCTAGCTAACTAATTATATATAGCTTCATGAGCTGGTTGAAAACTCTGTGTCAAGCTGATTCCTTTTTAAACAACCCAGTGAAAGGGTCATACATTAGCACTTGAAGGCTATATACATGATATTATGCTGAAAGACCAGGCATTAACACCTGTTTTGGGCTTAATTGGACTAAGTAGTGGAACTCTCAAAACTCTGATCTTATGAACTGCGCTGGGGAGACAAAACATTCCATTGTAGGAGGGGTGCAGAATGTACCACTTTTAGAGAGGGGGTGGAAGAGTCCAAGAGGGGTTGGCCTTTTTAACACCCAGGCAAAAAGTTTGCATCATAACCAACTGCTGATGCATGCAGAAGATATGGAAATAAAGGAGCAGCATTATTTTGTACTGCAGGTTAGAGCAAGTTAGCCCTAGTCTTACATACAGTAGTGTTTTAAGAGAAGCTTTAAAGCTATAGTGCGTAGTTTCTGTATGACAACAACACTG
The DNA here is from genome assembly GCF_008315115.2 of Sander lucioperca. Lineage (NCBI taxonomy): Eukaryota > Metazoa > Chordata > Actinopteri > Perciformes > Percidae > Sander > Sander lucioperca. The sequence goes on from NC_050189.1 coordinate 24,151,334, forward strand.
TCGGCGCATGCACATGACCCAAGTCTTCCGTGATTGTGCACCACCCCCACCCCTCTTCCACGCAGTTACTTGTAACCAAGGAGGATACGGAGGATTAAAAAAACATGATGGACTCTTCAGAAGAGGCCATTATCTTCACTTGAGTTTCTGCGCGCAAAAGTCACCGGATGATATCATTTTCTAAAGATAGCCATACGAGTTTTGTGGAGCTGATAGTCTTAATTAGCTTTCTATCAACTAACTTGGCAATGGCTTGAATGTAACGGTCGTTCATTATTACAACAAAAAAGTTACGCACTAAAGCTTTAAGATCAGACCAGTTTTTTTGTTCTGAGAGCCCCATGCACACTTCTTTAGCAGACCTACTGTGCCTAGTAATGGTTGCTAAGCTATGATTGGTCAATTGCTGTTAAGGTGAGGGGCATAACAAATGGCCATAATCACATGTTAACCTTAGCCTATTTCTTCTTAGGGTATGGCTGCAACAGTTGCTCCAGACAGCTTTACAAACCAACAAACAACTAGGATACACGTGCAATCCCTGAGTGCGTTTGTGTGTATACACACTTGCTGACTTGCCCCCCACTGACCCCCTGAGAACACTTAATTTAGAGATGGTCCGATACCATTTTTTGCTTCCTGATACCGATTCCGATACCTGAACTTGCGTATCGGCCGATACCGAGTACTGATCCAATACCAGTGTGTCATATATTTTATTATGTTTTAACAACTGTATACTAATATCCCTGTATGGATGTGATATTATTTCTATCCTCGTATTTGTCTGGCTCAGGTTAAACTCTTTGTGAAACATGAACAAACACAAACAATGAATGCCACAGAACTTTCTTTTATTATGCAGTTTGACAGTCAGTTATAACGGAAAAAGAACATAAATAAACTACTTTAACGTAGATTTTCTTTAGGGCTTTATTACGTGGTATCAGATCGGTGCATAAACTCCAGTACTTCCCGATACTGATACCAGCGTTTTTGGCAGTATCGGAGTCGATACCGATACTGGTATCGGAACATCTCTAACTTAATTGTAAGATGTGTTCAACTCCATCATCTGGGAGCAGCTACATTATATTACAGAATATTTTCAGGTCACCCAACTGTCCATGACAAACTAACTTCAATGACGTTTGCCACCTCACTATTTCTGAGGTGAACAGTCTGCTGCTCACATGAGTGATTGGCAAACAAACCCTGACCGTACACTGTAACATCATTCAGGTGAACTGTACAGCATTTCACTAAAAGACATATTTCACAAGTCTACACTCTCAAGGCCTCCCCACCCCCATGTTGAGTGTGACGTGTGATGTGTGGAACAAATCACCTCATTCCAAGTCCATATACAGTCAGGAAAATCTCTCAACGTGAGTCATGTTTACCTTAATGAGTAGTATGGTCAAGGCAAAACAAAAAGTGCTATGGAGGCATGGGTCAAGACAAACACTTGAAGGATGTGTGGGTAAGTTTAAAGACAACAAAACCTGTGCAAATGATATCTGCAGAACAAAGAGGGTTTATACTTTCAGAAGGTATTTGTAAAGGGACAAACTCCAACAGAATTTATGAAATGTTTTAATATTTTGTGTCAATTAAGAATTAATACTTATGTCTATAAAATATGATTCTCCAGTCAAACAGACTCTGAACAAAACAGAGCAATATAAAGTGTAGCTACTAAAGCATTAAAGTATTATGCAAGTAATTGAAGCCTTGACACAGAATGATTTGGCAAGACACTTCTTGAACCGACCAGACGTGTGTTCCTGCAGAGAGGAAGCTAAAATAGCAGTATTGCACCATATAATATTAAAAATATAGATTTGGCCTTACAACCTCTCTGAAGCCTACACTGTTATCTAGAATATAAATTCCCAAATAAACTTTTCTTTCTTTCCAGACTTTGATGAAACATGAGCGTTTTCATGTCACACCCTGCAGCAGTTACAGGAGAGACATGAAATATGCTCCACTCAGGGAGAAGTTGACAGATATATTGATCCATCTAGAAAACAGTAACTGCAGGTGCCCGGGGGTGAGGGCCATTATTACCACCGAGAGCTTTTTTTTCCCCCCTTCCTGTGTGAAAGCAGCTTGATCGACTGTAAAACTGCAGAGACCAGCTTGTCATCAAACATGGGGGCACAATTTACTACCATAGATTTGCTCTGCAAAATGTATGCATGCTTAACAGCAGTAAAGTGTCTGCCATTAAATAAACAAACCGCAAGATGGAAATCAGAAATTTACACAAACGCTAGCTCTACTGTGACACAATGCCCATCTGGAGAGACAAACCTTTGACTTTAAAATGAAAGTGTGTGATACATCTTTATCAGGGCAGGTCAGAATCTGGGAGCTCCAGGGAACTTGGCCACTAAATTGAAATTTAAGAGCTGAGCCCACAATCTATAAAGCACCCGTCTGCAGTGGAGTTTGCGGTGGATAAGTAGTGCTCCACCTACTCGCCTTAACCTGCTTGACAATATCCAGAAGAATGTTCTAAAAGTTGTTGGAGTGGAGCAGGACACTGTCTGTTGTCAACTGGCCATCCACAGCCTTGCTCACACACATCAGATTCCAAAGTATACTTCTAAATGATTCAAATGTGCAGATTTTGGGGGGTTTCTTGTCCCTAATGAAGGGTCGTGCACCTAAAGAACTGGACTTGCTAATAGCTTGGGTAGGTATTAAGTGGATGTAAGGCAAATGTTTTATTCACTCTCATTGATCAACCACTACAATTTAGTTATGAATTATTAAATGTGTTTTATTTTAGGGAGATTGATTCTATTTAATATGTATTAGTTTTCCATCAAATAACACTTCTGCTATTTGCATCATGGGAGTAGCAGATATGAAAAATGAATGGAGACGATTAAACTGTTATTTCCATCAAATACACAACACAAGAAAACTCATTAACAGCACAGCTACAAAAGTCTTCCTTGTCAAACCCTGCAGGCACAGTATCTGCAGGCTCATTAGACAAGCACTAAGCGTAATGTCCTCCAGTAGCTGAACAAATCGCTGAACACCAGCATGCACAGAGATGAGCAGTATTCAGTACCAACAGCCAGCTTGGCTGAGTTTTAGAAAACAAGGCAAATGTAAAGGTGCCATTAGCACAGTACGGGAACAGAAGTCAAGGTATGACTGGATGCACACCATAAAGCTGATGTTATGTTTTTCTAACTCTCTACACACTTGGAGGAGATTACAAGTGATCTTGCGAGCTGAGATCTAGTGAATGTGAAGTTTCTTCTCTGTTTTTATGTTGTTGGTTTCTACACGTGAGTGGAGACCTTCTCAACACTTACTTTGCTAAAGAACTACACACAATTTCCATATGTTAATATGCTACAGTATAATATCATGTGAAAGTGTGAAACATAACTACGCTTCAAACTAACAATCATTTTCCATTATAGATTAATCTGCTGATTATTTTCACGATTAAACAGATTAATCAATCTTTTTTTTTTAAAGCCCATCACAAATTCCCTAGATCTTCAGATACCTCATTTTGTCCAACCAACAGTCAAAAACTCTATTCTATGGGCGCCCGGATAGCTCAGTTGGTAAAGCGGACGCCCATATATAGAGGTTTACTCCTCGACCTCTCCGACCTGCGGCCCTTTGCTGCATGTCATTCCCCCCTCTCTCTCCCCTCTTTCATGTCTTCTGCAGTCCTATCAAAATAAAGGCTGAAAATGACCACATAAAAAAAACTATTCTATAACATTTATGAAGCTGAAATCAAAACACTAACTATTTGTTTCAGTGCCAATTAAAAATACTCACAACGGCAAAGTTCACCTTTGTCAAATATGTGACTACAATCTAGAGGAAAAACAGTTAAGCTTGCATTCCTAATAAAAGCAAAACACTGTGATATTCACAAAAGCCGATGTGCAAATGAGCATTGGTCCAATAACCAAGCACCGCCGTTTCCTTCAAGGAAAACATCCAATAAAAAAAGCTCCTCAACATGAGTCACCACGCTACAATGCTAGAACTGCAGTATCAGTTTTGTTTACCGTTCTATGAAGGAATAAATCCTCAGAGACATTCCTACTGCAGTTGATTCCATGACTGGGAAAAAACAACTGGAAACCATAAATATACTGTAGACTAAGGGTGATGCATTCAATTTCAGAGACAAGAGTTAAGTCTGGGCTCTCGGCCCAGAATTGCGTACTGAATACAATTTCATGAGCCTCAAAGATGGTAAGGTGGTAATATGATGCATCATTGCCAAATTTGCACAATGACAGTAAATGGGACATTCTCACAGCAGAGAGGCAGACAGTCATAGAACAAAATAATAAAATTCATCTGGGAAAATGGACAGAATGTGCTTACGCGGTGATCTCTGAATCCATATCGCTTCAACAGTGGGAGAAGTAAAAAAAAAAAAAAAAAAAAAGTAAAAAAAAGAAATGAGTAAGCTGTGGGGTTTCTCATTTATGTCTGGCTCATAGTTTCTGTCAAGGTATACCCAATAAAATCAGGGGATGAGTGCAGTGCAGCTCTCTTTTCCCTACATATGGTTTAGAATGTTGCTAAAAGGCATGATACCACTGCCAAAGTCTTAAACAGGCTCACAAGTCATCTAAAGAATTGTTTGTTTCTTAATGTCAGTTATCTAATAGTAAAGGTTTTCTAGACCAACTGGCTTTAAACAGTGGGTCTGGATTGTGCAACCAAAAGAGAACAAAGAGACGAGCCCTGCCTCAGGAGATGCATGACGCTCTAAAGCTATCAAGCCAAATGGCTACTATAGCAACCTCTATGGAGAGATAATGCACACAGATGCTGTCATTAGGAAAAAGGTTGATTGATTTTGCTAAGCTGTCATTAGGAAAAAGGTTACCTGATTTGTTACGATCATATTAGGAAGAAAAACAACATCAATAACAATGTCTGAGGGGATCTTTGACCCTAGTGATAATAAAGTGCTTCATCAAACGCAAGATTAACGCTGCATCTTCCTTCGCAGATCAAGTTAGCTTTCTGGGAATTAAAGTGAAGGCTGGACTCGAATCAAAGCAAAGGATTCTTGTTTAGGCCTGTCTGGGCTTCAAACAATATAAGTACCAACAACCAATCAATGATCAGTGATGGATAACCGTTTCTCTGTGCTGACCAAGACTAACTCAGCAGGAGAAAAGCTTGTGCTTTGCCTAAAGAAGTATTACCATGTTCATGTATTTTTAATTAATTTAATCACACTTCTTTAGATGTACAAGAGAAAAAGAAAATAGAGCTGTAGGTAAAGATTTTTTTTTTACTAAATCAAGGCAGAAGACCTCTTTTTGATGCTGCCTTTCTTTAAATAATTCTTCATTTCTTATACTGCACTGTAACTTTTATTCTTGTATCTGTTTTTATATTTTAATTGCTTTTAACTGCTCTTTAATGTTTTATCTAAAGCACTTAGAATTGCCCTGTTGCTGAAATGTGCAGCACAAAAAAAGTTGCCTTACTATAAAATATACGGAAGTAGTGAAAGAATGCCCATGATATGATATAGAGCTAATATTATTTATGACAAAAAAACAGCTAATATTTAAGGATCTGAGACCAGCAGATCAAGTCAAGTCAGTCAATTTGGGTTGTTGATTAACTTTTTATCGAATAATCATTTCAATTGTAGATACTCAATTGTTTTTAATACATTAAATTTAATTTTAATACAAACGCAAAATATACATAAATAAATACTTGAAAAATGAAAGATGGCATCAACTCTAAAAAGGAGCCTGAGTCAATAGTGCAGAGGAAACGTACATATAAACTAGGCCAATATTAATATTGATGCTTAATTTAAAAGCAGAAGAATCATTAAAGGATTAATGGAGTACTGGGAGGAGGGGAAAAAAAAAAATCAAAGTCAAAGCCACTTCTTTAATTTGCTAACTAATATTACAAATGAATAATAAACTACTTAACATGTACAAATATTTTAGTGATGATACTATATTGTGAAATTCGGATTTGCCATCGTATATGTACAGTACAGTGCATGAAGCATATATGAAAGCTGAACTTTTCTATGTTCCACACCTTCAAACACTGATAACCCAATGAAACGTGTCCTAAAGTGATAAAAGAGTCCATCAGTGTTATTTGAAGGAAATGCTGGTGGTAAGATCCATTTTGAGCCAAGAAAAAACATTTAGTGCTTTTCTGAATCATAACATTAGCAGTAGCTGTGACAATGCAAGGCGTCAGTGCAGATAAGAGCCAGGTCGATATCTGAGGACAGTAATGAATTGCTTATGACATCAGTGTACTAATGTTAGCACAATTCTTTCCTTAGGGCACTGCTGAAAAGCATATAGGATGCCTCCTCACATTCAAATCCATTTTCCTGCTCTGTATGCACTTTACGGGCAACTCAGATAGTCTGGCAGAATACTCTGCGTTACAACAGAATAATGGATCGTCATACTGAACATATGGCAGGTTTGAAATTGCGCTCTGTCTAAATGATTATCAGGATGCCCACTGCAGTCACTCTTCATTGGCATTCATTACCATTCTTTAGAATCAGGCGTTTTGAAAAGGTCATTACGGAAAACTGATATAAACCCCTTTATTATAAATCTGCTGATGTGATACTTGTAACAGCACAAACCTGAAATGCAATCTCACTTTTCTCCCTGTGAGAACACAGCATTGTATATCTCTGTCATTACTCCTTGGATGCACAGGCGACGTTTTATCTACACTCCGGTATCTTGCTGGGGCTATTTGTGGAGATGAAGGTTCTCGAACAAGACAGTGATAAGGCTGACTCGCTTTGTAAGTCCATTCACTTACAACTGAGAAGGGGCCTCTATAGGCAAACTATTTGTTTTCTGAGAAACCTTAGCACCTAACAGAATAAGCACTTCAAGGATGAATGCTTTACTTCTTCCCACTTGCATTTCAAGTGCAGGCTCTGAAATGGTTAAATTAACTCTCAGCTCTTTTTTAAGGGCCATTAGGTCTTGTATGAATGCCTGCTGACAAAAGCTGCTTCCACTCAAGCCTCAACTCAATTCTGATTGTTGAGATCTGATATCTTTCTGTTACGCCCAATATGATTTCGGTCAGCGTAGCCAATATCTAATACCAATCTAAAAAGGTTACATGCCCAAAATCAAACTACAAATGCTTCTTTTGTTAAATCCCTGAGATGTCTGAACCGATGCCCAAGGCTCTTAGGTTTGCAGTGACAATGCAGCAACATTCACCGGTGGTCCTTTAGCCAGTTTCGCCATTTCTTTCGATATGCTTTCAACACAGACCAGTTATGATGATTATGCATGTAGCTTGAAGCTAAGCTTCCTCTCAGTCCTTATGTGGTCCAACACCTCATTATCCCTCATTTAAACAATGCCCTTCATGCTCACTACTGCCAACAGTGTGTATAATAGGCTGCCACTGTGGGATTATAAGAGTCCTGGAGGGACATAAAAGTTGTATGAATTCTAATGAGACTTTTTAGATTACTCATGTATCAGATTTGTGACCACAAGTAAAAGAGGATCAAATCGGATTTGAAAATGACCCAATGTGGTGTTCTTACTTCATACCGTCATTAAAAATGCAATCTGTGTGATACAGAAGGGAAAACATCTGATTTGCACCAACTTTACCTTCATTTTGACCAGAGGCAAAGCCTGGTGAGACTCAAGCAGGGTCATTGAAGCAGCTCTTCAACTCTGGCTCTGAACCAAAGACAGCTCTGCCTACATCTGTTAGCAGAGCAGGTAACCTGTCTACATTATAATGTGAGGTTAATGCATGGGGCCCCTGGAGCTTGATCATGCATGCAGGTGACCTGACTGAGAACATCTCTGATGGTGATGCTAATGCTTGAAAGTGTTTCACACAATAGAGAGCAGTGTTTAGTATTGTTGCGCACTCTCTAACAGATGAGGTGTCTTGCTAGCACTTAAAAAAGTTCCAGAGAACAATGGATGCAGCTTTATTCTTGAAGTGCTGGTGAAATCATTCTACTTTTCATGATCTACATATATTGGTGTATGTCCCAAGTCACCAGGGCCCATTTCATCCAACAGGAACTCCACATTATAAACTTCCACATTATAAAACAATTAGGGGCAGAAAAAGGTAAAGTTATTTATGGAATGCAAATTGACAGGACCGAAACAAAGTTTGTTAGCGAGTCCACTAGAGCTGAAACAATTAGTCAATTAATCCATTAGTTGATCTCGCTAACTATTGGTTATAATCGATTTAATCGTTTCAGCCATATTATAAGATGAAATGCCAAGCATTCTCTTGTTCTAGCTTCTCAAATTTGCAGATTTGACAGGTTCTCTTTGTCATGTATGATAGTTGACTGAAAATCTATGAGTTTTGGACTGTTGTTCCGATGAACCAGTCTATTTGAATGTCACCACTGACTCAGAGAGAGTGGACATTTTTCAGTATTTTCCAACAACTTTTAGACCAAAAACTTAATTAATGAATCAATAAAATAATATGCCTCGCTAAACTGCAATCTTTATTTGTTCTTAGTTATTACAAGAAAGAAATAGAGTTTCAAGTCCCAACTGGCACTTTAGCAGCTTCCCCAGCACAGAAACAGCACTGAAGAGTAAATAGGTATTACAAATCTAATAACAGTGAAACAGGCCAGTAAACTGTCACATACACAGACATGTAATGTAATGAGTCCAGATCCAATCACACTCACATTTGAGTCAAATGTTTCAACCATCACCTTGGTTGTACGGACATTCAAACCTGTATTTTGATTTATATCAATTCAATGATAGTGCCCATAATTCAAGCTTTTTTGTGCATGTAAATTTAAATGGGAAAGTCATTAATATTTAGCCTGGTCCTACCAGACTCTTGTACATTTTATTTGTACAGAGAGTCTGGCCTCTCTCCATTGACAAGTGTTAACTTCCTTGAAGGCGGGTACTCTGTTGAAGTTTAAAACTATTGGATCTGCCCAGAGCCACTCTGGATCTGCCATAACCAATCGCTAACGTTTGGTCGTGACGTATGTCATGCGCATGTGCAACAAGAGGGGAGACCAACAAGGCTTATATTTAGCATTAGCATCGCTAGCGTTACCCTTAGCCTTAGCCAACTCCTTCACCACTAACAGAGCGAGCTGGAAAATCAAACTGTTCCTGAACCCCGTGGGGAGGAGGGCCACAACATCATGGCCACCAACACAACTCAGCAAAGCTTGTTCTTGCTCGGGCTTTAACTTCTGGATATTCTGCAGCGTTGCCACAACGGACCGAATGGCTTCGCTCGCATCTTTCTCCACCGCCATTACGGAACTACAACTCTAGCGCACGGCCTCAACGTCATCGTTCTCAGCCACTCCCAATGTTCGCTGATTGGACCGCCAAAAAGTTGGCTGGAGAAAACCCAAGACTATACCCCGAACCCAGACGTAGTACTGAAGGGAAATGAAAATTGAGCTTAAGTACGTAGGAGGGCGGAGCCAGGCTAATTAGATTTTGATCCCTTTTCTCATCAAGTAAACACAAGCTTTAACAGTAAAGCAGCTGCAGAAGTCTTTAAATAAACTGTACACTACATTGGAAGGAAACAGACTTCATAACAGCAGCACAGAGGAAGGAGACTGGATCAGAATGAGAATGAGGCTTCCATATAAGACAAAGAGATAAGAGGGGTCAGCGTTTGTTTTCACTGAGAGCAAAAACAATAATGATCTGGAAAGCGTCAGTCCCCCATATTTCTGTTCCTCGGGCCACCCATGGCTTTAAATACGATGGCACACTAACATGAATCTTAACCTATATTCTGCGAGGTGACTGAATGGGGGAAAGGGTAAAGTATGGCACCAGAGAAATGTAGATGGCATTTCAATAATGTTTTTTTTTTTTTTTACTGTATGGCGCTGCTTCTATTGAAAATAGAGTTGGTCCAGTATTGAATGTTAAGGTAATGATTCAGAACATCAGTTTCTTTTGCTTCTTCTCTGAGAAAGACCATTTCTGTTACGACGACATATTGGCTGAAAATATATCATTTTTTTCATGTCAAATGGGTATTTTTAAGAGCACAATTCATTTCTCTCATTTAGTAAAAAACTATTTTAGTAAACAAAACTTCCATTAAGTGGAATCTTTTTTTTATTTCAAGGATTAATTCGAAGCAACTAGAAATATTGTTTTGGAAATTATCATAAGCCAAAACAACAAAATTCAGACATAAGCAGGAGGATAACATACTGTATTGCAGAATCCTTTCGATGTCAGAAAGATTCATGAATCTGACTTGAGAGTTACAAGATATTGACACAAAAACATACATTTGTTTTTCCCAATACTGACAATGTGATAAATTGTGATACATGAGCTCCACAATTTTCATTCCTAGCCTGCAAATGCTGGAAATTGATAGTATTACATTACATGCAAATCATGGGTTTTGAATAAAATCACAGATTTTCTAGGGCATCAATCCTGATATACTGGCCAAGCACTCTGCATGCAGATCAGTTGCATCAAACACCTTCTCCTCAGAGAAACATTAATGTCTCATTCTCTTACGATTTGAGTGCTGGTTTTAAATATTGTTACTTTGATACATTTTCAAAACAAACTCTAGTTGTATATGATAATCATCGGGGAGTTGGTTATGTAAATCTTTCTGAGTAGGAGCCAATCGACCTTTCCTCAATCTCTCAGGAGCAGTGAAAGCAAGGCTAAGCAGAGCCAATAAGGGGGTAGAGTCCTTGTTAACATGCTAATAAAAGCCAGTAAAGACCAATGTACATGCACAAGATTTATATCATCTCGAGCAGAGCCAGGGAAATGTTGTCTCTATTTATTTGCCCCCCCCCCCCCCCTTTGTAAAGTCCTTAAAAACAGATTTTCTCACAAAACCTGAAATCACTGAACCAAAGAATGGCAGGATCATTTGGATAGAGTGTGAACATTAATCCTAACACACTAAATCATTAACAATAGTGTGCTGGAGCTAATTCACCAAGGCCACCTTTAGTTGGCTCACCAATAATGTGGCAGCCCTGAGCTTTGATGGAGACGAGAAACAATATGAGGCGGGAGATTGGGTTTACTGCTGTGTGGCTGCTTTTTATTTCCTGATTAATAGCTAACACACAAAGATCCACTAACTGCCATTGTTATGGACCATGCAGAGACTGTATCAACTGAGGGAGCACTTAAAACAGAAGTGAAGGCAGAATTACAAAGCAGAACATATATCCAAGACTCAACAAAACTGAACCCTGTCTGACAGGACAAGTCAGGGTCCACAACAGCTGCAGTATATGATGCTCTCTCAATTCACAATTTTAACAAGATTAGGAGTCTACTGCAGGGGCGTTTCTAGGACTTGAGTAGGTTCGGGGCTTAGCCCGGACCCATTTAAATAAACTGAATGCCATGCAAAACGGCAATTGGCTTGCCCAGCTTGTTAATAGCCAGTGTATGTTCATTTCAGCTTCCAGTTTGTAGATGTAATTTAGATGGCACCAACATTTGGCCTAATCATAACTGGCCTGCCAACCCAAAAGGACAGGGTTTTGTTTCCAGATTTGTGTGGTGACTTATGATGGGGGGGGGGGGGGTCTGGGGGTTCACCCCCTGAAAATTTTGAGCATTAAAACACTTCATTTCCTGCATTCAGGTGAATTTGTATGCACCTATTTCTACCTTTTTCTGAATCAATAAGCTGCAAATATCTTCATGTAAAGGGAAACATAGATTACAATCCAAATATAAAAATGGAAAATATTGCAGTAAGGCTCTCAGGCATTCTGTATTGCTTTCAACTATTTATTCTCCTCTGTGATATTTTGAGAAAAATAAAGTTATAATAGGCTATTACAAGAATAAAGTCACTATATTTCAGAAAATAATCTACCTGCACCATAGTCTGCTGTGCAATACGTGATTGCTCTGCTGATACGGTAGATCTCAGACCTTCTGACAGACAAAGAGCCCCGTTTTGGGTTTCTGGTCTCTGAATGAGACGTTTAGGGAAGAGGCTGTACGCTGCTCTACATCGAAGGTGGAAAACCGAAACTACTGCAGAAATACACGGAACACAAACGCGTCATAGCAGAGCGCGTCCATTACAAACCTGAAGCTGCGCAGCTTTTTACAGCAAGAGTGGACACTAAGCGGTCTGCTTCAGAGCTCCGTGTGTTTGAGTCTGAAGTTGCCATAGGCTACTGACAGCAAATAAAAACTTATTCTATAGAATAGATTATTTTTGGTTGTCATTGTTGACATGACGTTGACGTGTCAACCTGCAGGAAAAGTCGTTGGTACGATTCATCCTCTGAGGACAGTGAATGTCTGTACAAAGTTTTATGACAATCCATCCCATAGCAGAGATATATTTAAGTCCAGACAGAGGTAGAGGAGCGACCGTCCAAGAGATATTGAGTCAATTTAAAAATGTGTATTAGGGGTGTAACGGTACGTGTATTCGTACCGGACCGTTTCGGTACAGGGCTTTCGGTACGGTGCACGTGTGCACCGAACGGCCGAACACAATCTTTTGTGTGCGGCACATAGGTCAATTTTCGTGTTTTCACACGAACATATTAAGTGGCGGAAGTCTCCGCGTTCAGCGCAAATCCCGCCCTGCAGCTGATTCTAAAGTTTTCATTGGTCATGTCAATATGTCAATCACTGTGCAGATTGCCTACACCAAACACTGATCTCTAAACCTACCCGCCGTCACTGTAACCTAAACCAATGAAATCGACTGCAGGGCGGGATTTCCGCTGAAGTGGTTTGGGGAAAAAAATAAAAATCACACACCGCGTGCTGTACAACAACATACACGGCACGCTTTAGCCCAGCCTCTCGCTAGCTAGCGTCATGGCCAATGCAGACAAGCCCATAGACAGTACGGACAAGCCGGAGCTTGAAGAGCCACCCATATCATTAAGGTCTCCTGTTTGGGAACGCTTCGGTTTCCCAGTGAAATACGTCAACGGACAAAGACTAGTCGATAAGACGAAAGCAGTGTGCCGACGTTGCTCAGGAATGATCGGGTATGTTTCTGGCAACACTTCAAACTTGTTAACGCACTTGAAAAGGCATCACGCGAGTGTGAACATCACTACTACAAGGAAAAAAAAACAACCGTAATTCAAACGCAGCTCCCGTTGGCATTTAAACAGACCTTTGCTGGTAATTCCGATCGGGCCAACGCAATAACGAAAGCAATTGGTGTTTTTATAGCAGCTGATCTACGACCATACTCGGTTGTTGACAAGCTGGGATTGATAATGCTGCACTGTAATCCATAGTTATTTATTTATATTTTTCATTATATTTTATTATGTGATATTGGTTTGAGACAGAGTATTTTATTTAGTGGAGAACTTTGCAGCAGTAGTTTTCTTATTCTTTTTTTATTTTATATATATTTTATTTATTATATTTTATTAAAAAGTGTTTTAAAAAGTGTAAACAAATTGTTAAAAAAAAGTTTATAGTAGTAAACAACCTGCAGTTTAATGTTTGCATTTCTTTCCCTTACTGTACCGAAAATGAACCGAACCGTGACTTTAAAACCGTGGTACGTACCGAACCGTGATTTTTGCGTACCGTTACACCCGTAATGTGTATACTATAAAAAATTTGATGAATGCATCAAAAGGTGGATTTATTTAAATTATACATACAACATAATTGTATTTACAAAAATGCCTACATGTGCTTGAACAATTGCTTAGGCTCAAAGAGAGAGAAAGAGCTAATTGAACTATGTAATTGGAGATCCTTCTAATAGGGAGAAGGTACCTTAAGGGGATGATTAGGCTTTTTATTATCTCAGAACCTTTTAAATCATTTTCATTACAGAACACAAGATGCTAATTAATGCTAAGAATTACATTAGCAGTATTTGTGCTCAGCTGATGTAAATATTCTAACTTAATTTACAGTGACTAACGGCCATGTTGAATTCATGTCCTAGCATACAGAAACTATTTTACCGTCTGCGTAACATTCAAAATGGCATGTGCAAGAGAAATATGTTCCACATTATTACAGTATTCAAATGGGAGGCCTGCTACAGGATGTACAGTAGGTGCAACATTAAAGCAGCCATATTATGCTCATTTTCAGGTTCATAATTGTATTTTAAAGGTTGTACCAGAATAGGTTTACATGGTTTAATTTTCAAAAAACACCATATTTGTGTTGTACTGCAGTGCTCTCTCTCACTGCTGCAGATCCTCTTTTCACCTGGTCTCTGTTTTAGCTACAGAGTGAGACCTCTTTTTTTCTTCTTCTTCTTCTGTACTATCTTTGATTGCACTGCACATGCCCAGTAGCTCAGATGTAGATCATGTCAGCTAGCTAGCTCCATAGACAGTAAAAGAAAGGCTGTTTCTACAACTTTGGTCAGTTACAAGGCAGGATTAGCTGGGAGACTTCTAAATGAGGGCGCACATGTAAGTAGTTCTTTTGTAGATTATGGTGAACTTGTGTGTGTTGTAGCAGTGCTTTGCTATTGAGAACAAGGTAGCATGCTACCGTTAGCATGCTAGCATTAGCCATAGCGTTAGCATGCTAACGCTACGAGATAATGGTTGCGGTTAGCCTGCTCGTTTCGGCTTGTGACATCACAAGCCGTGCCGATTTTGAACAGCTCACCCAGAGACTGAAGGCAGGACACATTCAGAAACTGTATCTCACTCTAAACAGCATGGGTGGATTTTTTTCAAAGTTTGTATGTGTGTGGAAGCACCAGAGACACAACATAACACCCCAAATCCCAGAAAAAGTGATTTTTTCATAATATGGGCACTTTAAATAACCTTCCTTGCTCAATATTTAAATCACAGTTGACATTACATCACAAGTGAAGTCATTCAGAGTCCCCAGGGAACAATTAGGATTTGGCATTTGGTCGCCTGTATTATTAACCAGCCCAGAGCAAAAAACACACTGGGCAAATCAAAGCACCAACCTCCCACTACTGTGGGAGAACTACCTTACTCTGCACCACAAGCTGGGACTTTTCTCCCTGAAAAACTTTAATTCACTTACTCTGCAGCTACACATGAACAATTTTAACACTAGGGGGGAACAACACTATTCTCTCTTGCAAAAAGCCATTTCCTGAATGACTGCCTTGAGGATGAGAAAATAAAACAACTTAGTCGCTGCCATGGGACTAGGCAAATTACACCCACCACCATGCAGTGCAAATGATCATTACCACTGTAATTATTGGAAGGCCATCAAGTTTGAAATTCATCAGTAGAAGTGGACTGCCAGTAAGCACTCCTAGAAGTACGCGGAAATGCATCACAAGGGGATTATGTGCCTGGCTAATGTCCTCTGTTTTACAGAAAGGTCCCATTCCCTCAACTAGTGGTTCATGGAAAAGAGTCCATGTTTCTTTGTAAACGAGCACTGTTTGCATGAGGTTTAATGTATGAATGACGTAGTAAATGTTACTAAATCTATTTGATGTTCTAACAGTCCTTTTAATAATTTAAATACTTAAATACTTTAGATACTTAACATTTTGCACCAATCCAGGCCTGTACACTCCAGTCTGAGTGTAATGAACTAGCACTATTCCTCCAAAATAGGTGCTGTTACTTAAGCAGTTCCATAATGTCAAACAAACACACAGCAAGGACAAATGCAGACAATTTATTCTGGCGAGTGACTCTGTTAGTGTTAAGACAGAGTTAACTGTCATAACAAAGCGTATATTGTGCCATGCTAAAAAGCTCTGCAGGCCAGCTGAGAGCCTTCTCTTTTCCATGACCTCATTTTCTTTGGTTTCTTGCAGGACGCCTGGTGTGGTTTGTTGACCCAATTTCTGCACAGTGTGCGTCTGCCGATAGACCGACAAGCACAAACTACAACAGTTACTTAAGAAGGATAGGCCTCGTCTACTGGGAGCACGGATACTCCTGATTTTTCCCTCAAGTGACAACAAATGGTAGTGGTGCCATTAGTGGAGCAGCAAATACAGAGGTTGACCTTAAGGCCGCTTTATGCTTCTGCGTCGACTCAACGGCGTACCGCCGCAGACCCCTCTGCGTCTGTGCCGGACCCTACGCCGTAGCCTGACGTGCACCTCTTGAAAAATGTAACTACATGTCGCAGCGACGCACGTCGCTCGGCCATGGCTTGGTAGCGTTGCATTTCCCCTGACTCATTTCCTGGTTCTCCTTCTCCATAAACAACATGAAATCAAGGAGAGGGTTAACTTTTCCTGCTAAAGATTTCCCACCTTGGTCAGAAAACACAGGGGAGACACTTTGTTTCTCTCACTATCACTTTGGAGTCGGTACTCGCTCCGAAGCTAATCACCAACACTCTCTCACTTCTCCCTCACTCACACACACACACACACACACACACACACACACAACATGTATAAACATCAGGCCACTTATGTAGGCTACGGCGAAAGCGCTGCGTGGAGCCTCCGTGGAACCATAAAACTGCCTTTAATGTGTAGCTGCATGGGTAAGAAATTCCCAACCTTGTTCTCTGTGAAAGTAAGAAAACCCTAGAAGTGCCATTTAAAGCTATAGTGTATAGTTTCTGTCGCCCCATGAGGAATTTTAAGTAATGACAACAAAACTGTCGACGCACCATCCCCACTCCTCCACGCAGTTGCTAGTAGCCAAGCCGGACATGGAGGATTAAAAAAACATGGACTGTTCAGAAGAGGTAATTATCTTCACTCAAGTTTCTGCGCTCAAAACTCGTCGGACAACATAATTTTCTGAACATAGCCATACTGAGAAATACAGAGAGAGTTGTGTGGAGCTGATAGTCTTAATTAGCTTTGTAGCAACTCATTTGGCAATGGCTTGAATGTAACGGACGTTCATGAATATCAAAACATTATGCACTAAAGCTTTAAAAAGAATGTTCAGAATGCGGTAAATGCTAACAAGGAACTAACAAGACACAACCAACAATTCTCAGTTGTACTGTGAGAAAGGGATCTTCACTCTTTCACAGCATTAAGAAAAGTAATTATCTGAGGTTGATCTTGGCGCAAGGCACTGGCTGGTGTTTCAAGGGAAACTGATCGAATGCATTTCAGTCCGACCAAAAACTATGCTGTACTTGCCATACAATACATACCATAATTTTCATACTGGTAAATCTTTTTTTTTCTTTCAGCACCCTTCTTAAAGGAATTCAGCCATGTTAGTGCCATAAGACTTGGGTAGTAATGTTGGTCAGTCCGCCACTTTGGTCCATACTGAAATATCCCAATTACCATTGCAAGGTAATTTTGTACACATTCATGGTTCCCGGAGGATTAAGTGTATCGACTTCGGTGACACCGACTCTTGTGCCACTAGCAGGGAAAAATATCCCACTTATCCACTGAAATATCCCAACATCTCTTGGATGGATCGGCACAAAAATGTACTGAATACATTTCAGTACTTTGGTTCACTGACGATGTATCTTAATGACTTTGTTGATCCCCTAAATTCCCCTCTACTTGATGGATTGCAATGTAATTTGGCCCAGACCTTCATGTTACCCTCAGGATAAATTGTAATAACAAAAGTTGAATTAGTCCGATACTTTATGATCAAATACCTGCACAACTAGGCCTACTAGCATTCCCAGCCTCAGCTAGACTACGTAACATGGTAATCTAAGATACATATGGCCAACCTTACACCTTATAAACATTAGGATATTAATACCATCGTCAATGTAAGCATGTTAGCATGCTGAATAGTATGGATATAAGAAAGCAGTCGAGGCCAGCTTTTCGAAACACACATTTTGATCCATACCAAAAAAGTGTAAAATAACTGAACATTGTTACATAACTGAAATAGAGGTGGGAAAAAAAAAACAATATAGAAAAGTATTGCAATATTTTCCATAACAATACTGTATCGATACACGGACGCCAAGTATCAATCTTTTATTATATAAATTGCACATGCAAATCAAACTTTTTGGTACTAGAATAATAAAATCAATTGCAGCTGAGTTTTTTTTCTGGTGCGGTTAACAGTGACAGCCAGCATATACAGTATGATACAAAGTTTTCATTTGGGGACATAATTAATTAAAGTTGAAAAAAGGTAATAAATTGCAATATATCGCAGAATATCACAATATGTTTAAAATTGCATATCATCGTATTGTGACATAAGTATCGTGGGGCCTCTGGTGATTTACCCCTAAACTGAAATATTAAGTTTGGTCTCCTCATTTTGTATTGTTATTAACGTTTCAGTAAACGCTAATAAAAAGGGGTATTGTAGTGGTTTAGTTACTGTCAAAAATGTCCAGGTTCAACAGTCCAGCTGCAGCAGACTCCAGTCTGTTCAACAGATTTCTGCTTGTGTGTCACAGGAGCACGTTTTTTATTCTGTTGCAACCTACCAGACTCAAGCTGTAAAATATAACATTCTCTGGCATTTCGGACAGAGCTTCCACCTTCAGCCATCTGTCTCTGTCTCTAGTCCTGTATGCGCAGTCCCTATCTGCCCCTTCCACCGTTTCTCCTGCTAATTACTCTTCCCTTTCTCTCTCAACTTCTCTATTGTCTCAAATGTCTCACTCCCCGTCTTCTATTCTTCAACTTCCACCATGTATCTGCTCACAAATGTCCCTCTTGGCTGCAGTAATCTGCATTGCTGCACTAAAGAGGATGCTTCCGCTTCCACAGTATCTAACCCTGCTCACTAATACACAGGCTCAACTGCAGGTTATTGGCACATTAAACTGTGGAGAGTATTCAAATGGCAATAGCATTAAAACCCCCTCGAAGGCAGGACTCTCTCAAAGACTCCCAGAATATGATTTGTATTTTAACTGCATTTCTGACTTTAAAAGTCTTCCATTTCACATTATAACTTGTGCTTTAATCTTTCCTGCTCAGTTTGTCAGCTCTTGCCATTTCTTTTCCCAATGAAGTGTAGCAACAGTGAACAACTCCATTTGTATCAGTGTGTACATCAGAGTGCAGGACAGCTAGTGAGGAGATAATGTACACTCAGGCCAGCCTACTGTATCTCTTCTATTACCTGGGTGGTATTTTGCCTTCCTAATGAGGTTGCAAAGTTACCATTACCGGTATTTAATCATTCATCTTTGACCGAGTATGAAGTGCAAAGTGATATGTATTCTTGAAAAAAGAGCTGTGATTACAGCTTAGGCAAATGTTAATAGAAAGCACAATCAACTGAGAGGATGTCAAGGTAAAACAAATTTTTTTTTAAACAATTTCTTTTTGACATTTTTATAAAAATGTCAACCCTGCATTGCTCAGGAAAGGAAATAAAGACAAAGTAGTAATAAGGTAAAACAAACTTATAGTAACACTCTAAATCACGCTCTTGTAAAATGACTATCCTCATTTAAATGGTGCTCGTTTATCATGATGTCACTTAACAAAATTGTAAATGTCCAATATCTTCCTGTCATAGAACTGTTTTTAGCCACTATCTTTACATAAGAAAATACAGAGCACATTACAACTGATAGCCAGCCAGACAGGTTAACAAGTTTAACTTGAGCTATTTAAGTTGACCTAAGCACCTTCACATTTGCCAACTGAGTTCCCTTTCATCCAAGAAGAATTGCACTTAATTTGGATTCTGATGCTTGTTAACCATGGTAACTGATTAGAAGAGAATAATCAATCTACCTTATCTTTTGAACATTACTAGTTTTGAACATTACTAGTAATAACTATTTTAAAGTCTATAATGGAAAAACTGAGGAACTGCCAAGTATAATTGCTAGAGTAAACACACTCCTTTAAAAATGTATTATTCAGTGAAATCTTTGCCAAAAACTATCCGAAACCCACCAAAATTACCATTGGCTTGCAAGATTGCATCACAAAATGGCATGTAAAATGACAACAGCCTTATCACGCTGTCATTTGGGACCAATCTGCAGACACGTGCACTGTTGGATCCATTTTCTGTTTCTTTTCACAGTGGCAGGTTGATGCAGCCAACTGGGGCAGTGCCCACACCTTGTGCTATACTTATCATTGCAAATGCTGCATTGGTGTCAAAGTAATTTTATAATAGATTGTGAAAAAGACATCCTAAGCTGGTCTGTAGTATTGCCTAGTAACGTAGGTTTTTAATGAGAAGCAATAAAAACCTTGGCCACTGGCATTTTCAATCTTTTTTATTGGGAACCCACTACACCAGCCCAAAACACTGCTTTATTACACTACTTTCTTTATATTTCTAGATGCTTGAAGTTAAAATTTCTGTAGCTGGCCACTTTTGCTCATGGTACAGTTCTTTGAAAGATCCTTTTCTGCGTGTGTGAGGTTTTTTTTTTCCACAACAAGACCTATACAAAGCCAAGTGATTAGAAAAGCTAGGTAAAAAATGTAATCAACTTGGTATAGATTAGGCATGTAATGTGTTATTTTGATGAGGTGCATGTACACATGTTACAGGTTACTTTAAAATGACTCAAGGCATTAATACATCCAGAAATCCCTTACTGTAATCGGTCGGAGATGCTTATCCTTCAGGTTGAACATTAAATACATCACACCTTTTCAGAAGCTATCTCAGGGGGAGATATGAATGAATTTGCATGGTCTTTCAGGCCTGGCAATGAACCTTTGCCTGGTGCTTGGATGCTGTCTGACAAACAGGCAGGGGAGATAAATTAGACCATGACAGGGACAGGTGTGTTAAAGTCGAGTGACACAGACACAAGAAAGTCACTTCTGCCCTGCGGCAGCCAAAGGCTTACGAGGTTTCACTGTACCGGGTATCAATCAGGAGGGCCTATTTATAGCGGGCCCAGGCCGCTGCTAGAATACAAACACTTGACTGAAGTAGGTTACCGGCAAACGCCTGTATCACCAGCAGACAAGAGGACAAAGGAGGATGTGTGAGGAACAGAAGGAAGCCAGGTGTAGAATAATATATGCAGAAGCAGTTGATGATTAATGACATTCACAACTTCACACCAACTCTTCCAAAACTAATGTTGTAGTCTATAGCTAGAATAGGAGCCCAATGGTGTCATTCCAACTCCATTTAATAGGAAACAAAGTCACCTGGAAGACAGTTTGATGTTCAGATTTCTTAGCTGCAAGTAACTTCTATTTTCCATCAGCTTTTTTTTTTTTAAATTAAATCCTCCGCAAGAGCAAACGTGACATATTACACTGTCCAAAACCCAAAGATAATTAACTAAGACAACAATCTCACCACAAGGTCCATAGCTGTTCTATGGACCTAGGTTAGTAGCTGTTCTAGAGCTTTCACATCCATAGCACGATCTTTATCGGCATATGCTCAGTTGTCATGGAACCGTTTTATGGTTTTGGTTTTTTGGTTTCAGAACTAAAGCAGTCCATATGCTCACATGTGGCTTTCTCTCAGAAACAAAGAGTTACCAAGTTTGTGGAAGAACACCTGCATGTGGCTACCAATGTATATTTAATGATGTGTAGAATGATTTCCTGGTATAGCCTTGAACAAGGACCAGGCTTGGTTACAGCGATGACCGGCGCACAGTCACATGTTGAACCACCCGGCATCTCAGTTAGCTGTATCCAATTGACAGGATGGAGTATGAGTGTTGTCTGTCAACAGGCTACTTTAGGATGTTTTACAAACAACATGGCGCCTATTCTCAGACTAATCCCTGGCTGTTAGCTGCTAATCCCTGCTCATCAACAGAGGGGTGTGGGTCATAGCCATGTCTGAGAAAGAACGCCAGGCTCACTGTGGTGTGACATAATGGAAAGTGCTTCTCGAATCATTTGTCCTTCGTCTGGGTGATATTTGAGCCATTTATAGAATTGTTAGCCAGAGTATTATGCATCGCACAATGACCAGCAGAAAGCTTTTCTGCTGTTCCACATAGCACAAAGCATGATGATTATAAACGTATTTTGTACAATAAAAAAACATGAATTTTAATACATATTAAAATGCACTAATGGCCAGACATGACGTATCTCTGAAGTGTAATACAAAAACCATTGTATCCAACAGAATAGAACTAACCTGCTTTTAGATCTGAGGCTCTGCAGGTGAAATATATGCAAGCTCATAAGTATGCAAAGATGTTAAACACGCTGGCCACTGCATTTCAACAAATTTGCTCTCGTCATCTCAGAGCATTAGTTGTACAACCTGCAATATTTTCTCTCTGGCTGTCCCCAGTACTAGCTAATGCTATGAAAAAGATTAATGTCAGGGTAAGGTATCACTGTTGGAGCTTTTCCCCGCATTCTCTAGCAACCATGTTCACAACATTGAATCAAATGAATGACAGTAGGACACGTCTGCATCTCAGTCAGACAGCAGTCCCTGGGCAATCACTCTTCTTCCCCTCTCCTCTGAGCCGAGAGGCTGCATGCTGCCTCAACTTCCCCTCTAATCCATCATTGCCTTTTCCCATTTCCACATTAGATCTACAGAGGCCTGCACTCTTGACCAAGTGGGAAAATAGATTAAAATGAAAAGCAAGTTGCTCTATTGAAAGCAGACATATGACCTAAAACTTGTGGCCATATATTTTTCTTTTATTAAGAAAATCCTGCCTCCTACAAAATCACTGGAGAGAATGACACGCATCAAGGACACACACCCCAGGACTCTCTTAATGAGGTTGAACATTTTCTCCAAATTAGAGAATAATGGTGACTGGTACATTTCTCAAGGTTTAAGGGTCCTTTTAGCAATGTTTCTCATCATGATGTCGCACTGTTGGAAGCAGTTATCACACTGCGAGCAAACTCTCAACAATTATTTGTCAATTCAGTAAGGGAAGGCGGTGGGATTTAGACGCAAAGTTACCACAAATACATCATGATGTGTGTCAATTTTAAAAAGCCAGAGGTTGTAGTCCGACAACAAAAAATGGATTGAGGAACACATGCAACCTTGAATGTACAACTTCCTCACGAGGATTTATTACTGTTGACTTGGCCAAAACAGTACTGTAAGTAAATCAATTTCCAGAATTGAACCGGAACCGGAAAGCCAGTCTCATAGTGGTGGAATTCGTGCCTAGGTAAAGCTATGGAGAGTAGTGGGGCATGCAAGCGGATATATATAAGAAGAAACTGGTAAACAGCATGTCCAGATTGCATGTCTAAAGCTACAGTATGTTGATCTGGCACATACTGTATCTGAGGAAGGTATAAGCCAGTGTGTAAAGGTGTACTGGCTAAGGGGTGTATTACGTGGCACTGCACTGTAGATATTCCATTAAGCAATGTTTTGTTAGAATAAATGCATGTAGAATGAAATACCTACTTCTTCAACAGTAAAACAAACATAGGAGACCAAATAGCAAACTAATCAAATAGCTGTCGATCATGTCATCTGCAGAAAATATGTGTTCTTAACGTAACAAGAGAAAAATAGAACAAGTTGTCAAATCCTGCATGAGTGTTATTTGCTGCTGCTGAACACTGATATAACTACACTATGTCTTGAATGTTCAGTCAGGAAGCAGAATGTGAGGAAACCATATACACCTGTCATCATATTTTAGTATTGTGGCAAAGAGAAATATCTTAGCTACAGTGAGTGCATTCAGGGCCACTGAATTACTACTGCAGTGCAGACATTCACAGAATTTATGACAGTATCACTACCTAAGTGTAAAGAGGACACGTGATGTATTCCTTCGGAGGGGGGTGGGTGTGCTGTTAACAACTGCAGCAGCATTTACGCTGTCATTTTTAAAATCGGTCTACAGGCTTAGTGTTGTTCTTTTGGTGTTTTTCAGACCCTGCTGCAGCAAATTATATAGACATGATCAGTGATATGTACTATGTAATACTGCCATAACCAAATAAAATGATCGACTTTAAATTATTTTACATTAAAATTGACACATTTGTGCATCATTCAAGGCACTGCTGATAAACAGCTCTGAATGCAGCAATCAGTGTGTTATGTTAAGTCATTTATTTATTCTGTAGCTTGCTGCCCTCTCCTGGCAGTAAACATGAGGTACAGCGATGGATTTCTATCAGAAATGTGTATACAAAACAATTAAAAAAAAAAAAATACAGGTACATTGTATTCTTACATCAAATTGCCATATCATTTAAATACACTGAAAATAAAACTCAACTTAAAAATGTTAACAGTTGTATGTGAGTATGATACATGGGAACAGTAAAGTAAAGTGGTGCTTTAGACCCCCACATTGAGTAAAAACTTATTTTGTGTTACAACACAACTAATTCTCAACTGGTTACATTGTGGGACATACAGTGCATACAGTACTGTACGAATTATTTCCCTCATAGAGACAGCAGGAATTTCTAACATGTTCTCTCAGAGCAGAAGCCTGTCCTGTGGACACAACATGAGGCTTATGCATTTCTAGAATTACCTGCTTTAGTGAGCATGCTCATTTTCTGGAAACTGCTTCAACATCCAAAAGGAACCAACCTGGCAGGTTTATAGTGTGATAGCAAGCTGCGAGGTTATTCTGGGCAAGACAGGGAATAATATTACTAGTGTGTGACGCCAGCTGATGACGAGAACACCTACGGACAAACATATGCTACTGTAGGAATGCAGGCTTCAAATTTAATGTAATGTAGCTGTTGTATTATTATTACTGTGTAAATGTGTGCTCTCTAATTCATGGTTTTCTTGATGTCTTGATTAAATTCAGACATCAGAAAAAGAAAAATCCAAAAGTGACAGCAGTGCTCAGCAGATTGGCAAGTGAAAGTTCAAAATTAAATAAAAAATAGGAAACTCCATTGCTGCGATGTTATTGTAAAAAGTTATTTTCTTTCTTAGTACCACTTCCTGTTTAGCCAACTCGAGCAAAAACCTAAGGTGGTTTAAAAAAAATGCAGCCTGCCCTGGGATGGAGGCTGCATTCTAATGAAACAGAGAAAGGATTGAAAGTTGAAACTTGATGCTGTGTCTAATTCAAACGTGTCTCACAGAAACACCTGGGTCCCGGTGTGGCTCCAGCTGTGGCCGGCAGCTTGCATGTTAGGAGAGGGATAGATTGAAATGATAACTGTGCAGGTGCACATGCACACGCTAACACTCACACAAACGGGGAGAGGCCAAAGTACAAGAAGAGACTACACTGATTATGTGACCTAGAAACAGCACCTGCCCCTTGACACCAATCTAATCAATACCAAATAAGAAAAGTTCTCTTTTTCTAAGAAAAGGTGAATATGCATAATCTCGCTTCTCTTATTCATGAAAAACAGCTGTCTTAGAGTCCTTCTGTTGTTGTTTTTCCCCTGCAGAAAAATCTTCACTGCAGATGTTATTTAGTCCCTATGGCGACATCCATGACTGTTGAATAGCATCCTAAATCATACCCAAAACACAAGCCATTTATCTGACAAGCCATATCAATGCAGAACACCTGCCAATTACAAAAAGCACCAGATTTTATGGTAATGCTTGACATATCACTGAGCTATAAAACAATAATGGCAACTGAGCAAGTGTCACTAATAAACAGCAGCAATCAAAATAGATGAAGAAAGAAACTGCAATCTCCTAACTTTTACTGCAGCCAAATAAACACTCAATATATAACAAAAAACTGAAGACAAATGAAGTGCATACATCACTAAGCAATACAGAAAAAGCCAAATTAAAGATCCTTCCCATTTTCATGATCCAAAACACATCTGTACCTACAGTTTGTGCCTAAATACCAAATTGAATAAAAAAATCATTTCACAAAAAAAGGCCATTAGACATGCTTCTTTTTAACAGGGGACAAAAATGCATTTAAATAATTTCCGTATTTGAGGAAAGGGGGCTTAATTCTAGCTCTAATGTATCTAAATGTGACGTAAAGGCCTTGAGCCAAAGACAGCCAAGTGTTTCCCCTCTGTATTTTACTGCCTGATGTGTTGCCTGTTCCAGTGGCAAAAATGTAGCTATAGATCCTATTATATAAGGCTATATGGCCTTTGTGAATATACACTCACCTAAAGGATTATTAGGAACACCTGTAAGATTTCTCGTTAATGCAATTATCTAATCAACCAATCACATGGCAGCTGCTTCAGTGCATTCAGGGGTGTTGTCAAGGTCTAGACAATCTCCTGAACTCCAAACTTAATGTCAGAATGGGAAAAGAAAGGTGATCTAAGCAACTTTGAGCATGGCATGGTTGTTGGTGCCAGACGGGCTGGTCTGAGTATTTCACAATCTGCTCAGTTACTGGGATTTTCACGCACAACCATTTCTAGGGTTTACAAAGAATGGTCTGAAAAAGGAAAAACATCCAGTATGCTGCAGTCCTGGGGGGCGAAAATGCCTTGTTGATGCTAGAGGTCAGAGGAGAATGGGCCAACTGATTCCAGCTGATAGAAGATCAACTTTGACTCAAATAATCACTTGTTACAACCGAGGTATGCAGCCAAGCATTTGTGAAGCCACAACACACACAACCTTGAGGCGGATGGGCTACACCAGCAGAAAACCCCACCGTGTACCACTCATCTCCACTAAAAATAGGAAAATGAGGCTACAATTTGTACGAGCTCACCAAAATTGGACAGTTGAAGACTGTAAAAATGTTGCCTGGTCTGATGAGTCTTGATTTCTGTTGAGACATTCAGATGGTAGAGTCAGAATTTGGCGTAAACAGAATGAGAACATGGATCCGTCATGCCTTGTTACCACTGGGCAGGCTGGTGGTGGTGGTGGTGTAATGTTGTGGGGGATGTTTTCTTGGCACACTTTAGGCCCCTTAGTACCAATTGGGCATCGTTTAAATGCCACAGCCTACCTAAGCATTGTTTCTGACCATGTCCATCCCTTTATGACCACCATGTACCCATCCTCTGATGGCTACTTCCAGCAGGATAATGCACCATGTCACAAAGCTTGAATCATTTCAAACTGGTTTCTTGGACATGTCAATGAGTTCACTGTACTAAAATGGCCCCCACAGTCACCAGATCTCAAACCAATAGAACATCTTTGGGATGTGGTGGAACAGGAGCTTTGTGCCCTGGATGTGCATCCCACAAATCTCCATCAACTACAAGATGCTATCCTATCAATATGGGCCAACATCTCTAGAGAATGCTTCCAGCACCTTGTTGAATCAATGAGACGGAGAATTAAGGCAGTTCTGAAGGTGAAACAGGGTCAAACATGCTATTAGTAGGGTGTTCCTAATAATCCTTTAGGTGAGCATATAACCCAATCAGTAATCAATAATGATCTAGGTTTAAAAGAGAGAGTTAATTTACTGGAGCTGTCTAGCGTGACTCGCGGTGCAATCCGTTCTGATCATTTGTCACTTCAGGAAAATCCTAAATTCTGGTGTTCCAATAAAGGTGAAAGGATAACTGAGCAATCCCACATTATGTGTTTTAAATGTTGTTGACAACCTGAGCGTTTTTTGGACATGGAGTACATTCTGGACTCGGGTGCTTTTGCTCCATTTTGTCTAGTCAGAACTCAGGTTAACAGTACAGTTGATACGTGCATAGTGTTACTGTTAAATCCAATCTCAAAAGTGTAATTAGATTAGTTTTTTTTTTTTTTTTTTTTTTTTTTTTTTTAAACAGTCTTTTAAGTGCACACTGTACTTATATTTCCAGGACTTAGTTCTCCAGTTTTGGTAACAGCTTTCTCTTGTTTGGGTAACTTTTTGTTTGCTTATTAAGTGTGGTGCATGCTATTTTCCACTTGTTTTGTCATGCATTCTTTTTCTTTCTTATTCATATGTGATAATTCATTATAGGCCTGACAGCATAGCTGCTATCTGTAGTCAAAGATCTGTGTTTTTTTGTACCTTTTTGTTTTGGGGAGGCCCAGGTGATGATGCGTCGCACCAGGCAGCAGTTGAGCAGGACTTTCTTGGAGAAGCCGTTGTCTTTACGGAAATGCTGCAGGTCCTCCCTCCACTGGGTCCTCTTGGTTGGTGTACACATGGCTGGAACTTCTCTATTTTTAAATATAGTGCGTTTGTGGCATTATTTGTAAGGAGGTAACTTAAGTAAATTCTGTACAGATACAGGCCTAATTATTTGGGTACTTCTAAAAGGGCTGCGGGTTAACAGTAAATATAATTCTAAAATGTAACACACAGGTGATGATTATTAGCCTCATAATTCAAATGACAACCCCTTACCAGCCTTTAGTAAACATTCAAACACACAAATACAGCCACTGCAGCAGGCAAAACAAACCAAGCCAAGTTTAAGGCAATACACCTGAGAACCTATGCTAATTTCCTATGTCTTTGCCCCCAGGCATGCATGGCCATAATAAAATGCAAGACATTTCAGCGTGCCCTTTTGGAGCTGGATAATGCTTGTTTTATGTGTCCTGAGCGGTTTCAAGAAGGACATTTTTCGAGCTATTTCAGGACTAGCGGTGGTAAAAGCAAATATACCAAGTAAATTGCAATGATCCTTTGCCTACAATCTGACTCATACTAATACATTTTCAAATTAAACCAGCAAACATCCTGATTGTCTCCAGATAACCATCCTAGAGTAAAATCAAACTTTTATGACATTACTAAATAAAAGCGATACTATCTCATTTAGCTCTACGATTACAAACCCCCCCCTCTGAAGGATCCATTTCAAGAGCAAAAGTTTCAAACCTCAACAGATCATTAGCTGCTCTGACTGTAGGGCTTTTGGTTTGCTCTCAGATGGCAAATTTATATCCTTCAGTGCACAGAATTTGAGGTCCAGTGCGAGGGCTAACTGCTATCAATTGTCCCTCTGAGCAGAATCTTACCTTGCAGGATAAAACACAATGTGCACGCTCTCTCTGCTTCCTCAGGCTGCAAGTGATCCTCAGGTTTCACACAAGCACTTTCCCTTTCCTGAGCTGATCAACAGAGTGTGAAAGGGAGTGGGAGGAGGAGGAGGATGAGGAGGATGAGCAAGGAGCGCTCTGTGAAGCAGAGAGAGAGAATTAGTGAGAGAGAACTGCTGGAAGACACTATGGATTGTGCTTCAAGTTAGATGACCATGTGTGTGTTTTTATTCAAGTATCAGAGGAAGGGGGATAGTCAAAGATGCTGGTGGCTCTGCATTTACAGTGGATCCCTTTGACCGTGCTCCTTGAGCCTCTTAAAAAGCATGAAAGCCGTCAACACACAAACATATCGACTGCTCATTCTCTGACCACGTAACTCCTGATTTACATCAAAGTTTTGCCAATTTTAGACTGTATTTTATTTAGTCTTTTGTTAAATGAAAAAGGGGTTTTGTAGAAAAACATGTTTTATCAAAGGGTGTCCGTACTGAAACCCGGGTAAAAAAATCATATCTGCACTATATCACAAAAGACTAGTATTGTGCGATATAGCCATGTTAGTGGCTCTTTTAGGCTGTATTTAGGCACAGCAGCGCTTTGAGTTAATGCCAATATCAGCATACTAACATACTAATTATCACAATCCCAAAATGTAGATGTTCACCTTCTTAGTTTAGTGTGTTAGCATGAACAGCCTGATACTAATTCCATTCTTCCGAAAAGCAAGAATACAGCCTCTGAGTACAGCAAGGGGAAGGAAAAAATATTGGAGAAAAAAAAGAACAGGGAAGAAAAGTTCTGAGAAGATGATCTGTTTTCACCGCCATACTATTCCCACCCACTACAGGTTCCAGGACGACAGCAGTTACAAAGACCAACAGATGTGCTACAAGTTAAAGCACCGCAGCATGCATACACTCAGCTGAGATGCCTGTGAATCAGAAATATCATTCAAATTGCCAGCTCCAGGAGCATTGTACGGTACAGTACTTCTGATCTCGGTGTGTGCTAAATTCTTTTCATCATTTTAATTAACAAGTCAGCCATTAATGTCAGAGACTTACACTGTTATTACTAGTCTTGCATTGCCAGACCTTCCTCCACAGTGCTGCGGAGGAGGGTCTGGCTAGTCCACACAGCATTCTGGGAAGGGAGAAAAACGTGCTCTGGTCTTTAAACCAGTCACAATCGTCTTTACTATTTTTATTTAATCGCCGGACACAATGACGGTGCCTCTGCAAAATAGCCTCGGGAAGGAACTTGTTTTGTTGGAACGTGCACGTAGAGAGGCAAGCTCTGGAATTAAAATGGCTGTTGAGTGTGTGATACAAATTTGACTCAAAAAAAATGTGATTGATTTTCCCCCAAATCGACTGAATTTTAGAATGCCAACACACACACAAAATGGAAGGTGAGGGACGCCTCCGGCGGCACCGGAACAGTCCAAAATGACATGTCGTCGATACAGATAAAAATGATGTGGCAGATCAGTCTAACTGGAGGGCATATCTATGTATTTCTGAACTCCTTTCAAAACTCTGTCCTTGTAGGTGTTTGGTTGAAGATGATGCATACCACAGCACAGCCATTATAGCATAGACTTTCTTACCCTGAATTTACTACCACAGTGTTAATGTCTTCCAGAATACATTGGCAGTGGAATTTTTGTCAGGCCTGCTCAAAGCAATTCTTTCATTTATGTTACGACATACAGTGTCATTAATTTACATACAATCATATGTAAATGACCTGTCCCTGGTCTACGGCCAAATGGGCTTAAGCTTACATTTTAATGTGCATAACATTAATTGTTGTGCAGTGATAGATGTCTATGCTTTAGGGGAGAAAGCATAGCTAAATCTAATTGCTTCCCCTGAGACGAGCAAGGCCTGTACTGTACCTGAGAAGACAAAGGGGGGCCCTGGACACAGAGCTGGGAATAGAGCCATCCTTTCCCAGCAGGCCGAGACACGCGCCTGATCGCCTGATTCTGTGGTAACACTTGTTGAGGTACGTCCACATCCTAAGGGGGGAGAGCTTGAATGCTTTGTCCCCAATATTTTGAATAATTTATATTCAAGAAGCCGTTGCAGCTTATTGATATTCAGGACCACTCAGTCAATTACTGATCAACTTCAATAGCGGATACAGTGGACTTTTGAGTCAACCCCAGGACGCCCAAGAGTTTATGCTACAATCAATATTTTGATAATAAGAATGAATTGAATGACTCCATGTATGTGAAAGGCTTCACTCATCGTAACGGACCCGCAGCGAATTATCATCCAACTTTGCAGTTCCCGTCATTTCAGCACAATGTTTTGGTTTAATGTCATCGCCATGTACTCTCCAGATGCAGCCGTTTTCAGCTAAAATCTCTGAAAAACCCAATGTAAACTACTTGTCCAGCACTAAAAAGAAAGACAGACAAAGTTAGCGACAAGCTGCTGAACATAGTGGAGCGTTTACTATAGCAGAAAGAAAGACCCAGACAGAGACCAGATGACATCTAAAAGAAGAGTGAATATTGCACTTAAGTTCATCAAATGAATGCTTATCTTACTCCATACGCTGGATGTGGATGTGTTGTCTTTACAGCTAGTTATGCTTTCCTCAAGTGGCCAAAAAATCAATTAGTGCAGGTAGAATGTATCTGGAAGAGCTCTGTACTATCCAATTTCCAAATAATAGGCCTAATGCATTAGAACTTAATTAATCAACTAAGTAAAATAATACCAGAAATACCAGTAAAATAGGTTCAAGGCCAGGAATAGTCCAACATTAGGAACATCACAAAAAACCCTAGTCTTCCATGAGAGTGTGTTTTAATTGTACTTACTCTATTTGAGTTCATGGAGCTGATTTGAATGACACGACGATTTTTGAACCTGTAATATCCCAATTACAAGATGATGTCAGGTAAAGGAACATGGTAAGTTTACGTTTTTTGTAACACCCTATAGTTTAGTTTTACAGTTATTTAAGCACGTTGCAGCACAAAACTCAAAACCATTTAAACAGAATGCAAATCTGAATGTTGTTGGCCGTTAAGTAAGTCTTCCCATCCAATCACTCTCAGTTACGATTATCTGTCCAGCTCAAGTCAATCCATGACAAATTGCTGAAATACAATCCACATACATTAGCTGCTGAACCTCTGTTGTTAGTGGTTTGAGACATATGATTCCTCGCACACTAATACAGACACCTATCGATTACGTCAGAAACTATTTGCTGTAGCCTAATGTATTCTGAAATCAATTCAGACAGCCAGCTCATGTGGAAGGGATTTAGAGTTGTATCATATTATATTATATATTAATGTATAAGTACAGAGTTAGTACTTGGCATCAAGGCTCTGACCTTGTCACTCCATGAAATACACCAAGTTCATCAATACTAAATCTCCCCTCCAAAAACTGCATTGGAAGACTACTGTGTGTAGGGACGGGAACTAACCTTCTTGTTGTCATCCAAGAACAAAACACTCTCTGATGAAGTGTAGTGTGATAGGCAGATGATGTTTGCAAAACAAATCCAGCCTTTATGAGTTATATTTCACCACTGAGTCGCAGTGGCAAACAACCCAAAAAATAATTATGCTGAGCGACTAAGAAAGTAATTCACAATCAATACCAGTGCACCTTCCACACACAGATAAATGGCAGCCAGCATATCCACAGGCAGGGTCACAGGTAACTGATACTAGCGAACAATCATACACCAACGAAAGAGACCAAGGCAGCTATGTACAATAGGCATCTTAGCGAGCTTTGGTGAAGTTTGGTAGAGTTGTTGTTGTTCAAGGTTGCTAGCACAGACATGAAAGCTTGTTTGAAGTGGCATTTGAGGCAGGAGCAGCAAGACACAGAGCACAAAACAGATTATAATTATTCTTAAACCCATCCTGAAGTGACGATACAACTGTTGGCAGGCAAGCCTGCGTATACCATTTTACATAAACGTCAGCAGTGGTACAACAAAGTTATCAAATTCGACAAAGGGAGTACTGAATAATGACTTTAAGGTGTTGTGATACCGATTTACTGTACTTGTGGATCTTAATTGTTTCTCTATTAAAAGGCATATGATTAAGTCAGAAGCCATTTGCTGATATGCATTGTGAAATCAGTTAGGACCACTAAATTCTATTCTCGAGTAAGAAATGGTTGAGATTAGAACTGCTTTGGTTTGGACGGCTGCTGTTCATCAAGAAAAAAATATAAAGAAATGCTGCTGAAAACAACTTCACATTGCACGCATTATTTCATAATGCACATGTAAGCAAAGCAGTGTTTCCCATACATTGATTTATTTGTGGTGGCCCACCACAATATGAACATTGACCACCATTTATTTTCTACTACTTAAAATGGGTAACATTTTATTTCACTGTAGAGCAGCGAGCAGTGCACTGATTGACTCCCTCTCTCAAACACATTGACAACGACACAGTATGTGAGAAGCCCCTCATCTCCGTGCACACTCCGACTGCTTGACTGCAGTTCTGTACATCTACGGCAACGGTTTTCACAAGTTCACCTGGAACTCCCAAACTGCAAATAAGTCCGTTTCTCTCTGCCGTTGTTTTTCACATTGAGCCTTAACGCGCTTGTTACAGCCATAGGGTTCCAGCGACAAGTAGAACCTAAGTTAAGTTAATTTTAACCAGTCCGGTTCTATGGGGGAAAAAAAACTGCACAGAGAAACAGTCTTAACTTAACATACTTGCCAGGGTCTCCCCCAGAAAAGTTGTATAGCCCGGTGGCAAGTGACTTTTTTTCCAACGAGGGTCCGGAGTCACAGCCTGATGGTAGCATTAATCTAGAGCCCAATAGTTTCTGTGATAAAAGAATCCCGGACGGAATCGCAAAATTGAGAATTTAAAAGCTCTAAGACAGATTCCATAGGGCCTTACATTAAGTCAGTGCCAAAAGATTAGAAAATATGACTACATCTACATTTCCAACCAAGCCTCCCCACTGTAACTGTAGTTTAAAAAGCATCTTAAAAATACAGTAAAAAATAATTACCAGTGGCCTAGGCCTGGTGGGGGGGCAACTTAGGCCCGTTGGGCCACCAGACTTGCAATACACTGGGGGAAACCCTGCTTGCTGTTTAACCTACTGTATGTTCCAGGGTGCCACCATGCAAAACTTGTAATTTCATTAACAGAGTTCCGATGCAGTCAGATTCAGAACCAGTCAAACACAATGTAGCTGGCAGAACTTCTGATACATTTATGTTCCGTCTCTTTAAGGCCTGGGACTCTAGCCTTTTTGTCTCAGTTTTGCAGGTGATTTTGGAAAAGCTTAATGAATATTAACAACCCTGCTGTCTCAGTATAAAATGATGGAAGACACACATTAAAGACAACAGACTCATTTGAACCAAGCCCTACATTTCCATAAAACCTTGCAAGGATAACGCAATAGCTCATTACAGAAGCCATTACCCGTAGCAAAGAAGGTTGCTGCCCAGCAGCATCAGCAACATAACATGAATTCAGCTCTTTCATATTTTTGAACGATCTCCACAACATAAGTAAGTAGAGCTTACTAATTGCCTTTACTACTCAAGTGTAATGGTAATGCTCAGGGGTATAGCAATCGAGTGTTGCGTCCTATATGTTAAATCTTTTGGAAATTAAATTAATTTAGCCCTACATGTAATCATTGTCAGAAGTTGTAATGGAATCTACTGTACATGGGCATCTGCCTGTTTTAATTCCTGTGTATGATATGAAGCTAAGGTAGAATGAAAGAAGTGGAAAGAAGCTAAATCTGTCCCTCCTATATTTTTTATGTCTAGATAGAAGGAAAACCTTTGTTCTGTTGTATGTATGAGTTACATTCATTCTTTGCCTTGATGCACACATTTTTAGTATACTCCTGTGTACTGCTATTGGCATGCAGGCTATATAAATAAGCTGCATGCTACAATTACACTCTTTAGCATAAGGAGTTTGCAATAATAACTTCTTCACTTGAAATACACAGATTGTTCTGCCCTGCAGTCTTTTTTGTTGTCCGTTTTGTTGAAATAAATATATAAATACAGTGTTCCAAAACAAAGATGTGAAACTTTAAAACTATTGCCTCATCCTAGTCCGCCCCAGTGGAAAACACACACACACGCACACGCACACGCACACGCACACGCACACACCAGCTCCAATGTCATGGTGGTCAGAAACCCTATGGTTCAGTGTTAGCCGGTCAGTTGGTAGTCACAGCAGGCCAGACAACAGACACACACACACACTTCCCAATTTCCCACATACCCACAGTGACGTTGTCCTCCAAAGTGGCAGCTAAAATTAGCAGAATGCATGAGGGGAAACAGCCCTGCGGATTAAATAAACTGCAATGCAGTATTTAAAGACAGGAGATGTATGCTCCATCTTGGCGAAGTCTCAGTATCTATCATTTCCCGGATCTATTTTCTTTTTGAAACATGAGAGCTTCATAATGGCGTCCTTGCGGAAGCGGTGGCTGTTCACCTCTTAGCCCGAGTAATCTGATAGGAGGGAGCACATACTAGCCTTGAGAAAGACAAGATCAGTGTCAGATTTACAGAGGAAAGGTGTCTATAACTTCTTTATATAACCTTACACTAAGATAAGTTTCTCTCCTAGTCTGGTTCTATGTTAGGAGTGCTGCAGCCCCAGAATGCAACTGGTTTATTCAAATTCCAAGTATCAACAGCTTCAGTTGGGAAGGCCAATCGAAAGGCCACACAAGATAATGAAAAACGGGCTACGATACTTCACCTAACAATATGGCTGATACAAGTATGTGTCAATCACAGCATTTGTTCATTATTATGCTTAAATTTTGCACCAGCTTTAATTATTGCACAAATTAGGGTTCAGCACTTTTTAAATGGGTAATTGACAAAGCTCTTGGGAGAAGGCAACTCAGCATAATGAAAATTAATAGTGCGGCCAGTCCATCAGTTCACATTTCTCTGCGCTCTCACACTTGCTCCCTCTTCCGCTTGTTAAATTGATATTATTGTGGCATTATGGCCAATGTAGCAGCCAGTTATAGAGAAGAAAAGAAAAATAACATTAAAAAAATATGACAAATTCTCAACAGAGCACATACTGCTAAAAGACAGTTGTATGTATAAGACACTACACTAGCACATATCTTTGATTAACACACTTTCAAAATCTGACCCAAACCCCCACACACACACACACACCTCCAGAAACACATGTCGGACCTTTTACCACTTTCCTGCCCTCTGTGAGCGTTTTCTGAGTCAATGTGTTGGGATGCCTCCATAAATTATTCAGCCGCAGCGCCTGCTATCTGACGATAACTGGCTCTTTATCGGTCAGCGTGTACAGAGACACTGCGCTGGTGACTATACAAGCACCTAGAGGGATTTGGGGCACCTTCTGTGTAAGGATGCGTGTCATTGTGGCAGTGAAGCATACATTGGAATATAGCCTATCAGCAGGTTTATGTTGTAAGGTCACTTTCATTTTCTCTGGGGATGCTCTCATTTTCAGCTCGTCAAACACAAGGCAATTTTATTTTTCCACCGCATAACCAATGTGGACTAAAGATCAGGAAAGTTACCTGCCAGACTTGTCCCAAGTATTGATGACAGAGGCAGTTTTTTTTTTTTTTTTTTTTTTTTTTAGAAAAAAAAGTAATCTATTACTGACAAGAAATCCAAAATTGTTTGCCAACTACATCATGGGATTCATAAAATATAAGCCACGCATTTTGTTGTTTTATCTTAACTTCCATGTTTATTAATATCACTTTCAACAATCCAACTGCTTATCACAGGTTCTCCATATCGACGCTTTAAATATAATTACCTGGTCTGCACTAAAGTATGTACAATATTTTGTTTAATCTAAAAATAAAGCTGAATCTGACAAAGCAGCCAGAGCAGAAACATTGGTAGAGTATTCTATGAGTCAATCAACAACAATTAAATCATCTAATAATCATTTTAAGCAAAAATGCTAAAATTCACTGTGTCCGGCCTCTAAATTGTTAATATTTTGTCGACAGATTAAACTATAATGGCAAAAAGCAGTTTCATCGCCAATTATATCATCCTAACTTGCTCTGTGTGTTTTACAGGTACATTATGTAAGTCAATAATATAACAATAAATGACACAATAAACAGTGCAAAGATATCTGGCCGGCTTAAAGCTAAACGACTGGATGAAAAGTGTGTGAAAAGCTTATTCTTTACTACAAGGCATCATTTTCTGTGTATAACCACTTGGTGTCAGCCTTGCACATTGCATGGATGCTACGGCTACCGTACAGTAGTAGACACATTCCTTCCATGATTCTCAAGGTTGACGGTTAGTTGACATAACATTGAAAAACCATCTACTGATAATGACTTAAGCCGTGGTAGATAAGCCTATTGACAATCATTGGTGTTCTATGCATACTGTTATATTTCCAATCTATTTTCAGGTCTGCCCTAATTAACAAGATAGACTCAGGCTGGCATATGGCTCATGTCTGTATGCGTAACATTTCATATCATCTTCCATTGGAATGCCAGATATGTTTACTTGTGTAGCTTATATTAGGTGCTGGCAATAGCCTGTGGGATGTGGACTTTTAGAGGGACTAATGCCCAGAATAGGCTTTTGGGCCCCACCCATTGGGATGAGAAGAAAGACAGACGGACCCTCCAGTTGGCCACTCATGCCAGACCTGCCTCCACACATGGCCTGTATGATGTTCAGCTCTGACACCATTTCATCAAGGACTCCTTGGAAAGACTCATCCTACCAGACATACAGCTCATTCTTTAATGTTCGTTCCATAATTCTTTTTTTGTTCAGGTTTTATGAGCCACAGTGGAGAGTAATGTTGGGGGGGTAATGTTGGAGGAGTGAGATGTGACAAAGTTCACAATGTGGAAGTGATCTCAAAAGCACAGCACACAGTAATGCATTGTTTGTTCTTATTTGTAGAAGGATAATAATTCAAGCAGGTGCAGTGATAAATACAAATGATTACTAATTGTGCAGGTGAGATTTTAAGTCCCAGGCTATCGTATCTCAAAGCAACAAAACAGAACAAAGATGACAAGCAAAATGAGAGCTAAACTCAATAAAAAGATGTAAAAGTCAAGTTACCAACAGAGCAGAAAAAAAACAAAAGGTTACTACCCTCAGTTTTTGCTCAACTACATTTTACTTTTTTTGTAATCTAGCTTAAGCTTTTCAGATAATCTTTTAAATAGTGCCTCTGTAGAAGTACAGGGTCCTGCTAAAGGATAGTTTAAGGTAGGTAGCAGTGGTTTTCAACCATAGAGTCCGAACCTACACAAGGGGTCACAGATTAATCTAAGGGCGCTTTCACACCTATATTTCTGTGAACTCGGTGCAACTCAGGGTTAAGTTGCATTGTTGTTGATTGTTGCATTTTTCATTTGGTCCGGTTAGTCCAAGCAGTCGCTCGCCTATTGGACAGAATATCTGAGTGAAATAATGGAGCAACACCAAATTCATGCGGTCTTGAGTTTTCTGGTTTTGCTTTCTTTGGTGTTGAAATTTTAAAAGAAGGCGAAATATTCTGAGCAGTTGACAAGACAGCCAGTGAAGGAGAGGGCGGGCCCTGATATATGAGAGAGAGAGAGAGAGAGAGAGAGAGAGAGAGAGAGAGATGTCGTCACACAGACAACGAGCGATGTATAGTCATCACATTAACTTATGCAGCCGGCTCTATCTCAACATTCCTAGAGACATGGAACCCTTTCCTAGAACTTGTTAACTCCCTCAGCTTATCTCCTGACTTGGAGGACTGAGCTCCTTCTGGACCGCTCCATTTGACGCCAGCTGAAGTG
Source organism: Sander lucioperca (assembly GCF_008315115.2). NCBI lineage: Eukaryota > Metazoa > Chordata > Actinopteri > Perciformes > Percidae > Sander > Sander lucioperca. The sequence goes on from NC_050189.1 coordinate 24,189,962, forward strand.
CTGCGAGTCAAACTCCTCTAACTTAGCTACAGCCAGTCAAAAGACAGCATGGCAACTGCAGATGCAGGAGACCCATCGACAGAACTTGAACCCCCTCTTCTTTCACTGAAGTCGCCGGTGTGCCGGAAGTATTTTGGATTTCCAGTGAGTGACAACGTTCGATAGCAGTGACAGCACCGTTTGGCTTAGTTATCAAATCGTTTCGGCTCTGCTTTCTAACATGATGTCATTGTGCTAGCTGAGCACCGTTAGCCTTTACGACAGAGCTGCTTCACTACACTTGTTAGATGTTTCATTACCGAGTTCTCTGCTGATTTGTGTCGCTGTGTGCTCGTGGTGGGAAATGAATGTAAACAGAGAGCGGCGTGTCGGAAATGCAATGCGCTGGCTGTGACGTAGGTCCCCTTCAAGGCCAGGCTAATGTTAGAAGTCCCTCTAGTGGTCAGAATATGTAACAACAACAACCACATGCTTATAGTGGCATTGACAATGCATAAGCCTGAGTAGTGTAGTACATATTAATAACAGGCTGCATTTGAGCATTAAATCTTCGAATATTATTAAAATAATGGCATAGCAACCTGTGCTTTAAAAAAAAAAAAAAAAAAATGTAAAAATCGAGAATCGAATCGTGACCTTAGAATCAAGAATTTAATCGAAGATTTGGAGACTCGTGACACCCCTAGTAACGAAATGTCAGTTGCTTACTTAACCTAAAAATAGATGGACTTTTTTCATAGTTGCTTGAAGATCCAAAAGGCTTTGCCTGTATTTTGCTGTTCTCTTTAAATCTTTGGCTTTTAAGAAACGCAAGAAACCGCGTAAAAGCAAATTCTGCTAACTATAAATGTAATTCACTGACACTTGTCACAATGACAACAAAGAACATCATTAAATATCTATAAGCCATTTAGAAAACAGAAATGAAATGTTAATGAGGCATATTTACACCGACTTCGGCTTTTTGGTGAAGCACTTCAATTTCTGGACAGAAAGGTGAGAAATGTCAGACCACCGAGTTTCTTTTTTCTGTTATTATTCTGGGTGCTATGCAGTTTATCTTCAATATGACCTTGGCACATACAAAAAAAAGACATGTTTGCAAGCTGAGGCCAAGCGTTGCCACCCACTTGGCATCAGTTGTTTGGCACTCTATCCAGGGAAGTCAAATGGAGTGAATCTGTGGCACAAACAAGCCTGTGGGCGGAAATATAAACATGGATGACGGCTCACTTCTTTTGGCCGTCAGCAATCCTAAACAAACACTTTATGCTCCGCTGTCCCTATAGTTATCGCCCCAGCAATGATGTTCCTTCCACGAGTTTCCCTTCTACATCCCAATCAGTCACCCTCAGCTTATCCATTACTGTCTTACTCCCCCTCTTCCTCTCTGTCCCCTGTATCCTATCCTCGCTCATCCTATTTACTTTCCACATCTCCTCCCCTCATTCTTCTCTGGCCTGAGTCCCAAGACAGATGGTCCATGCAAGCAGATGCTCCCCACCCAGTATCTCAAAAAGGAAAAACAAAAGGCTGGATCCAAAGCAAACTAAATCTGCTGGAGGGTGCCCAGAAGACGAGCAGGGAGGTTGCCCTGGATTTGACCAAGGAACGGCTTTGTATTGACAGTTAGAGAGGAAGCACACAGGTTGTCACAAAAGCAACGACAAAGACTTCTTTCTGGGTTCCATCATGATGCTAAGGAGCACAATTAACTTCACGGCAGTTGGTATGCCATTAAGCCCATCTGATGTGCCAAAGCTGCCAAATCTGTTTAATAGGTCAAACTGTCCAATTTGAATCTATTCATAGAGTGAAGTGAATATAAAACTAAGCAAACAGATCTGAAAAATCTGTGATCCTTGCAGCTTTCTATTGTGAAACCTTGAAAGATTAATTTTCAAGAGATGCAAAGCAAGACTGGATAAAGTCACACAGTTACCTCTGTAATTTTCACATTTAAAAAAAGACAAAGCCACCTAAACATGCTGTCAGTTGGTATTTAAAAACAATATGTCAGCCAATTCTTAGTCTCCTTAAGTTGCCTTTAAATGAGTTTATAAGAATAATCTTTCCTTCATACTCTTAAATCATCAAGCACACTGTAATTTATTCTAATACCAAATCAAACAGCACATCTTGTGTGTGCTGCATACTGTCAACAACTTCCCTCTGACAATCTAACACACACAATTTTGCAGTCTGACAGATTTGGAGCAGTTTCTTTCATCTGTATCTTTGCTTCAGTGTGATCTCAGGACCCCTGGCTGACAGATGCTGTTCTCAATGTCATAAAAGCTCAAAGCTGATCAACGGATAAAATACACTATGATTCCTTCCTTGCCTCTGCTAAACAAATACATGGCTTTTAGCACAGGGACTGCACATGATTCAAAAACATTCTTCACCGAAACATCCCACACATCATTAACTATAGTTCTTCATATGGTGAGCTTTATCTGGGGGAAAATAATGTCACCAAACCAAACGTTCAATAACAAAAGTGGTTGTTTTTATCAGAACACGCTGCAGTAACTATCAAACTCTGTATAGGCTACTCCATGCTGAAAACTAAATGACTGTGAGAACATTAATAGATGTTGCAAGTGGCTTGTTGCCCTTGGTTGCATCAAAGCCAAAGTACCTAAATCAGTGACTCAAACAATAAAATCCTGACTCAGTAGTTTAGTAGTGCTAAATATTGATTATTTCAGAAAGGTCTGTTTGTTCTTAGTGTAATTTGTGAAGTCATGCATATGTAGATTAGTATTGTGGCTGTGGCTGACCTTTAACTCACCATCCCATGCTTGCACTTGTCCCGCTGGTGTATTAACATATCTTGAGTTGTCGCTTGACTGACAGTAAACTGCAACGTTTCTAGTTTATTAACTAGTTCTGTTGGACGATATTATGCATCGACAGGCTAAACATAGGAATTGGTAATTAAATGCAAATCAGGGTAAATGAAGCATTGATTCAACAGCCGTAAGGTAATGCCTCATGGTAACAGTTTATGTTGTATTACTTAATGTTGTTTAGCACTGTTCAAGGCCCTGGATATACAATAAGAGCCATGAATAGCTATGGTAATTCATACTGACACAAAGGAAAAGAGGACATTCATCACAAAAAGACCAAAATGTACACAGCTTGTTCTCAACTATTTCAGTACAGAAGACGGAGCTAGCCGAGGTGCTGAAAGTAGCTCATCCTGAGCAACAAACCTTACGGGGCTGTGTTTCTTTTATAAATTGTCTGAGACTCAGGGATACAGTACGTAAAAGGAGATAAATGTCTAGGGGAGCCGCTGGCACACACCGACCGAAGTTGCAATGGTGATCTGAGAGAGCTCCAAGGCACTGATGCAGACAATCGCTGCACCGAGGAAGCAGCTCACGGGAGGATCAACTCATGGCTGGGTGGCTGTAGCATTTTTGTGAGCGATTGTTACGTTTTAAGATTTCCCCGGGAAGGGATCATGATGTGGTAGCCTACTGGGGACAAAGTGGTGGGGTGATTTAGAGTTTGGAAAGAGAAAAGGATGAAGCGTTGACAAAAAAAAGCATAGAGAAAAAATATTGCGTTTGTGACATAATAGGTGCCTCTACAAGAATCAGTGATTACTGAGAAATATAAGCTAGAAACATATGCAGTGCAAATCTCCAGCCCCCTCGACTGACCCTCTTCCAACAGAAATTCAAGACACCTGACAATGAGAACTTGACACGGAGTGCCGGATCCGGAATTACAGCAAGCAAGGGAGACCATGAGTTATTTGCTGCTGGAGGCAAACCAGTAAAACTCCAAACCTTTTAGAATAAGTCAAAATCAAAGTTAACAGTCATACACAATTTAAAATAAGCTACTTTTGGGCAGAGGACAGCAATCAATATCCTTAAATAACCTAAGTGTTAACACTCTAATACTGCAGTGTCCTATAACTGAGAAATTAAACATAACAGACAGGCTAACCGCCAGTTGTCTTCACCACAACTAATGGTTTAGTCTGGTCAAAAACTGAACATTAGCCTACGTTGTCTGCGCCCATATGCATGATCTGGAATATTCAGCCCCTTAAAGTCGGCATGTTCTCATTAGCTGGCATGAGTTTTACCATTCAATTGCAGTTATTTTAGCAGTGGCATACAATATTGTTTCCCATTCTACATTCTGGAAACTATTGAATAAAACATTTGCTGAAGGAGTATTAAGTTTGAGAGGAATATCTTTCAACAAAAACCATGAAGGTTTGTATACCCTTAACAAAAGGATAATTAGAAGTCAATTAGGTGTGCAAACAAACATTAGCAGGAGCCAGGAATGACAAGCAGTTAACTACTCTTGTGGCTCAGAGCGGCATGAGGAGCCTGAGGGGAAACCTATGGACTATAACGGAGTGATTATTCTGAATGCCAGCCAAGTACTGTAGGGGGTGTGGGGGGAGAGAGACCCAGGAGAGCATTTATTCTACTCAATCCAATATGGTCGGTTTTCCCCCCACTAATGCACGTGTGCCCATATACTCAAATGAAATGATCACAAGGGGGATCAAAAGTTTCCTGCATACGTGTGGGCTACAGTGGCAGATAAACACGAAAACAATCTGTAATGTAACAGGGACTTCTAAACCTTACCAACCATTAAAAAAATGTTAATGCCCTGCAGGTCAAATTATTCAGCAGAAACAGAACTAAACTAAAATTGCTGTTGAATTTCTGACAAATTGACCCAAGTCGTTCAAACAAGAGAGACCATCAACCCACCATATCTCCCTTTCAAGAGAAGGCAAAAGTCCAGAAAACAAAGACATTTATGTTGCAGACGCATGCAAGCTAAATCTTTGGAATGAGAAAATATTAAGCCAAACTCCATTAAAAAAAAAAAAAATCAATGTAATGTTGCCTTTCAACAAATAGCCTACTGTGAAATCACTTACCTAACATGTTTGGTGTAGGTAATATGAACGTTAAGAGGACCGTGTGAAATAAGCGAGGTTAAGTTCAAGTCAGCGTTAACGCTATCATTTAGCTAAGAAGTGTGTACGTTAACCTCTACTTTTATCAAATTAACGTAGCCTATTTGTTGTTGCATTTATTACAAGCCGGATTAAGAAGTGGTCCTATCACACAAAATTGGACCATGGGATATATTTTTGACCGATAAGAGAGACAACATATGTAATTCTTATGCTAGGAGTTTTGCCTGACGTTTCCTCCATGCAAGACCGAACAGAAGAACAATTAATCGCCAAATGATAACATGCGACCACTGTCCTACCAGGGGAAGAAACAGCAGCATCCACCCGGCCAGAAATGGTCTCCACTCTCTTTTTCTCCATAGTTTTTCTTCCGAAGGCGGACTTTTTTTAATCGAAAGAGCCTCGTTTCAGTCACAGGAGCTCGTCAGTACCGAGTTGTAAACGGCTGGTACTAGTTGCTGCTTATTCAACTCCCAAGTTTCGCAGTGCACTGGAACGTTGCTCGTGCACACACGGTTGATGGCGGGAGCGCGCATAAGTGGGTGAGTGTTTAGTGGTGATGGTGTGTCTAGTCTATTTGTCTGGAGATTAGAAAAATGGATTTAGTTGTTAATGTTTCATGTTATGTATTGCTGAAACGAGGAGTCAATTCTTCGACTATTAACAAATTAAATAATGTGTAAATAGTTTCTTGTTTATGAAGAAAACTACCAAATATTTGCTCAGCTGTTTCCAATTTATCAAATGTGAGGATTTGCTCCTTGTTATAGATGATTGCAAATTTGATATCCTTGGGCAAAACAAGCGACTTTTATAAATGGTTATCTATCACTAGCCTATATGATCTATATGATGACTATATCTGGAAAAATAATAAAAAGACAGATTCATTAATAATGTAAATAATCATTGATGCTGCCTTAATTACGTTTGACTAGTATCTGAATTGAGCCACTGGATTATTTTTGGTAAAATCTACAGAAATCCTTCCCAGAAGAGTGAGGAAGACATATTAATATCCATATTTAAACAATCACATACGGGTAGGCTCTAATGTTGTGGTGTCCACATACTTTTTCATACCAAATGGTCAAATCAGTGCCCTTCAGCATCTCAGAAATGCACTCTACATATACAGAAATTCCAAGCAATGTAGCATTTCCATCCACCGGCATAAACTCAATGTATGGTGTCTCTGTTACAATGGGGTTTGTTTGGAATGCCAAAGACTGCAATAAAACATTAAAATTCCAAAAGTGTGGCTCAGGGACCACCAGGTATCTTTAATAGTGTTTTCATCATAAGTCTCTCAACGGTCCCATCTCAACACAGACAGATTACATAATTCTGCGCCAATAAGTCAGATCACTTTGGGATGCTGCCTGACAAAATGGAAGTCTGCAGACAAATGCACACATACTCACAGCACTTAAAGGAATCACACACGTTCACTGCACAGTATTCTCTTTTTTTTCCTTCTTCTATCTTGCACACAAGCAAACTGCAATCAGCTGATCAGCCAAACAAGCCCACTACAGCGATGAAAAGATAAATTCTGAATAAATTCGACCCTCCTCTTGTCAAGCCAAGACAACTGTCAGCTATTTTAAAGATAAGAACAATTCTTACAACATAGCACATCTGTTTCATGGCAGCATCGAAGGAGAGTTTACAAAGGAGTGTTTAACTGTCTGCCAAAAATACCACAAGTTTTCTATCTCACTGTCAAACACACACTCACACACACACACACACATACTCTGCTGGTATTATGGGAAATTGCTGACAAAACAGGAGCTTCTTCCTTAAACAAATTTGATGTGCACGTTAGAGCGAATAGCTACTTTGATCCACGCTGTTGCGAATATTTTTAGACATATTTAATTCTGGAATATACATGAATCAGATGCAGCAGATAAAAGGGAAAGTAGGAACCTGATGCTTACATGTTCCACTTCCCTGACATGGATTTCAGCAGATTTATAAGAATAAAAAGGAATCCAGGAGCTTTTTACACCAAGTGATTCATCAACATATTGTTGGTCAGTGTGAAAGTTGCATACAAACTGCAGTTTGCCTGAAGCATCTGTCTATTCAAAACGTTTAATCAAATATTAAAACCAATTTTGAGATTATATCAGGCACGGCAATACAATTTGTTAAGCCCTTAAAGCCCTTAACATTAGCTAGCATTAGCCCCTGTAAGCTACTGGTCAGCAAAAGGCCTGAGCATATTAAATTCTGCAAGGGTTTTATTGCTCATAAATTACACTTTTTCATTTGTAAGAGCAACAATTTCTCAAAATCTTGAATTTCCCCTTGGGGATCAATAAAGTATCTATCTATTTGGTGTTTCTTTTTTTCAAAAGTTACATAGTCTGACTTTAAAATGGCATTCTAGCAATTTGCAGGGCAGTCTTAGCCTCCCCTTTTACTTTTATTATAGTGATTTGTGCACCAGTTAAATCAGTTTACTTATTTAAAGCAAAGGTTTGACATTTTGGGAAGTATACTTATTCACTTTCTGGTGGAAAGTTAGATGAGAAGATTATACAGCACTCCTATTTGTCTGTTTAAATATGAAGCTAGCAGCTGGTTAGCAGGGGGTTAGCTTAGCTTAGCATGAAGATTTGAAACAGGGGAAACAGCTAGCCTGGCTCAGTTCAACCCGAACAGAATCGCTTGCCAGCACTTCTAAAACCCTCAAATTAACACATTATATCTTGTTTGTTTCACCTATAGGCTACAAAGAAGTGTAAACAACGACAATTGTACAAGGTTTTTAATGTGCTAACTGTTTATTCTTGTTTTCTAAAGTTATGCTATGTTAAGCTAACTGTCTGGTTAGGTTTATATTTAACGGACAAATATGACCGATCTCATATAACTCTACTAAACAAAATAAGAGCGTTTCCCAAAATGTCAAAGGTTTTGTTGTCAAGGTGTGTTTTTGGATCATCAAACATCTCACTTTGGCTTCATTAAAGAGCACAAAATAACACAAATGAGTCAGAGAAAATCTCTTTACATTTGTTCAATATTTGAAAACCTCTATCTATATAGGCCTATGCCTAAAGCCTCATCATAAGCCCTACAGCGAAGACCAATGCATTCTAATAGACAACCTTTCATTTCCGGTGTGTGTGTGTGTGTGCGTGCGTGCGTGTGTGCGTGCGTGTGTGTGTGTGTGTGTGTGAGAGAGGACTGCTGTCTGCAACTGTCACCATGAGCAATGAGTGATATGTTTTTGAGTTGGCTATAAGTAACAACGCACCTGGACAGAAAGATGAAGCCAAATCTGCTCAGACAAACTGGCACAAGTAGATGGATGGCAGTGTGAGGGCATTAATGAGAGCACAGGTCTGCCAACGCGTGGCGAGGAGAGCTCTGCGGATCGCTTGATGTCATCATTATATGGCGGTGTGCATACTCTATGTGTGTGACTTTGTGAAAACAAAATGGAAAATGACAGAGTGTGACTTAAGCTCATTTTTCCTGACAATTAGGAGAATTTGGAGAAAAATTATGTTAAAATATTAAAAACAGCTAAATATTTATGTGGGTCTGCCGAAAACTTTGATTTGACTCTTGTGGACAATACATATATTATATTATTTTAAAATTGCTTTGAAAAAAAACTAACACACACACACACAATTCTGGTCTAATGAAATCAAACCAGTAGCAGAGCCCTCCTCTCCTCGCACTGCCCCCTCCCTTGAGATAACCAAATGAGCATCTATTTCTGTCCTGCTCTGTGATGGTGCCCAAAGTTTAATCATGATATATTTTGGTTTGCACAAGGTCTCTGCACTGTGTTTAATGAGGGGACTGTGCTTATATTACAATTCTGTCACTTCAATTCATCTAAGCACAGTTAAAACAATGAACATAATATCTTCATCACAGACACACACACACATTACAGGAGTATGAAAACTGCTGTGGGTTAAGGCCGAACTTTTTGGCACTCCACAATATAGGAGAAGAGTCAATTATGAGGTGGAAATGGTAGCTGATTTTGCAGTCTTGGCTGATAGGACAGGATGAGATGTGGAGTTGCATTCTCCAACCGGTGACAGGCTGATTATTTAAGATGGCACTTACAGCCAGCTCTTCTGCCAAGACACCTTAATCAGATTGAATGAAATAAGACAGATAAGAAAGGTAAAGCATTCATCTTATTCAGGCACAAGACTGAATGTCACAAAGGCGATCTCAGAACCCATTAATGTACAGTTACCAAAGAGTGTAATTCAAAAATGTAATAGGCTCTGTATCTTTCTGGTTTTGTCTTTGAGAAGTCATGGGACTGTCAAGTGTGAGCTTGAACTTGAAGTACACAGTATGACCAACTGCAGTAGTGACAAAAAAAAAGAAATACGAGTTCAATGGCTAAACTGAGAGGGGGGATTTGATAATGATTTATGACACAGCCCCAGATATTGACATTGAGGTAGCCATCAGTCTTGAAGTGTTTATCCTCTGAAAACACTAACTAAAGACTTAGTTTGAAACCCCCTCTCTTCTCTTTAGACTAATCTACATTTACCAATCACCATCAATCAGACAGATACATAACAGGGACAGAAAAGCTTTTTTTTAAGATTATATTTTGGGTATTTTAGGCCTTTATTAGACAGGACAGCTGAATATGGAAAAAGGGGGAGAGACGGGGAATGACATGCAGCAAAGGGCTGCAGGTCAGAATCAAACCCGCGACCGCTGCGGCAAGGACTGAGCCTCTGTACATGGAGCGAGCGCTCAACCAGGTGAGCTACCCAGGTGCCCCGAAAGTTTCTATTTCTGATTTAGTTTCCCTAAAAGGCCTCTTCAGCATTATCAGCATAAAAACCAAGTTGGCATCACAAAATGCAAATTCGCAGACAGTCACACTTTTGGCTTCGGTTGAGGAACTGATGTGCCAATATACTATTCTGCAAGTATGAAACTTTTCTGATTAAAAAATAGCAATTCATAGTTTTGTGAGAGTATCCCTGTAATGTGGAGGACAATCGATTTCTGCTAAGCCGTCTCACAAAAAAAAAAAGTTGTGGAGTGTACCATTTCTGTTGAATGTCTAAGTACTTGCAAACATTTGAAAAAGCCCTGACCATAGTTTACCGATGTGACTTTGCCTCTATTGCAAATATTTAAATAAAGTCCACAGAAACCTTCCCAAACTACATAAATTCACCAATTATCTCAGCAGACAGCTGCTTGACAGTGACAGTGATCATCACAAACCCTGGATGCTAATTAATACTTTAATCTATATGTCAGACCTCGGAGGTTTTGGGGTTGATTAGCACACTGCAGGTAAACAAATATGTTGGTTCCCCTGGACAGCCAGAGCCACATAATTACAATCAGCACAGTCAGCTGGCTTCACTTTCTAAAAAAGTATCAATCTTCATTCCAGTGGCAAGTTTTCACAACAGAGCCAGATGCTTCCTCCAGGCGCCACGAGCAGCGATTGGAAAATGTAAACAACACATCACTTGTTTGATGCTGGTCGTCCCTGGGCCTCCTGGTTAAGAATTGAGCTCAGATATGCTTCACAAAGCGCACTAAGTGGAAACTGGGTGGAAAAGAGTGAGAGACGTCACAAAGGGATCATCACTGTATCTGAAAATAAACTATCAGCAACTGAAACAGAGCTTTGGGTGTTTGAATAGGATTCTCTGATGTATTATTTCTGGGATGTTTGATCTGACAGACAGACTTCTGAATGACACTAAGAAAAGATCTAAATGCCTCAATTTGTTTTATCTTAATTTATTATCGATTCCTGCCCAAGGTGCCCCTGTGATCTTCAAGCAGCAGATACTATCGGTTTATTTGCCTTGATGAGCTTTTCCCCCCCCACACAGCACAAACTTCCCCCGATTGTCATTCCCGCCTCGCTGACAACCCTAGATGAACTTTATAACAGATGGCGGCACTAAAGAATCTTGGCAATTATTTGAAGATCACTCTTTCATGCCTCGAGGGAATCAGTATAGCTGCCACTGATCAAGGCGTAACTGCTCTCTACATAATTCAAAAGTCTTATTATAATTTGTCACATCCAAGATGGCTGGGCAATATATCTTTGCCTGAGTGAAATGTGTTTTATTAATATGCCATTAATGAAAAATTGGAGCTGTGCTGTCTCTCTGCTTCGTCTGCGACTGGGATGATCAGCAGGCGCTGATTACGGATTGTTTTTTAAATGTGGGAATTTTTTGATTTTTTTTTTTCAGATGATTCGTTAGCGGCATGCTGCGGGAATATAACTTTTAATAGGTAGTAATTGCCGGATTGCTAATCTCTAAGCATTGGAGAGGATTTTCACTCAAACGGTGCAGCATGGAGTTTCTGGAAATATTTTTACATTCCTTAGTAAGTGAACATAAGGCTGCAATGCTACTTGTGATCCTTTAGAGGGGCCCAACCCCTAGGTTGGAAACCACTGAACTAAACTACTTAACTGGATATAAAGTAGTTAAAAATAGATTCACTTCGACGAGCTACACCAGTAAAAATGCCCCTTTTGTGTTGATTCATCAATATTTAATACTGTAATATATGTTGTCAGTCACAGGGGCCAATTTACTGTAGAATTAGCACTTTTATATTGTACTTGTATTGGTATCTTCCAACTCTACCTTTAAACCCTACAAATGCAGAGAACTGATTCAACGGCCCAGATACATTCATACTAATCCATCTCTAGAATACTTAGCAGTCAAATCATACTTTGTGCCCGTTATATGCGCTCTGCCCAACAGTGATGTCAAGCTGTGAATGGACTCCAGTTCAGGTGAAGGAGGAAGAAGCTGCACTCCTCTCATTATTCTTTCTTCTCATGACGGCTGGCTGTCTTGGGATTCAGCTGTCAATCACAGCCCGGGAATCAAGTCAGCAGGAGCCCAGAATGTACTGCGCAATCATCAAATCTGCCAGCAGGCAGGGAGAAAACACCTAGAGAGCCCAAAGCCACCAACCAGTTGCAATTAAAGTGCTGCTCCGCTGTGAGGAGGGGAAGCTGAGGCCACCTGAGGGTCAGTGAAAAAGCCAATTACCAGCACGTCCTATATTGTCAGCAAGAGTAATTCCTTGAAACAAACAGTTCGGACTCACCTTTGCACTGGCTGCACAGACCCAAGAGGAGATCGTGGGTGTTCTCACAAAGATACAAACTTTCAATTAGGTAAACGGAACTTTTGATTTATTATCGTTGGGACAAACTAGAAAATGGAAATAAATCCCCGGGGTAAGGGTACTCACAGCGCCACAGCTCAGACCATGCAGTTTCATGTACAGAACTCTTAAAATTGGGAATACAAGTTATAAAAATAGACCATTTACAAAAACATATCTACAAAAGATAGTTCAGTGGCAGTAATGATTTGGTTGTACATAAAATAAATGTACAATCGAAAAAAAAAAAAAAAAAAACATTTCACAGTTTAAAGGCGAGAGCATATCACAATGCAGTCTTTGGGACGGAAACTGTCGCTACACAGTAGTTTCATGTTTCCACAAGCCAGTCTTTATACTAGCTGCACTCTCTGTGTTAATTAAAGGCACTGCTTGTCCATTTTCTTTAAGTGTGCCACCATTTTGAATGACGAGGTTGAGCCCATACGACTTGGGCTGGCTTTCTAGTTCTGTGCTGCTGGGCTGCGGTACAGGACAAGAGTCTTTACTGGAGCTTGACCCAGCAGCAGTAGCCACCTGCTCAGTCTCTTCCGTGACCACTGTCCCGTTCCCCAGGGTGCTGCCACTTCCTTTATCTGCGTGGCGGGAGCGGCGCGGCAGGCTGGCGCTGTCACTGCTGTCCTGCTGCAGCTGGCTCTGATGCCGCTCTCTGTAGGCCATGTAGGCTGCCCGTCGGCTATTGCGTGCTGCTACGTCATAATGGTGGTGCCGCCTGTGGGGGGCGCTCTGCACGCTGCCCTCGACACTGGTGGGGACGTCGTAGGCGTACTCTCGCAACACAGTTAGCCGACTCGCCCTGTGCGCCCGTGCTCGGTTTTTGTGATGCCTGCTCGTGTGTCCGTTGGTGGCAGCCGTCGGATTGTTGATGTTGTTCATCGGGCGGAACTGCACCTCAACTGGCGCGACGTGCATTTTAATTTCATTGTCTAGTGAATGTTCCGTCAGGCTGTTGTCCAAAACGGCTGTGCCGTTGGCGGTCACCGGTGCCGAGGCCGACTTACACTGGGCTGCCTCTGCGTGCAGATTGGTCAGCTTGCTGCCGTGGGCGGAGTTGCGCATGCTTGGGGCGCTCTTATTTGTGTAAGAAGAGTCCGCACTGCTCTGGCCACACCTTGTTGACTCCCCATCTGCCTTGCTTGCAGATCCTGCTGTGGATGTCATGGCCACGCCCGGCTGAGGCAGAAGGGCATCCTCCTGTGCAGAGTAAGCTCGTCTCCCAGAGCAACAGGCCTGGGACCAATAGCGCCTCATATCCTGCCTGTTGACACAGTGATGCGCCACCATGAACGCCCCCAGTGCCAGTGCGGCCACCCCAAACAGGCAGGTGAAAGCTAAGTCAAAGGGGTGGTCCTGTGACACAGCCATGGCCCCAAACACCCAGAGGGCCGCATACAGCCCTAACGCCCCGGCTGCACCCATCAGCTGAGCAGCGAAGGTGTGCTCATTCTCCAAGGCCGACAGGGGCACAGTGTGGGGAGCAGACACTATGGAGGACGACACTTCGTGGGGCTCGAGCTGGAGAGTGAGGGGGTGGCACTGGCTGCTGGGACCATCTGGCCCGGCCTCCGTGTTGGCTGGAGCCAGAAGCTGCTGCTCTTCCGTCGGCTCCTTGAGCTCGTAACGGCGCTCAGGGTGGCGGCGCAACTGGAGCAGGATGCTGAGGAAGTACATGCAGTCCACGAAGATGATGAATCCCACTGGGCCATAAAAAGCCCCGATACTGGGCTCCCATGCCATCCAGCAACTAGAAGAGGAAGAGACAGACAGCACCAATCAAACATTTCATTTACAGTCAGGTAATAGATGTGGCTTTTAATATTCTTTAAGATTTCACCCCCCCAATTATATCAAAATCATCTTTTAGCAATAACTTAAATTATATAGTGCCTCCTAAAAGCCAGCAGTGCTCATTACAACAATACCACATGCTCTCATCTTAGATAGATAGATAGATAGATAGATAGATAGATAGATAGATAGATAGATACTTCACAAACTTAAAATTACTCTGAAAAACTTTTGCGTCTCATTTTTACAGTAAGTGGCCCATTACATTTAATAACACAGGCTGGATTCATCTTCCTTGCAAGAAATTAATTAAACTCCAAAGACTTCAGACAGATACGGGTCCAGATTTCTCAATTAGTCAGCCACGTTGCACAGCTCTACACAGCTGCTACTGTAGAAGGGGGGTGGAGGAGCTCGCTGTAAACTGGCAGCCGTTGCTTGGTGCTTGGATGCACATACCATTAATAGGCCTCCATAATCAGAACTTCAGGGAATAAACTTCCTACCCACATAAAAATATCCATTATTTACTTAAGCAACGCAGCCTGGCCGGTCGATAACTAAAGCCGACTCCTCCCGGGGACAGAAGGTAAAAGATCTCCTGGGCCTGGATGCTTCTATTTTTAACGCTGTTGTCCAGATAAAAGGACACAGCCATTACCATGAGCACATAATGAGGGATAGGAACTTGAATCGCTTTCTATACAGGGACTACTTACTATGGTGCATTGGTCCGGCTGCCGTAGTTTTTGATGTTAGCTGCTGCAGTGATCCCGCAGACAATGATGGGTATCCCTCCACCGATTAAGTAGAACCTTTTGTAGAAAGCACAGAGAGGTGGTTCTGCTTTAGTCTTTCTGTTTGTAGAATGACAAGCAGGCGTGAACTGGACACAGAGGCCCAATGCTATTTTTAAGGCATCTACACTGACACCATGTGGCACCATGACACCATTCTCACAGTGAGAGACTTAAGTGTAGTTTATATCAGCAGACTGCTATGATTTTGTATTTTATCTTATCTTGCATGCTTATCCAGATCCAGGTCTTTTGCAAAAAAAACAGACGGCACGACACAAGTTAAACTCTGGTTAGTTCACGTCTTCCCTTACAGAAGGTGAGAAGTAGAATACAGCAGCAAGCTAGGACTGGGAGAAAGCTGTAATCAACAACACTAGATCCCATCCCCTTGGTAGCGTTTGATTAGGATATTTGCCGCGCATTTGTTGTGATGCAAGAGTGGTGGCATCGTACCTCAGCATAGGGCGCGGTGGTGGCGGAGGTTCGTCCAGCTCTTCATAGCGTTTGGCCTTGCGTGTCACCTGTTTGTAAATGTTGCGTGCAGTCACACCCACCCACAGAGCGGTAGCCAGAGTGGAATAGTGCAGCAAGATGCCCACCTAGAAGATATTGCACCATTATAAACATGACATTTACTACAGCAAAAGAAATGCAATCAATCTCCTACGTTAGAATGATTGAATGTATCTGTTGTTAAATTTCATTTTATGTCAGCAGGAGTTGAAAAATCATCTTGCGAGATGCATCTTTATGCCTGAGGGGATTACATAAATAAACAAAAAGTTCCCTGCTAAAATCTTTCATCCAGGTATTTTTTTGCAATAAAAATGAATAAGTCTTTTACTGGTTTTCCACAAGTTTTTTATGAGCGGAGTAAATTAAGCCAAAGGCAACTTTTTCCAAAAGATTTTCCTTTTAAAAAAACATCCGAAGCACTTGTTTTGACTGACTGCTGAGCACTAAGTTTGCAGGAGAGCACGGCAGTGTGCGAGTGTTGGAGGTGTGCGGGTGGTGTATACTCACTGCTTGGCACACGCTTGCATATCGCGTTTGATTGATGCCGCCAACAAAGACCCCGCAGGTGAGGGAGATGTGGAAGCAGAGGTTGACCAACATGTGCCAAAACTTGCGGCTCACACGCACAGACCTAAGGTCACGGAGACAACATATCACAGGATTAAAATGGAAAAAAAGTCTGATGAGCAAGCATTTCTTACTTATCAGGACAGGGACAGTTGTTTATGTTGAAACTGATCTGGATAGTGGCAGTTTTATCTTTACTCCACCCACGCTGGGCAATATTGACTATGTTTTCGGGATGACTATTGGTTTCTAAAGACACTTTTACAATAACGTAATTATGATGGAGTGTAAAATGCATTTGTCCCAGACAAACATAAATACAGTTGAATCAATTAAAACGGGGCTCTTCAACAGGGGGACCCCTAGGTTTTTTTTTCAAAAATTAAAGTCTTAACATGAATCCAACACATTATTAGCAAATATAAATCCCCACTGCTTACTGGCCTATAGGTAAGGTAGTCACTAAAGCCATTCACAGATGCAGTTAATCCTAAGGATTACAATAAAACATGATTTATAATATAATGCCAACAATTATTAGGCTCAGGGGCGTCGCACCCGTGGGGGATGTGGGTGTTTTAACACCCACACTTTTCCCGGTGAGAGGGTTCAACACCCACACTTTTTCTGCAGTTTTTCCACAGTTTTGCACAAACGCCTTGCGTCGAACTGCCGCCGTAGCTACGTCGTAGGCTGTGTGTAGCGATTATATTGCCTGAGTGAACAGAATTGCGTCCATAGCAACGCTCTGTTTTTCATGACAACGGTGTGTTATACTTCGCAGCGGTCTTAACAGACCGCATTCTACATCGAGGAGAACTCGCAATTTTTACGTTAATCTTGATCGCTATAAGTATGTGAGTACTGTCGATAGCAAAAAAAACCGAGCCGAATCGGTGCTAGCTAACTGGAGCTGCTGCAGCTAATGCCGAGAGCTCCCACTTAGCTAAAACGGAAGTTTTGGGGGCATATCATAAAGAGTGCCTTTGTGCCTCTTAACAGACACAAAATGCAATTAAAATGTCTGTGCAACATGAACAGGGCCCTTACATGACAACAAGATGCGTTTTCAACTCAGACATTGTTTAAATTCACCTACCCTGTTGCTAGCTGCCGTCTGGGATGAGTGAGTGTTCAGCCAGGCTTCGGTAATAATCATCAAGCAGCAGTTCCCTGTGTATTTGTAGCATATATATCCATTTTGTGTGCGATCCATCTGGCGTTGGTGAATAGTAGTCTCTGCAGTGGTGAACTGTGTGTTAGTTACCTTAGCCAGGTTAGCAGGGCCGACCGGCATCCTTCTAATTCCTCCCCGCCTTCCTCACCTGCCGCGGCCGACAACAATCCACGGGCGCCCGCTGGTCTGGTGGATGTCCTCCAGAGGACAGTTCATGCTTCCGCGGCAAGATTTTTGCGGCGAAAAAAGTTTATTTCCCCCTCAAAAATAGGTAACTGAGCACTGTAGTGGTTATGATCATATCAGTGACTATGTAACTACATGGAAACGGGCCAAATGATGCCTGTTTCTTGTACAGTAATAGCGTTACTGAAGGCTAGCTCTAGCTCCATAGGTTACTCCAAGCTTCTTCCCTTGTGAACACCTCCGCTCTTCACTCTTCTCACACCACGCTCCGATCTGCACACTGATGTTTACCTTTTCCTGCTACAACAGAATTCCTGCGGGACTTCAGCGCAAGACTACAGTAAGCCTTCTGTAACGCTGTTACTTTACAAGAAACAGGCATCATGTGGCCCGTTTCCATGTAGTTACATAGTCACTGATATGATCATAACCACTACAGTGCTCAATTACCTATTTTTGAGGGGGAAATAAACTTTTTTCGCCGCGAAAGCATGAACTGTCCTCTGGAGGACATCCACCAGACCAGCGGGCGCCCGTGGATTGTTGTCGGCCGCGGCAGGTGAGGAAGGCGGGGAGGAATTAGAAGGATGCCGGTCGGCCCTGCTAACCTGGCTAAGGCAACTAACACACAGTTCGCCACTGCAGAGACTACTATTCACCAACGCCAGATGGATCGCACACAAAATGGATATATATGCTACAAATACACAGGGAACTGCTGCTTGATGATTATTACCGAAGCCTGGCTGAACACACTCACTCATCCCAGACAGCAGCTCGCAGCTAACAGGGTAGGTGAATTTAAACAATGTCTGAGTTGAAAACGCATCTTGTTGTCATGTAAGGGCCCTGTTCATGTTGCACAGACATTTTAATTACATTTTGTGTCTGTTAAGAGGCACAAAGGCACTCTTTATGATATGCCCCCAAAACTGCCGTTTTAGCTAACGGGAGCTCTCGGCATTAGCTGCAACAGCTCCAGTTAGCTAGCACCGATTCGGCTCGTTTTTTTTGCTATCGACAGTACTCACATACTTATAGCGATCAAGATTAACGTAAAAATTGCCCGCAGTTCTCCTTTAACTCTTTAATGCTGCTGGTACAAATTGCTATCGTAATTAGGTAGATACAACCCGAGCCAACGTTAGCTAACTGAACCTATCATTTAACATTAGGCTGTTAGCTAGTTAGCTAGGTTGTCTTTTTGCCATTTATGTTCGTAAAGTTTAATGTCCGGTGGCATTTTTATCTCTTTTTATATGCCGTTACTGTAGCTATATGCGTAACGTTAGCAGAGATTTAGAAAATGGTGTGTTTATCAGTTGTAACTACAGGATCTGAGGTAACTGCACCTTTTTAACTTCACTAGCAACGTTAAATGAAAGCTAATACGTACGAGTAGTTTCCCATGTAAGAAGTATAACGTTCCGTAACATTAGCTACGTTATAGCATTCATAATAAACGGATAAACGGATCATAATATAATTACGTATGTGCTAATTTGCATAAATAGCACAACAGATCTAAACATTGGGTATAGTCAGGTGAAAATGTCTTGTTGACATATAACTGTAAAAGACTTAATGTAAAGGTCTGAATGGAACCCATTTAGGCTACCCATGAGCATTAATACATAGAGGCAGGAAGAATTGCTTTAAACCAGTATTGATTTTTGAGTGTATTAAACCAGTATTATTGCAGAAATGGGGTTTGGGGCTGAGTCAGTGGGACTGTTTCTGGGGGATGAGTCTGAGGGAAGAACAAGGGTAAGGAGAATGCAGAAGACAAAAGGTAGGTAAAATAAAAAGTGAACCCCCAGAAACCCCACGGACCTAGCCCCAAACCCCATCTCTGCAATAATAGGCTAATTAATAAAGGCTGGTTTAAAGTACTTCTTCCTGCCTCTATGTATTAATGCTCATGGGTAGCCTAAATGGTTCCATTCAGACCTTAATATTAAGTCTTTTTCTGTTATATGTCAACAAGACATTTTCACCTGGCTATACCCAATGTTTAGATCTGTTGTGCTATTTATGCAAATTAGCACATACGTAATTAGATTATGCTCCGTTTGCCCATGTTAACAAACAGTACGATTATCCATCGTTTTTATTGTTAATAAACAAATCACATCCATCCCCCTCACTTTTGAAAAGCTTGCTACGCCCCTGATTAGGCTATTTTAATAACGTAGTATTCTGTGCAAAAAAGTTATGTATAAAGGCTTAAGGCCATCCTACATGTTATTGCAGGCCCAGTTTATTATGCAACTTCATTTTATACAATATATGTAGTAGGGGGTCCCTGCTCCATCTCTCTTTCAGTTAAGGGACCTTTGGCCTAAAAAACATCAAAGACCCTTTAATTACAGTACAGCAAATGAATTACCTGTGATGGTAGATGTAGCTGATGATAATGGTGAGCAGGCAGATAAGTAGGATGATAGTAGTGGCGTAGATGACTGGGTGCAGAGGCTGGATGCTTGGAGATAAATACTCCACACTGCTGAGGTCCTGCATGACAGATGAGGGGACACATCCTCAGTTTTAAGTAATATTGTTACTTCATGTCACTACATGGCATAACTAAAGAATTATGATGCTTATAGACAACTACAAAGTGCCAATGGCAATTTAAAAAAAAAAAAAAAAAAAGTGCTTTACATTACAAAACTAATGGCAGGATATAGGCCATCTTTCCTGATGTTGATCACTGGAAAGACATCCCCACACAAATGCCAAATTTGCCTATGCCATACAATGAACATGAGGAATAACCCAACCTACCATCAGCAGGCCGTAGTTGCCCAGAGAGTTGCAGGATATGGTGGTGAAGTTGTCATGATGGCCCATGATGCGGCAGCCGTCGCTCTGCCATCCTCCGTGGCCTCCCACCAGGCTCAGGTTCCAGCAGGCGGACACAGCATCTGAGCCACGGGCGAACCGCCGCAGGGTGATGTTAACGGGCGTCCTCAGGAGACGAACGGACATGCCGTCTAATGGAAAACACAGACGGGGGGGGGGATCAGAAATGACACCTATTTGGCTATTTGGTTCTTGTCGTGCTGTCAAGTTTTGGTTGCTTTGTGTGTCACTGTTTTGTGCCAGAATATTTTCAGATTTCTCCTCGCTGTAAAAGCCCAAACATATTAAACACTTACGACTACACCGAAACATTATGACTTACCTATCTTGGCCATGATGACAGGGGTGGCAACACTCCTCCTCTTGCCACCATCAGCCAGTTGGGAGGAGTTGCTGGTAGAGGGAAAAAACTTGCCGTTGCGGAGGCCCAGTAGATGGAGCTTGTAGACCGTGTCCTCTGCCTGCCCCGGGACTGCAGCCAGGCTGAAGAGAGACTGAGGTAGCTGCAGGGAAGCCTCCACAATGGTACTCTGTAGGGACGAAAAAATGCATTCAAGTAAAAATCTAATCATTTCATTATTTTTGTACAATAGATATATTGTTTTGTTTAAGTTAAGCATTTGAGGATCGTGCCTGCTGCAATCAAAACCAAACCCCACAATGAAACCTCGCCCAAAACAACCTGCTGACAAATGGGAATTATCTCTGAAAGGAGCTGACCTTGTGAAGGATGCTGGAGAAGGAGCTGGTTGTGTTGCATTTGAAGGTGAGCTGGCGGTCCTGTCCGGGTGTGCGCTCTGGGCTGGGCCTCTGGAACAAAATGCAGGCCATGCCATTCCAGTCGTTGGCCCTGACAACGTGAGCCTCCAGTGCTATGTTGGGGGATGTCTGGAAGGACAACAGGAATAGTGACGTTTTACTCAATTCATTTAAACATTGTGTTGTGCAACATGACATAGAGGTCCTATTTCAATCGTGCAACCACAAGTGCAAAGTGCGTCTCCAAGCGCACCTGCTATTTTGTTTAATGTAGGTGCAGCAGCGCAAAGTGCAAAAAGGCTGGGTCAAGTGGAATAGATTTCAGTGGGTGGAGTGATTTATAGATACACGGTCAGCCAGTCAAATCACTGGTCTCATCACTCTGAAAACAGCTTCGCCAAACACAGGGAAACATGACAACAGCAGCTCAACAAATGTTTTTTCTAGATGGTGCATAGTGGCTTGAAGTTCACATACAGCACCACAAATCTATAGCTAAAGGCAGATGGTGTAGTGTTGTTATTTAATTTGCACAATGAGTGTAGCTGCCGGCTTGGGACTTTGTGTGTGGAGTGGTCAGGAAAATACAAAACCATCTGAGTGCTCCTTGCACCGCCAAAAAAATAGGGCCCAAAGTGCTGTTGACTAACCAGGGAGAAGACCTGTGCCGTGGCCAGACGGTAGACAGCGATCTTCTGGAGGCAGGCGATGATGCGGGAGCAGGCCATGGCTTCACGCTGAGCCATCCAGAGCACCCTCTCGTCGGCCAGCATCAGGTTACTGGCCATGCTTACCATCACCTCACCCAGCTTGGAGACCAGAAGAATGTTGACATGAGTGAATACACACATTGATGCATTCACATCGCAACAGCTAGGAAATTCATGGCACTGGCTAAGGAAAAGTGGTAATTATAACTTCTGTGACCCTAAAATGTTGACTTACTACATGTAGCAGCAGCTCAACGGCTTATATTCTAAATTATTGGAATGGAAAATTAAGATGTGTATACGTTTAGCCAGAATATTGTTTGTATCAAAACAGCCCTAAACACATTTGAGGGAGAGACTTGACTCATAGCTAAGTGACTATTGGAAACAAATTTCAAGCACGGTGTTGCCCAACGAAACTTTTTACATGCTTTAAAACTATATTGCTCCTCGCCTACAGCAGTAACATGCTAGGAGCTTCTTTACTTGGAAAACTTTTCTTTTTGTTGGCCTACAGCTGTGCTGAAAGTTGTGACAAGACATCCTTTCTCATTAAACAACATGACAACAAACAGCTGTTGGACATCAATCTATTTGTCCTTGAAAGGAATCCACCGTGCAACGCATTCTACTGTTAACCCACCCTTGTAAATAAGTTCTCAGACATAAGAGCAGCCACCAAAGTACTTACATCTTTAAACTTCTCAACAAACTTGCCAAACTTCTCAATCATCTCAGCCACGAAGATGATGTCCATCTTGTCTGAGAAGTTTGCAGCATCGATAGTGTACACCAACAGGCGGCGAGCCCTGGCCACCACGTTGCTCTCATTCAGAGGCATCTAGCACAAAGAGACAGACAGAGAGAATACGTTTGTATCGGACTTGAAATGGTCCAAGCAAAGAGACACACGCAGGTAGGATAAGATGAACTCAGAAGAGTGAATTCATATTTGTTGGAGCCATTTCATTGGCAACCAGTGTGTGACGCTGGGGGTAGCAAAGGTTTATTTAAATGTGGACTAACTGCTTCAGCTGCGTTGCGCACAGTGAGGTCACAGTTTTCTTTGACCGTGGTCACGTGGTATGGTGTCAACGTGGTAAGATGGAAAGGAGAATTGTTATTTTGTTTGATGAGTTTTTTTTATTATTTAAAATAAACGCACTGACATATCCAACTTGAATGTTCAGATTTTGGACAATAGGTTGTTATGAAGAACGCCATCTACACTAGGGGTGCATGATATATCGTTGCAATATTTTGTTTATATTGTGGAGCGCTGCGTCCCGTCCGCTGGCTGTGTGGCTTAGTTGTGTTCGATGTAGAGCCCGCTTGAAACGCTATAATGATCATGTTTCATTGGCCAGTTACCGTGCCACTTGCACATGTTAGTACACGTCAGTGCACGGGTCCAGTACGTGACAAACCCTATGGAGCATACCACGTGTGTGCATATTTCGACAGAGTGACAGTGTAAGTGAAGAAATAGAGATAACTAAACGGAACGAATCAGAGAAGCGAAAGAAAAAGTGTCCTGTTCTCTTTATTTATATATTTTATACTGTCCAACCAGTAAAACATGTCCTGTTCTGTAGACATGGTCCTTATTTATTTATTCATGTTGGACCAGTCCAATATGACTGTCAGTTGAAATAAACCTTGTGTTGTAAGAAAACTTGTTTTATTTGTTATGAATCTATTTTGATGCGTTTTCCCATAACTTTTGTAATTTTACATATGTTTAAAAATATCGAAATTAATATCGATATCGCAATATCACATTTTGTCAATATCGTGCGACCCTAATCTACACCGGAACCAGGCGTACGTTACCAACCAAAGAAGAAATGTGCGTCAACAATATTGAAGAACTGAGTAAGAAAGGACGGTGATTAAGGGTTTATAACAATAGCGGAGTCTCATTAACCAGATACAGACCTGGTTGATGACGTATAGAAATCTCGTGACATCTTTTTGGAACTGGCAGTGGGAGTAGTCATCCTCCGCCCACAGCCCCTTGCGATCACAGTAACGCCACGCCCGCTGCTCTTCCCCCGAGCTGCCCGAGTAGGTGCCAGGGCTGGATGCCAGTCTGTTGCAGGGGAGGTAGGCTCGGATCCCTGCCAGGGTGCGCGGCCACCTGGAAGGAGCCAAATAAACACAGTCCTGCTGTTTCCGTTCCTCAGATACTGATGTATGCAACGTCCTTGTTCTCTCCTTACTTTTTGTAATGTGTGTGCCATCAATAGCAACAGAGTAATGAGCAATGATTATGGCTCAAGCCTGGAAGTAATTCATATGTTTAACCACAAGGGGGGGCCACAGTGCTTGACTTGACAGCATGCTATACAATTAACACTCTAAATATATTGGTTAATAGTAAAATACTCCCTTTGTGAGAGTGGATCTGTGTATACATTTAAGTATTCAATTTAATTCTAATTATATAATAATACTATTATTATGAATAAAGCTACTGTTTGCTTTTGTAATTTAGTTTCTGAAATGCCCATTAAGGCATTTAAAGCCAAAATAACCAGCTTTTAAACACAGTAAACCTAGGCAAAACACAGCTCTCTAATCACATCAAATTTAATATAAAAATCTGGCTTTTACATCAGATAGAGGTGCACTCGATTCTCAATGACACTAGCAGAAGTGAGTAGCTCTGTGTCTGCTTATGTGTGGGTGTGCACTCACTTGAACTCTCCTTTGTTGTTGGAGACGCGATCAGGAGCACAGTACTGAGCAGAACTCTCCAACACCACTATGTGGACAGTCCTGGTGGTGTTGCCTCTGCTTGTCCGGACCCGGCACTCCCAGTTCCCAGTAAAACCGGGCTGGATGTTTGAGATGGTCAACGCACTGATGGGAAACAATGAAGGAGAAATCAGAAGAAAAAAAATCAGATATCATGGCACACCTGCCAGCCTAAAGGGAAATCCAGCTGTGACAAAGCTAAAGGCTTTCTATAGAATAAAAACGAAAAATGCTGATAGTACCATGGAACATAGTGTCAATGATTTGTTTTCCTCATATAATGGCAGCGATTACAGGCAGCACACTCACCACCTTCAGTTAGCATAAACATGAATGTATATTTCCATACCTAGCAATGAGAGAGCAGTTCTGCACCATGCGCTTTTCAATGAAGATGCCTTGGGCGGCGTCGGCTTTTACTATTCGGCCATTCTGGTACCACAGCACCTGCATGTCCTCGGCCACAAAGGAGGCCTGACACTGGAAGGGCAGGCTGTCCCCCTGAAAGACCACCTGACGCTGGGACGGAGTCAGCTGGAAGGAGGGCAGCTCGAGTGGAGCATCTGGGGAAACCAGACAAAAGTTAGCAAGAGACTCAGGTAGTCAATCGTAACTTGGTTCGTATTTCTCACAAATCATTTTCAATTCCATTCGCTCTGGACACACTGCCTTTGTGTTTCTCTTTCTGAACACAGGGAAACTAAAAACAGTGCCCTGAATTCTGGGTAATTTGTCATTCATATCAGGTCACGGCTCCTGCGAGATCTGTGCCATGTATTACATAATCCCTCAATGTGATGAGTGCCAAACTGATAAGACATGAGCAAGTACAAACACAGGCAGCACTGGCCTGGGCAGGCCTTTTCTTATCTCCTGTGTCATTGCACAAGCCCCTGCTTCCCAAACACCGCCTCATAATCTATGTCACAACTCAACATGACTTATTTCAACCTTTCAAAATGTCTGAGACTGGACAAATAACACATCAGATAGTGTCACTGAAATGACAAATGATTCAGTTTCAGAGTTACAACAGCTACTATTTTAGGGTGACACCTTTCTGCGGTGTCAAATCTTTGTTTCTGTGTAGCTCAGGTGTGTGTGTGTGTGTGTGTGTGTGTGTGTGTGTGTGTGTGTGTGTGTGTGTGTGTGTGTGTGTGTGTGTGTGTGTGTGTGTGTGTGTGTGTGTGTGTGTGTGTGTGTGTGTGTGTGTGTGTGTGTGTGCGTGCGTGCGTGCCCCTACCGCAGGTGAGGAGCTCCGGCCTGATGGAGGTAATGAGCTGGCCCTGGAGAGACTGGGGGAAGGCGCACTTGGTGTTCTTGACCGCGATGTTCCTGTCTTTGATCCAGCGCAGCAGCCACAGGAGGTTGCAGTCACACAGCAGGTACGGCGTCTGAAACTCCCTGTGGATGTATAGAAACACGTATCTTACGACACATCTTGCATATCTTACAGACGTCCCAGTCACACGTCGATGCTTGCATGCGATTTTAAGTACACAGCAACATGCTTCGTATCCTACTCACAAGGACTTCAGAGACACCAAGCTGTCAAAGGTCCCCTGAGCCAATGAAGAGAACATGTTCCCTGAAAGGTTTCTGCGAAGGAAAATTATAAAACACTGATCATTTACCCCAGTCTATTACAAACACATGATTATATAAATGTCTGTTGTAGCACACAATTTATATATTCGTAAAAGTACTAACGACTTACAGTCTGATCAAACTGGTGAGGCCCTTGAAGATGTCTACGTTGAGACAGCCGATGCTGTTGTTGGACAAGTCCCTGTAGCAAAAAAAATAGTTTTAGGCTTATTTCTTCCACATTTGAAAAATAACACAACACGACAGCTTCAATAGTCTAAGAGACAACCAATTAATTCGATGCAATACGGCCGGGAATGTTTTCCAACAAGATAATTTTAGATTAGTCCGAGTGTATCATGAGAAAAAACTGATAAACAGGAAAATGTCGCAGAGATAAAGCATTAAAAAAAAGAGCCAAGTTTTTAATACAGACAGGTTGAGGCAACAAGCCCAAAACTTCAGCTGACAGGTTTACAACGTTCAAGGTGATTTTAGATTATGTGTCTGTGTGGGCCTCCGGGGGAACCTACACATCAAAGGCAGAGGAACACTCTGGGAGATGATTAATCGCCGATGATTAATGTCAAAAACGTCAAAAGTGTGTGTTTCTCCTCTGGATGTGACCTGACATGATGTCTCTGGCAAACATCAGATGGAAGCGTACGAGACTGCTGGCGCCTCTCAGAAAGAATCAAACGTGAGTCCACTGCCGAACACGGAAAAAGACTGATCCTGCCTCTGGGAATTACACTCAGTGTGCAAACACTTGGAAGTAGCTGCGAAGAGGAAATATTCTATAGCACACCATCATCTGATACAGGGGTATCTACCTGTGGGAAGGGAACCTCCAAACACACACCCCACCCCGCCCATACGCCAAAATGCATGGGTGTCACAATCAAGTTATTCTTTATGTTTTAGGCCACGTCCACACGTACCAAAACAATCCCCCCCCCCCGCCTTTTCTGCTACAGAAATTCACCAAAGAAGGCGGAGCATGTGCATAAAGCTTGCGCGCTGTATACAAACAGATAGTAGAAGAAGAAGAAGAGGTTGAAGGCTAGAGGTCGAGGGGTGTGGCGATGACATCATCGATACGCAAGTATGTGGCTTCGCCGTCCAAACGAAGACGCAAGGGCGCCGTGTTCTAATTTTTTCACCCTGGGACCAGGTTTCAAAAAAGTGCGTCTTCAGGCAGTGCGTTTACAGGATTCGTTTGGACGATCGGCCAAAACGATGCAAAACGTGTGCGTTTACAACAAAAAGCGT
Source organism: Sander lucioperca (assembly GCF_008315115.2). Lineage (NCBI taxonomy): Eukaryota > Metazoa > Chordata > Actinopteri > Perciformes > Percidae > Sander > Sander lucioperca. Next base: position 24,217,133 of record NC_050189.1, read on the forward strand.
TTCCGTGTGGATGGCCCCTTGGTTTAGTTGGTTTTTTTTTTAGGTTTGTTTTATTTCTGTGTCATGCCAAACATTTGGCCCATCCCATATGGGATTACAAGACACCACTGTCTTCCGGTCTCACATACGCAAATCATGTGGAGAAATACATGGATAATAGAAGTAGGAAAAAACGGTACACAAACCATCACGCACAAAATATCTACAGATCATCTTGGTAAAGAGCTTTTTTTCTCTTCTCCCAGATAACTGGCTAATTTATATGTTTTACATGTAAACGGCCATCTCAGTCTGAGTCAGTGAGAGCATCATCCATATTTTCAAAATCAATACCTGTTTTTATCTTACTAAACGCAGCATCACGCTGTTCACAATAAAAAGGACAGTAGAGAAATATGGAGCTCATTTTCTTTATCATTTAAACAACATTTATAGTAAAAGTGTTACTATACTACTATAATACTGTACTTTTGAACTCTTATAATTAACAAGATAAGAAATAAGTGGTAAAAATGTGATATTTTGAAATGAAAAAATATTAGTGCAGCTTTAACACTGCTAAAAGCTAAACATAAATAGCTTTGATGAGTTGTCTAACATTAACATTATCCAACAATCGAACTTTAGGCTCTTTAACTTCCCAGAAAAAGTGTGTTCTAGACCTACTCTGTAGTGTCCTCTATGTGTGTTTACTCTATCTGTAAAGTGTCTTGAGATAACTCTTGTTATGATTTGATACTATAAATAAAATTGAATCAAAAGAAACCAGTCACAGTGACTCAAAGGTTCAAAGTCACAGCACCTTTACAACAGCTGGAACGCATATCCTTCTGTGAATGATCCAAATCACTGACAAAGTGCCAAGTAAAAGGAACAAGAGCCTGGGAGAAGAGACACAATATTACGTCAACCCGACAGCTAAACTGTATCCTGAGGTGCTCGAGGAAAGCTATAACTGTCAGGCATATGCTAACATCCGAACATTTATGTTATTATTGGTGTTGGTCCTTAAGGTACCAGCTGGGGAATTTACTGTGTGAGGTTATTAGTTCCACTTGGGAGAGAAGAAAAAGCCGCCTTTTGCAGTCTTGCCAATTTGTGCCTGCATTGTGTGTCAGAGGAAGAATTACACAGGATGGAGGGGGGGGCTCCCCTAGCTTTAGGCATACTTTCATCTCACTTGATCGCCTGGGTTCAAATCCTAGAGTTACAGCTACATCAAGGGACTTAAGACAAGAGGGTGAATACTATTATTTTAACTCACTTTTACTGTGTTAGGAATCGTTATGAACGTACTTAAAGGGGCACTATGAGTTCCTGCATGGTTTCAGCACGATTTCATTTTTGTCTCAAATCGTAGGCATCTCTCCTTCATCCACTAGCTGCCTGCCCCCTGAATACACTGTGAAAAAGCCCGGTCTCGGGAGACAACACAGCCAATCACCGACAAGATGGTTGGGGGAGGGGGTGCTTTTAGAGCAGCAGCCTTAATTTCAGTGAAAAAGATGCACTAACCCCCACCCCCTCTCCCAACTATCTTGTCGGTGATTGGCTGGAACGTGGTTTGTTGTATTTTGGTGCACAGCCTGTGCCCCTAGTGTAGGTTTGACATGTACGACCCCTGTGTTGTCTCCCGAGACCGGGCTTTTTCACAGTGTATTCAGGGGCCAGGCAGCTAGTGGATCAAGGAGAGATGCCGACGATTTGAGACACAAATGAAATCGCGATGAAACCATGCAGGAACTCATAGTGCACCTTTAATGCATATAAAGCAGATTTTTCTAGTCTGGCTGTGTACCTATTAATGAATCAAGTCTCTACTCTCCTTCTACTTTTACTGGACGACTGGTATTCATTACGAAAGACTAATCTCAAATGTGTCTTTCAACCACAGGCATGTGGCCTGTTAACAGCACGGAGGACTGTCTCAGTGCAGTGTTTCAGTTGCTGTGAATGAACAGAAGAAAAAATAGCCCAATGTGATTAGGCTCAAGACTGTTCAGCTGTTAGCGAAATGTAGAGTAAAGAGGGCTCAGGCCAGAGGAATCCATAGGGTTAGTGTTACAAATAGTGTTGAACATTGTGAGTGACAGGGGCGTTTGAATATACGGTATTTGCATGTGTGGAAAATGTGTTTGAACTGTGTGTAAAAGGTCCAGACACACAAAGCCGATAATCGGCCGTTGGACAGTCTGGCGAGGTCAGTGACTCGAGTCTGTTCGGTGTGTTCCCTGCCGTCGTCGGCCTTCATTTTGGCCGATTTGACATGTTGAATCGGAAGGCGGGCACTGCCGGCAGTCGGACTCAAATGACCCATCTGATTGGTAGAGTACTAACCCGGAAACGGGGAGCGGAATGAGCGTGACTAGAGTCTCTCAAAATCTTTGTTGATCTGAAATGAAGACAGATTCAGCAACTGCATGGCCTATTTCTCGCTTAAAATGTTTTGTGAACCATTTTAATAAAATATGAGATCGTATTCTGAACAAGCGATGACAGTCTGTCTTTGAATTTCCGGAGAAACCAGACCCACGTAACGTGTTCGTCCAATCAGCTGCCGGTTTTCATTTTTGGGCGACAATACAGATTAGCGCCGCCTGCTGTTATGGAGACGTATTACATCTCGTGTCGTCACTTTGGTGTGTTCCGAGGCACTTTTTTGACCAACTCGGGGAGACTGATCAGTCCAACTGCCTTTTCTGCCGAGGGTCGGCCTTCTGGTCGGTGTGCCTCGACCTTAAAGTGAAGTAAGGGATACACTTGTCTTTTGCCAAGCGTGTAACCAACAGTACACCTTACATCCGAGCTCAGAGCACGAATAAAGAAGCCCAGACAGACTGGGACCAGCTGACTACTTTTAGATCAGACATAAGTCCTGTCCTAAGAGTGCAAGTGGAGCGTTTTCTACATGCCAGTGTAGACCTGGTTTAAACTTGACGTGGACAATATTTTTGTTATTTCATAAATTCAGGGAAGAGTTTGTTTTTCAGCATTGTTTTGGTTTAAATTAACAATGATATAAATGTATACTTAACAGGGACCTGAACGCTGCTCAGGTAGCTCAGAAGAAAGCCAACTAAACAACCCCTGCTTGAAGGTTGCTCGGACCATTCCCAAACTGGTGGATATTTCAAAGACTGGCTAGAGCAGAGTCAAAAATAAGGACACAAAGAAATGTAGAGAAGCATCTGCCAAATGTAGGTCAAATAAATGTGATATAAAAACTGGTAAAATTCTATTTTTAAGTACTTCTTGCTGCCATTAAACTCTGCTGCAATTTTCCAAAACTGGGGGGGAAAGTAGGGTGGATGTGTAGCGGTGGATGCCAACCCCAACCTTTGATGTAGGGCTTCTGTGTTTACATTCCCAGGGTCCGCCACTACTTCATCCTCTCCTCATTGGCTCATCTATTCTATGCTCCCTCCCTTTCACAGTCAAGTGAGTGACAACTACCCTTTGAAATTAACTGAGGCGGGCGGTGGGGCCAATTAAACTTTGTTACCCTCAGGCCAAACCAAAACTGTACTATGGAACAAACAAATCCAGGCGAGGTTGCAGATCACTCTGTGGGGATAAGGAGTAAGTCTTTAAGAATAACTTGTCTGTGGGGGTGAAGATTTTAATATGCAGAAGACATATAGGCATGCATGAATCCATCAGTGTGGGATAAATATGCAATGATGATGAGGGGAGGGGAAATGAGTCCAGGTCTGAGCCAAGGAGCTGACTGCCTTCCTGTCTCGCTCTTATTGCTCCGCAGCAGCAGCCAAGCTCAAGTTTGTGTTGGCAGCGGCTGGGTACTGTCGGATGATTCCAATTCATGCTGTGTGTCTCTCACACACATACGCACAGTTTCTGACCTCCCATACTTACACACCACATATCCCAGATGGACCGTATTCCTTTTTCCCCTGCATATCAAAATTATAGTCACATGACATTCATAGACACCACACACGTTTATATATCCAGCTTGTTTTCCTGTAGTGTGTGAAAGTATATAAGGCCTCATGCTGTCTGCAGTGGTCTCTGGCATTGGGCCAGGGAAAACAAGGCAGTAGAAATAGCCTGCTGCTTGACCATGCTCCCTTATGGACACTGGATACACTCGAACACGCACACCACATTGCATAGATAGATACAAAACAACGGCTGCAAATACAGTACAATATATGATTGCGTCATTGCTGAAAGCAGTCTCGGACTAAATACTATTAAAACAATAACACATAGAGCCTGCACAACCCAGACACTACATTGACTGTTCAGGAATTTGTAAAAGCTTTGGAACCGCAACATATTTTACCTTTAACAACGCTGGAATTTAGATCTTTTGGTTGCGATAATAAATGAACACCTTAGTGAAATCCCAGAGGGGCTAAATAAGTGAATGTAGCACACACACTTGCAGAAACCACATTAAAGAGACAGTGAGGCAGAAGCTCCACCACTACTCACAGTCTTTTGAGTGTTGGCAATCCAAGGAAAGAGCCTGGTTCAATACGACTGATCACGTTACTCCGCAGGTCCCTGTGGGAAGAAAAAATAAAAAAACTTTCATGAGCAATTCAAACAACAAAATAGCATATCTGCAGGGATTAGTCCATCATCAAAGAGAAAATGAATCCGCAAACACGTTGCTAATGAATTAATCATTTAAAGAATTTATATAATAAGAAAACGTGGGAAATATTAACTTGTTTCAGCTTCTCAAATGTGAACATGTTCTGGCTTACTTGCCGCCCCACCACAGTTACACACAACTAAATATCTTTGTGTTTTTGGTATGTTGGTCATCTGGGTACTTATGTTAACATTTTTTGAATGACATTTTATAAACCAGGGGTCTTGAATGTGTTTTAAGCCAAGGACCCCTTAACTGAAAGAGAGACGGAGCAGGGACCCCCTTCTACATCGCAACATTTGTATTCAATTGTATAAAAATTAAGTTGCGTATTAAACTGGGCCTACAATAAAATGTAGGTTGGCCTTATTGGAAATATTACCAGACAAAAGGTTCGGTAGTCTGCAGACGGATCCTTAAATATACTTAAAAAGTCTATCTTGCATGTACATGCATTTGTTTTTCTATCCAAATGAACACCCGGTGATCATTACTAAACAGCCCCCCCCACGCCCCCCCCACCACCACAGAGACACACAGACCTCCCTCCCCTGAGGTTCAAAGGCTTGTGGTCATAGAATTCTTGCGGCGCTCACCTGCGCTGGCACTGCCCTAGTCACTCATTACAGCGGAGGTTCAGGAGGCTTTCTAGTCGCCACCTGAACCCACACAAAGGACCTCTGGGTAACTCTGCTCTTTTGATGTGGAGGATCTGTCATCTGAAGGTGGGTAGGTGGCCATAGATAAGTCATAGACAAAAAAAAAAAAGAAGAAGCTGTTGCTTGTTAAAGCTTTTGATGTGAGCTAGCAGAGCTGGCTTCTCTGTGCAGTGTGTTGAGAGAAAAATGGGCAAGCACGACAAAGAAATCAAAAACATCCTTGCAAGAACTTTATAGCTAGTGAGAGACCATTTTTGCCGTGTGTATTGAATGCACAAAACCGCCATGTTGAGTCTACTAATTTGAAGCTAATTTACTTTCATGTAAACTTTGCTTGGAGTTGCAGTTGTTGGAGTTGAAGGAAAGCAACAAACAACATCAGCCACCCGATCCAAGTTATGAATGTAACTGACTGATGAGTCCAGAGAAAAGCTCTTCTGCTCCACATTGGCTCACTGGTGGTCAGATGTGCAAACCACAAAATTAGGTTACAAACAAATAAAGAACAATGTCACTATTGATACTGTGAATATTTTGACATATACAAATTTCTGTTCTTAAAACGTGAGAATTACATTTACTGTATTCAAAGTTTTATTGTCATTTTATTAAAGCTAAAACAAACAAAAAGTGAATGAAGTTTTGTGGCTTTTAAGGTTGCGATATTAAGAAGGATAACTAAAGGACAGAGTTACTGAATGATATCTGCAAGTTGTCTTCACAGATCAGCTATCATAGTCATGCTGGAAAACCTGCAATATTACAAAAAAAAGAACACTAGCTCTCTGAAACTCAAATACTTTGGATAAAATGATCAAATGAGAGTGAACCAGTCCATGTTTAACCATCCATAACTGCACTTCAGATTCCAACAACCGCTGACCACACATGACCTGGCACCTTTTAAATCTATTTGCAGAGAAAAAATGCCAGGTTTTCTCGACATGCTCATATTGAAATAGCTGGCGGAATATTTCTCCGTGTGTTCCAGAACTGTTCTTGAACTGGCCCCAAACCAAAGGGTGGTTTGCAGCTGCTGCCATTTCGAAGGGCACACATACGGTCTTTCAAAGGTGTTACTTATAATAAAATTAAAACATGTGACATGGAGTTAAAATGAACTGGAGTTCTTTCAAGTTTGTTTTTGGCATCATTTTCTGGTGGATGGTTACGGAGGGTTCCTGGCATGACGTTGACATTCTCTCTGAGGAGAACTTAACTGGGTTAAACAAGCCTCAAGTTGCAAAGAATGATGGATGGCTCCTTTGTTAATAGATCACAAGAACTACAAAAAAACATAACAAAATGTCCCTTTACTGTACAAACTCACTGAAAAAGTCCATCTCAAAGCGAGACCATGCAACATCTAGTAGTACTAAACAAACTTTCTGTTACTAATAAAACATTAATTGTAGAAGAAATAAATACGCTCAGGAATTCTGCTGCAACAGCCTTCCATTGTCTGGTATGGGCTGTAGCTTTTGACTAATATTAGCACACGTGTTACTCACATTACTTTGGCAGTATGCTAATTTCATTACGACTTGTACTTGTGCTACTGATTTAGCTACTACGTTTTAGCATTTACCATTATCCCGTAATTGTCACTTGTGGACACAGTGGCCGCTGCTTTAAAGCGAGACTATGCAACTTTTAGTGATGGTAAAACATAGTGTAATGGTAGTACAAGTGGAAAAGAGACATTAAGTCAGATAACTAACTCACTATTGTCAGCTACACAGAAATATCTACATTGGGTTTGCAAACATTAGCTAACATTAGCCACCTGAACTTCTGGTCATACCAGACCAAGTAAGGCTGTAGCAATAACATTACTGAGTGTATAGAATTGTGCTTGGGTGCATTTTGCTTATGACTTAAACTTTTCATTTGTAAAAAGAAGATTGCGTTTGAAACAGTGACATAGCCTCGCTTTAATCCAACTGGTTAAGCAAATTAGAGCTTTGTCAACAATGTCCTTTCAAAAAGGTGCACTTGGTAAAAGCAGTATTGCAATATCCATTTCAAAGTAACTTTATATTTATGCGTCACTTGCTTACGTAGTTACTTTCACAAGTATTGTGCCATCCATGAATAGACAACAATCACTTATTCAGGAAACACTGCACACTAGAGCCGTTATCCTTGCTCTGCTTTCCACAATAAGCGTTCCTCCACAGCAGCGGATTTAGCAAGGAATTAACATGTGATGGTCGCCTAGCTTGGCTCCTATTTCTATGAGCAGGAGAGTGATAATGGGGATTCTGTGTGGCTTATTTCCAAGCAGGGGCACCTTTGGCCCCGACAAACACAGCGGTCTCCACAGTTACTTTGCAATTTCATGCAGAGTGCCGGATAGGCGTAATCAATTCTCTACCCCTCTCTGGCACTCACGGCCAGCTGCTGTCTAACTCTTCACGACTGCATACAGGCAGTCCAAATGAGGGAGAGTTTCTTTGGGGACAAAAAAAAAAGCTGCAACGGCAGGAGAAAGGAGGGGTGGAAAGCAAGATGGAGAGTCTCTGCTCATTTAAACAGACTCGAGAGTTTGAGGAGAAAAATTGAGTGTGATTGAAGGTAGGAGAGAGGGTATTGGGACATTTCAGTGAGAGAGAGGCTTCAGCATTCAGTGAGTGTTTTTGGGAACCGTACTGCTGACACCTCTGGCCTTGGCTTGGCCTCATTACAATGACAAAAGCAAGCTAGCAATCGCGCTTCACTGGTTGAGGGTGGACAGGAGTGGGGTGGGGGTTTCTGAGGCACAATGGGAGCTGCTTTTGGAGGTAAACTTGCCTGTGGATTGATATGGCAGGCAGGACGGAGTTTACAACCAAATTGACTGGCCATTCACAGACAAAGCACATAAGTGCCTTTAGGGCTTTCTATGTGGAGAAAGATCAAAGCTCCTTTTTCTTTTTTACAAATTCAACACACAGCCTCCTGTTTATGCTCTAGGCCTGAGCTCTAAAAAACTAACATCTGATCCACTGCAAGAGCCAACAGGGATTTCTACTGAAAATCTATGAACAAGCTAGTCTTAAAAAAATGGGACAACTCAAGAAAAGTCATGCAGAACAATTTAACACAACACAACAAATTATGACCACAAGATTTAAAAGAGGACGAAAGGCTGCAGGTGCTTTATACCAATAATGTACAAAATCAAACAATTGTAGAGTCACATGCTGTATTTCTCATAATTCTCCATGCCAAAATTGACAAAAAGTGTCTGAAGACGTTGGCCAAATTATTGGTTTTTCTAGCAAATATGGCCCAGAAAAACAGAAGTCTGTAGGTTTTTTGTTTTTTTTGTGAAGAATAAAATCAATGGGCATCAGTGATCCATTATATCAGACGATTGGGGGCATATTTGAACCTAAATCTGAACTAACACCACGAGGCTAAATGTGTTTGGCTTCATATGTCTTCTATATCTCTGGTCTTTTTAACCAGACCCAGAAGACTGACAGGGAAAACATGCCCTTAGAATTCCATTTCAATGCAGTCATGTGTTATTGTAGCCTTGGGTAAAAGCACGGCCATTAATGGTCTGGTTATTTTATCTGCATGAAGCCATTCCAGAGCGATAAATCACCCATGGCCCATGTGTGGGCCCGGAGCCGTTTTCTTGAAATCTCTGTAGGAAGGAAACACAGGTGATGACATTCCGATCTCGGAAGTCAGAGAGTCGCATGGCATGAACGACATCTCTCCGTTGTTCTAGGAATCTCAGAGAACATACATGACTAAATGTCTTCACCATCTATAAACTAATTTCCTTCTACTGACACTCCTCTGCCACATTCCGTCCCTCAAAAAAAGTTCTCCTGCAAGATAAAGACTTTACAAACTGTGTGAAACACTAGTCTTACTGTATCGTGGGGAAGCAATGATGATGCCTATATGTTACTCCTGTAGAAGAAAGAGGCCACCATCCCCAGAATAACCAAACAGCTGTATGTTGAGAGTATGTCACCAGGCAGACAACAACCAACCCTAGGGGCTACACCTATAATTAGCCTTTTCTAGTACCATCTCCAGTCTCCCCCCATAGACTGATTATCTTGACTGAGGCTAAGTGCTGTGTGGGTGCCTACTCATCTTCTATGACCTGGATGTTCCACTGGCATGAGGCCAATGTGTGTTTTACAAACCTACTCCACAAGCCCCAGCTTCACTTGTGGAGTGATGGATGGTTCCTGCTAATGCACTGATAGATATAACGTTAAATATTGTGAAGGTAGTTGACAACAAAAGCCCCACCATTGTGAGGCCCATTGGTAATATTTCATGAATACATACGGCCTTAATATCTGCTTTGCAATATGGAAAAACATTTTTAAAAATTTTTTTTTCCAAGGTTTGAACCTTAATGATGACTTTCAACTGCTAAGCCAAATTTACCTAACAAATGCACGGGAAACAAAATAAAAAAAAAAAAGGTTTAGGCATGACTGTAAACATACATTAAAGTGCTCATATTATGCTCATTTTCAGGTTCATGATTGTATTTAGAGGTTATATCAGAATAGGTTTATGTGGTTTAATTTTCAAAAAAACACCATATTTTGTCGTACTGCACATTGCTGCAGCTCCTCTTTTCACCCTGTGTGTTGAGCTCTCTGTTTTAGCTACAGAGTGAGGCATCTCACTTCTGTTCAATCTTTGTTGGGAGTTGCACATGCGCAGTAGCTAGGTCAGCACTACAAGCCAGTCAGAAGTATGAGGGCGTGCCATGCTAGCAGTTAGCCTAGGCGAGCATTATAACATGTGTTACAAAGTGACGCACGTTCGTCACGGAAGTAAAGGCTGGACTACAATAGAGCTGTTTGGAGCAGTTTGTCAACAGTGTTTTCTGTTGGAGATGGGAAGTCCCTTTGGGGTGGACTTTGGGCTTTTCCACTTTGTAAACCTTTTACATGCACAAAAAGGATATAGAACACAATAAAGGAAAGGGAAAAGCCAAAAAGCATAATATGAGCACTTTAATGCTCGTGTAAATTATTAGCAGAAGAGGGGAAAAACTAATAATACTTACAATTTTTCCAAAGTAGACAATCCGAAGAAGGATCCATTTCTGAGTTCTTGAATCTTATTGTTGTTTAAAATTCTGTGGAGAGAAGAATATGTATAAATGCAAAGCAACAGAAAAAAATACAACTACTGAAATGTACATCATATGAATAAAGTCCACAAAACATTGCATTTAATTATAATTAAAAAGATATTTTAATTGCCTTAATAAAAAAATGTCTTTCATTGGACCAAAAACACCTGTGTCATTTTTTTTTTTTAAGACTTATTGTGTCGCATATTGTCGGCAGCTAAAATCAATGTTTCTGTCAACTTATCACACTAGGTCCAATGTAATATAGGTCTACATTTAAATTTGCCAAATAACATGTTTGTATATAGAAAACCAGCAACAGCACTCAAAATATCAACAAGGAATGTGTGTTAATCAGCATCTGAGCCCTCTTAAGACAGGTAGGCTTACCAAAATGAGATAGTGATCTTTCTGTGAAGCCCCTTTGACTAACAGGTAATCAAATCATATACCAGAACCACCACAATAACTAGCCTAAATATATTCTAACAATAAGAAGTCTGTTTTTGATCAAACAAAGTCAGCTTGAATCTTGCCATTATCTGACACAAAGTGATACATTGTATGCTTATTCATAATAGCATAGTAAACAAAAACAACCACATTTTTAATTAGGGTTACATCTCTAAAAAGGGTCTGTCAAGAGTATTTAATAGGAGACCCAAACAAAAACCCAAATTCTACATACTAGGAAAAGGTGTTCTACAGAGAACTTATCATAGGTACAGCTGGACTTCGACATAGTTACAACACTGGATTAAATGTAATGTGATATGAGGCAACAAATGTAGATAACATGTAGATAATTATAAGTAGTAGCCTGAGGTTTTCCATACATATCACTTCAATACAAGCAACAAGAACACATCCTCTTACAGAAGAAAATCGTTTTAATCTTTATCACCACAAAAATAAAAGCAAGCTTGAGAAAACCTCCAAGTCCAAGTGTGAATTCTTGATTGTTTCCTCCCTGGGTAATAAACCAGATTTTATTATCCAGTTTATTCCCCTTGCATACCCAGCTGCAAAGTAAAGCTCCACTTTCTGGGCCCAAGTCCCTCAGAGTTCCCGTCTTTCTCCCCAAACTACTCCCAAAGGATCTGGGGAATCAATAGCACTGTCAAATCCCAGCAGAAAACCCAAGCAGGGACTTGTGGTTAGCATACGTTTCTGGCCAGCTGGGATGGGATGTGGGTGGGTGACATACATGCTAGTTGCACCCACAACCCGGGGCCAGATTGGAGTCATTATGGGGTGTTGAGGGGTTGTTTTATTACAGGGTTGGACAGTGGAGACTTATTGGAGATTTGCTGCTTGGCTCCCTGCCTTTCAGTGAGAGTGCACAAACAAACGGTTCCTGTGTTTGACTGCCTATATTTTGCAGACTTCTGAATGCTGAAATGGCAGATGTTAAAACACGGTGATGTACAAGGCTGCAAATTCTATCACTGCCTATGTACACATGATCTGATGATATAGGCAGAGACGCTGGGCCTCCCAAGATTGTGGTCACAAAAGTCTCATTTATATTGCAGAATAGTTAGCATACCAATGGGATGCATTTATCATGAGGCCTGTGTGAATCAAGGAATGTGGCACTCAATCAACACAATAGAGAGTGTGCACAAAACCACCTTTCAAAACAAAACAATAGAACTGCAGATAATACCAGTTTTGGGTTGCTCATAATGTTTGGCTGACAGTGTTGGCAACTGATGCAAACCCTCAATTCAGAAAAGGAAAGACTCTTTAACAGGAAAAAAAATTAAAGAAACCTCAAGAAGAGCAGAGGAGGAATCCCTCTTTCAGGATGAACTGAGAAGCAATAGATGTTGTATACAGAATAGACCAAAATAGCAAAACTTTAACATGGAAACAAAATTAAATATTAGTATAATTGGATCGTAAACATGTATATGAATATGTTCCAGGAGGATGCCAAGCAACGTCCAGGTGCCACCAAACATATAGTACCTGAGCCACCGTATCTGTCATCTTTAATGACAGTGACAATCAACTTTTTTTAATGGCATTATAAGCCAAATCACAGACGTAAAAAGTAGATTATGTCCAATTGTCAATTAGCAAAGATGTATAGCACACCCTCAACAACACTGATGTTATATTTTTGAGGTAACATACAGCACCATTAGGCCTTTTAGCTTAACTGAAAGCTGTATAATTAGGTTTACAGAATTATGAATGTTGTCCTGGGAAACATTCAAGTCTGGCTGCATAAATACACATCTAGCCTTGTAGAAAGAGAGTTCTACTGAGAGTCACGAGCCCTTTCTTGCCCTCTTTCCATCCCTCCCTTATTTGCATGCTTTACCCTCCTTCACTTCCCTTGTCCCTCCCTCTTCCTCATGACAGGAGTGTGACCTCGGTATGTTGGAAACTGCTGCGGCTGCAAAATTGAGTGTTCTTTACACTTGCATTGGTGAGAAAGAAATACCACTGCTGACTATACAAGCAATGTACATATAGGAAATCCTCAAATTGTATGGAGAGCCACTGAACCACCTGCATCTTCTCCACCGACCTCAGGACGTATGTAACTAGACAGTCTGCTTCCTTACTGCCGGTCTCTGGACGTCGGCCTGAGGTCTCCAGACTGAAGAATTGCATATGGAATTTCTTTAGGCTAGGTCTCAAACGATGGAGGAGGGGAGTCTCCCTTATCTTGATGCATAGATACGACATGCTTGAGCTCAAGCCAGGAACAAGCTGCAGGGGGATCCTTAGCAAATCTCACATCCTGTCTCCCAATACCGATGCAATAAATCTCAACGACATTTATAGAAAAGCTTGGTCTGGAACCCTAATTTCTACTGAGTCATAGAGGAATATAAAATGCATTGGCCTACATTTCAGCTTTCCTTCGATTTGAGTAAATTTGACACTATCAAAGGTAGTCCCTTTTTCATAAAAAAAAAAAAAAACATCTTTGAGAGAATTTGCCTTAGGCTGTAGGCGCATTATCAAGAGGACTGTAGGCACATTATCAAGAGGACTACAAATGGCCAGCCAGTACACACTCCCCTCACAGGCACATGGCGTTTTAAGGACAAAGCTAACTGGTGCTCTCTCAACACTTTCTTTATGCTCAGAAGGCTTTTGGTCATATAACTCCCAAGAACAGAAAGCTGTAACCCTTCAACAGGTTTTCAAATAAGTCTCAGGCTGCAGTTGAGCTCATAAAACCCCTTCTAGGGTGACCTGGAAAAGTCAGCCTCAGCTCAGGTGGAAAAGGGAACTGGTCCAATGACTGACTTGCCAAGGTAATTCTTGCCATAATCCAGCAATTTCTTGTTCCACTCATCATTTTTCTGCAGTATTTGGATTTATTTTGAGAATGGGTACCAAAGGGTAAAAACTGTGCTATAAGGATTTTTGTATTACGTTTTTTTTTTAAAAAGGGATTCACTTGAGTTGGGGCAAGGTAAAAAGGGCACTTGTCAGACAAGCTGTTAGTGCCACTTCATTCTTGTAAGTCAAACAGTAGGCCTTGCAATATCCTCTTTCAAAATCCAACAGGACAACCCATTAGAGCAAGGTATTCACCTTATAGCTCTCTGTCTGAATGGAAAAATGATCCACTATGCAAACACCAGGATGAACGCAGATGAGCAGTAGACAAGAAGGCACTGCACAGCCTTAGCTCATATCTATGCACTAAACTGAACTGCTTGTCTGGGATTAAATGAGACTTGGGGCAACCTGGCACAGTCAAAGCTCAACAGGTCTATGAAATGAAAGGCTGCGAACTGACTTAATGTGCAGCTGTCAGTGCCTCGCCTTTGGGATTTTGCTTTCTTCTGCAAACACCGCAGAACTACTATGAAAAACACAGGGGCATTCCTTTAGACCAATGGCTTGCCTGGAGAGCAACAAAAACAAATCCTCTGAGGACATGGATGACAGCAGGCACCTGTGTTCTAGTTACACAAACACTTCCAAAGGCTCCCAGCATGACATAGTAGCTTTTGAATGTTGGGGAGAAGAAAAAAAAAAAAAAACATACGAGAGGATTGACATAAGGACTCAACACGCATTCCAAACAAAAGTCTGCATTTACCATCCGTTTTTTTAAGAAACGTCCCCACAAGCATGAAGCCTGAATAAAGTCTCAAGGAAACCAGGTGAGAATGTAACCCTAACTGCCGGTTTGCACTGCTGTGAAACAAGACCGTTTACTGCTCTCCAATGTGTGTCATCAAACTGTGTGTGCTTTTTCCTGCAGCGAGGGAGGAAATCCCTGCTTTCTTCCTGACATTAATCCTGTGCTGCTCTGTAGAGGCCAAAACCAGGTGCGCTTATTTGCACTGTCCAACCCAGGTGCGCCTGTGAAAGGATCCTAAATACATTAAACAAGACCTGTAAAGAAATAGGAGCTGGGTGAGTACAGAAAGCTTAAATTTAGGTCAGTTTCTGTCTGCATGGGTATGTAGGCTGAAACTTAAACAGATATACAAAAATAAAACACCCATGTCTACACCCATATAGACGACTCACACAGCCCGATTTAACCTTCCGTGTGAGGCAAAGGTTAAATTCAATTCACATTTAAGTCTGGTAAAAAAAAATAACAGCTACTTAAGTGCGTAACTGCTCGTGTACAGATAGGCATAGTTAACATAAAAGGACAATGTAAGAGTATGACATATAATGAATGGAATGGGTCTCTAATCACACCTAGCTTATGCTGCCATTTCTGGCAAGGCCTTTAATTAACACACACAACATGGCATGTCAACACACAAATTGAAAAACACCCATACAACAAGGGAACTCCAGTAATCCCTTTAGCAAAACAGTAGTTGAGTAGTCAGCTGTGACATTTGTAATTCTGTGTAATGTTGTTAAAATGGAAATTTGTCTTAAGGGAAAAGTAAACCTTATTACAATTCCAAACTAACTTAGAGATATGTCTACTAACATTAACATATTATTATATATTCAGAGAACATATACACGGAAACCCAAAGGACTAGTTGCAAAGCGTTCAATATCCCTTTAGAAAAGTCAAAGAAACATTAAGATGCTTGTTCCATGAAAGTTAACAAAGTCTACTTCTTTTCATTTCTTGAAATTAAACTAAACAGTACCCTTAAAGCGCTGGATAATTTCATATTTGGTAAAATTCATGAGAGAAAAGCTAAACGGGGTGAGGTCTGCTTTGGCTTAACAAGGAGAAATAATGGCTGGTAATGCTCAAGCCTGAGAAAGGTCCCTAATAGCTGAGACCTCTGCTTAAGTTAATTGCAGTCCAGACCTGCTGTGTTTGGGCCACGGTCAACCCCCACCACGAGACAGTAAGGGAGTCATAAAAAAGGACCACTGCACCTACTGAGAGGGCAATCCGATTTTACACGTCATAAATTAACACCCAAAACCTGTGCAGTCAACATAAATTGCCGTTTCATTACTCACGTCTACAGGAAATTGTGAAGAACACTTGAAGTAGTTCTGTTGTTTTCCTACAATGGATGACAACAAATGCCCCGAGATACAAAAGCGGAGACTGCAAGGAATTCCTGAAAGTTGCACTGCTTTCGGTCTGTGTTCTCTAATTTAATCTTACTTGTACTTTGGAGGCTGTCATCTACATTGCAGTGCTTAAGCTCAATTCTGACAGACCCCAAGCTCACTGAAGACAGACCGAGCAAACACCAGAACAAGATGGAAGGCTTACTAAATTACTTTGGAGCACACCATAGCTAAAAGAGGTCAGCATAATTTAAAATTCTAGAAATACCTGAGAGGACACTAGGTAGAGGAAGGTAATGGGGATCATTCAGAACAGAAAAAAATTAATTCAAAGAGACAAGTTAGTTTCTTGAGCCAGGTAATTCAACACAGTGAACATTTTGTTTTATTTTGTGGTAATGCAGTTGAGTGAACTGATTTCCAGTCTGTTGTGTGGTGCATTTATGTGTTGATGGGAAGCTCCAACATCTGGGATTTCAGAGTCAGCTCCTGACTACAAGCAGCATCACAACAGGTAGGCTGTGTGTTGAAGCAAATTTTGAAGTGCCTTATGATGAACTCCTAATGGCTGATTGATACTGTTAGGTAAAACATAGGCTTACAATATGGAAGTCAAAAGAAATCAGGAAATTGTTGTTTTTAAAGGATATTTAGTCAAGATGCACATAGCCTGGACCCTGGTTTACTGACGGGCCTTTTTGGATTTAATATTCAGTTGAATGGTTGCAGCACGCTGGCCTAATTTGGATATTTTTTGGCTCCAGTAAGAGATAAAATGACCGAGCTTAACCACAGAAACATGGTATCACAGGCAACATGTTCGCTTATTTCTACAATTTTCCAAATCAATATGCTCGTGTCTGCATTTCTATGCTACAATGGTGTAACGTTGTCAAGAAATATGAATCACTATTTGGTTACCTAACTGCAATTGTACTTAAATAATGTCTTGAAATTACTACAAACCGATATGTATGGAAAGCAGATTTAAAAAATCTTTGGAAGGTGCTTCAAAGTAATATACATGTGGTTTGTGGTAAACTGGTTACAACATGCAAACTCACTTACCTTACCAGCCAAATTACCCCTTTCTTTCCCTGGAGTCTATTATTTGCTTTCTACTCCTGCACCCTGCCCTGGTATTCTCATATTTCCCACATCGCTCACCACCACCACAAAGCACAAGTGCACACTGGACACACAGCTTTAAATGTCTGTCTTTTTGCAAGTTTCGTTGGTGTCAGTTATTTTGTTCTGACAAGCACCCTCTAAATAAAACCTAAATCAAAACTGCTTTTTGAATTAAATCTGGTACGACTTGAAAATCAAAAGTCACCATAGTAACATTTAATGACCTCAATCAATGAGATCATGAAGAGGTTTGTAAGGGAAATCCACCTGTGCTCAGTCAGTTGTATGTATATGTGTGTATTTACGAATTGTGAGGGTGGCCACACAAAGACTAACACATGTAACGCTCATGGCTGGTGTTGTGTTGTGGATGACATACAATCACAACTGCTGTTTCTGAATTATAAAGTGAACTTTCTTTACTTTAAACATTACCAATCAAGGACCAAACTAAAATGCCATATAATCACTGTATGTACTTGTACACTTCTTAAAACACTGACCAAAAAAAGTTCCACGTGAACTAGATCTAACCCCAGCAGAGAGTTTATATTTCAGCCAAGTGGAAAAAAAACACCAAAAGGATTAACTCAACAGCACATGGGCTCTTAGCTCTATTAAAATGCCTTGGAGGTATGGTAAGAGATAGTGTCTTGTATGAACACTGATTTAGTAGCCAAAATATCTTCCTGTGTGTGAATCACTACAGGAAGACAGGCAGTTACTATTACATAGGGTAGATTTACACCATGGCAGTATGCAGCTGTGAAATAGTGATGTATGGCTGACATGTCATTCAAGCCAGATTTATCTTTCCCTTATTAGAAATACGCTGGATGATATGGAAGTTAATCACACATTCAGGTCTAGATATTGATCAATTATGACCTTTTAGAAACTGTAGTTTCAGTTGTATTAGGTATCACAGATATGTTTAAGTCCCTGCATTAAACTATTTAGAAGAATGAACAGGGAATATAAGTAACGTTCACGTACAGCCTTCAGCAGCGGATAGTTGAAACCTGGTAATAAAACGTATAGATTCAAAGTGTAGTATTAAACGTGTTTAGGAGATAGGAATGGTGTGTTTTAATTAGCTGAAATGAATGCAAAATGCATCTTCTGTATACTCACAGCGTGACTGTCCTGTTGGGGAAGGAGTCCGGGGGTAACACCTGATGGAGCTCCATGTTGCTGCAGACCACTTTCCTGTCGGACGACAGGCTTTTCCCACCGCTTTTCGAGCGTTCATCATATGATTTGCAATCAGATGATACCGCCGAACCACCACCGAGCAGAAAAATCACAAACAACTGCAACAGATCCACCCTCATTTTCACACACGATTAGAAAACCACTGCAGCATTGGAAAGAATGTTTTGATACTAAACGGGGCAGATGGGTATGCTAGTTGATAGCTAGTGAGGAGCTTTGTTATGAAAAGGTCCCCGTTAAAGACAGAAATGAGACCCTTGCCAGTATCTTGTTTGGTTCAAGCGAGCCTTCCTCCTCCATTTCTCTCAAAGCTTTCCCTTTGCTCGGCGGTATTCAGTCCGACAGAGGTGTTCTCCTTTGTTTGCCAAACGACTCATTTATAATTCCCTTTCCATCCTGGCGTGAGTGTTTATTTCCTCCAACCCTACGAGTCCGAAAATGTTAAATGCCGAGTGTGCTGCTTACTAAATAACTTGTCCAGTTGTTGAGAGGTTTTCTTTGTTGGGCATAGCGTGGGTCCAATTCAGTGCTGTCTTTTCCACGGGAGGCGGCTGCAGTAACGTTAGTCCCAGGTTATCCTTCACTAACTTCTGGAAACTCGCCAGGATTTTTAAAACACCCACTTTAATTTCCCGGTACTTTAGAATACATGCGGATCCAAACAAGCGGGAGTAAACTTCCCTCTTCTCTTCTTTTCCAGGGACCAACAGGAAACTACTCCGAAAAAAACACACACACAAAAGCGCTACAACAACAGCTCAAAGTGTCCTGCAAATGCCCGAAAAACCAAGTTTAAAGCTCTACATTGCTTCAAAAAGAATACCCAAAGTGGTTGTTGTATCTCGTTTAGCTCCACTGTTTCTTTGAAAAGTATATTAAAAAAACAGTTCCCTGTCCATTGAGAAGTCCTCCTCCCATGGCTCTGCCCCGGGTTCTACCATTGTCAAGTCCCTCGGAGTTCAAACCGTATCCGGTCCGCATTTCAGAATAAAACCCAAAGCAGAGACATTTTTGTGATCCATTCTGTTGAGTTTGCAATGGCCTACCTACACTCAGGCTTCAGTGGTGGAAAGCAACTGTACTCAAGTAATACATTTAAGGTACTTATACTACTTTACTTGAGGTTTTTTTCTCACTAACCCTCTATTCAGTCTCTTGGAGGCAAAGTCTGTCTTACTCCACCACATTTATTTCACAGTAGTTAATAATTTGCAGAATAAGACACAAAACCATTTACCCAACAAACAGTAGTTCAATTACAGCAACCACTACAGTAATATCCCAGAAATATTCTGCATAGGCTCATAGCCTACTGTGACACTTTTTTTCTTTTTTTTTTTTACTGTGGGTTTTTAGATCAGTAGCCTACCTCTATATACTGAGTAAAAATGTTTGACAAACAATCCATTTTCTTTGTTATGATCAGGTCAAGTAAGTCCCTTCATTCTATAGAAACTGCATGGACCAGAGGATAGCATTGAAATGATCACAGAGAACGTATGCCTTCAGGCGGCAGGCCATAATGCTTTCACCTCCAATATTTGTTTTCAGGACCTTGGCGTTCTTTGACAAGCACCCTTTAACCTTTTCCTGTCTGCACTGCATTTGTCACATTGTTGTAATGCAGCAAACGCAATGGATGATACTCAACAATCTGAAATGAATAAATGATTCTGATCTGACTCTCAGTCTGTCCACCAGCCAAATGGCTAGTGAATGTTTTTACCAGCCACTCAATAGATCACCATTGTTCTTTTGTCTGGTGAGTGAAGCAAATCTACCAGCCACTTGCATATTTTACCAGCATTTGGCTGGTAAATGGTGCTAATTTTGAACCCTGCTTGTAATGATTTATGATAAACCCCTCCCATTATTTACTAATATAAATTCATTAAAATACACAAAATGTCAAAGATAAATAATATGCAGTGCAGAGAGATGCAGAAAACCCAGGTCTTATTTATAGCCACCTTAATAATGTTATTAACATGTGTGTGAAATGTGTATCCGCGTGTGTGTGTGTGTGTGTGTGTGTGTGTGTGTGTGTGTGTGTGTGTGTGTGTGTGTGTGTGTGTGTGTGGTAGGCTACTGCATAAATTAGACTGTAATAAAAAGTAAGGAGACTATTTGTACATGGTGACAAGATGACTAACCCTCCTTATTATACTGTGTGCCTTACACAAGGAGTCACAAGTATGTTTTTTTTTAAAAGGAAGGGGTTTATTTAGCCCCAAAATAGCAAATTAAACTGTTTACAAACAAAAATGAAGATACAGTTTTGGGCCCATTAAAGAGGTCAACTAAACAGAATGTAAATCAAGCTCTTAATGCAAAAAAACCAACATAACTGACCCAACAAAGTAGAAACCAAGGGGATATACTGGTTGATCAGACCAGGTTTTGACACACAGGGCAAACTAACAATAACACATTACTAATACTACTATTATTCCCAAAACATTAACGTACTCAAGATTAACCAAAACAAAAAAAATACTAATGTAAATCAAGTGATAAGATCTGAAGAAAAAAGGAAGTTTCCCCATGACATGACTAACTTAATATAAATATCTATGATCACTATGCACAAATGTAGTTAGGTAGTGGTGGTACGCTGATGCATTTGTAAATGTATCAAATAAGTTTCGTTGCAATTAGTTACAAATTAGGGTTTGAAACCATAGCATGCGGTTAGGACGTCATGACTGAGATGTGATCGACTCCTGATTGGTCGGCCGGGTGTATGGGCGGGACTTCGACACTGCGACTTCATGTATCTACTGCGCAGACTCTGGCCCCAAATAAGCAAGATGGCAACACCTGTGTGGTCCTCGTTTTGGTCTTGTGGACTATGACCCTAATTAATACATCCGTGGTTGTGAATGACGCAGTGAAAACTACCAGTTTAAAACTTCTAGGAGACATACCGCGGAACTCAAACAAAACTGCGTTGACTCAGTATCCTAACGCTGAAAAAAAATAATGTTTCCAAGAGAGTTTGCGTGGGGAGCGGCAACTGCTGCGTATCAAATAGAAGGTAAGTTAGCGTTAGGTGACGTTAAACACAAGCTGTATGAAGTCTTAGTTATTCGTTGAATTGGACACTATCACTAACACGCAGTTTAATAGAATGATAGAAATACAACAAAGACTATAGTTAAAGTGTCACTCAGACTAGAACTTTGTGTCTAACGTTAACTAAAATAACAACAGCTGTTTTATATCTGTTAGCATCCTGCCTAGTTTGTGGGAATGTATATGTTAGGTTATATCCATTGCATATCTGTTTGGGAGATAACATGAGCCTTATATATTTCTAATATGTCAAACAAGGATGTATACAATGTCTCCTTAAATGTTGTATTAGATGGCACACAAGACAAACTACAGACTTGACCTTTCACCATTTATTGTTTGACCAACTCAGACTCTGAGTCAATGGACGAACTTGAACTAGCTCACAGGTCACCCTATGTAAAACTAACACACTTAAAAATAATCAGACCATAGTGCTTATATTCGAAAGGAAAATTGCAGCGAAGTTAAAACAAATCCGACTGGAGGTAAGTAAGCCAAAGATACAGTCAGAATGAATTCATTTAAATCCACAGACACACTTAAAGTCCCAATAGAAACATTACTGTGATTTCTTTTATGTCAACATCCTACATACTTTTATGAAATCAAACAACCTTTATGTGTACATTAAGGAGGCTGGCAGGCAGATGGCAAGGGACCAAATATCTGGGACATATTTTGTCACGAGAAAGGCAGAGTGTTTGAGGAGCACAATGGAGACGTGGCCTGTAACAGCTACGAGCTGTGGGAGAAGGACCTGGAGTGCATCCAGCAGCTTGGACTGACGCACTATCGTCTGTCTCTCTCCTGGGCCCGCCTCCTGCCTGATGGCACCACACCACATGTCAATCAAAAAGGTAATTCCATATCCACATTAGACCCATGCCATATTTGAATCCAAAACAAGAAAATGGAACAAGCTTATGTGATGGTTGTAGTGCTGTTTTACCTCATCACTCATAAATGGCAGTGCATTGTATATGTGTCCAACAGGTGTACAGTACTACAACAAGGTGATTGATGATTTGCTGGCCTGCAATGTATCACCTATGGTCACACTTTACCACTTCGACTTGCCTCAAGCTCTCCAAGATCAGGGTGGCTGGAAATCACCAGATATAGCAACCCTGTTTGACAGCTATGCCAAGTTTTGTTTCCAAACATTTGGTGACCGCGTCAAGCTTTGGATCACTATCAACGAGCCCTATGTGTGCGCCAAATTTGGCCATGAAGACGGCATCCACGCCCCGGGGTTAAAAGAACCAGGCACCGCCGCCTACCTGGTGGGCCATAACATGCTGCGTGCCCACGCCATGGCCTGGCACAGCTACAACTCCTTCTACAGGACAAAGCAGAAGGGTGCAGTGTCTCTGGCCATCAACAGCGACTGGCATGAGCCGTTACACGCAGGTTGCACCGAGGATATCGCTGCCACGGAACGCTACTTTGCATTTACACTAGGGTGGTTTGCCTGGCCTGTGTTTGTTACTGGAGATTATCCAGAATTAATGAGATCTTCCATCGACGCTCAAAGTAAGAAGATGGGATGCAGTGGCAGCTCAAGACTGCCTAGTTTCTCAAAAGACGAACCTGCCATTTTGGGCACAGCAGACTTCTTTGCGTTGAACTACTATACGTCTCGTAAAGTCAAACCTGGGGGAGGTTGTGGAAAGATGTGTATGGTGTGCGACCAAGATGCAGAAGTAGTTCTGGATCCATCCTGGCCTATTTGTGGTGTGTCATGGCTCGCTGTAGTGCCCCATGGCTTAAGGAAACTTCTCAAGTACATCAAGGTAAAACTAAAACTAGTGGTCCATCTTTTTGGGTCATTTTCGTTCATCTCCCTCAGTCCACATCACTACAAAGTATCCCCGAACACATCCTTTATTTCCAGAGTGAATTCAATCAGCTGAAATGTGAAGTCATTTTTCTTTTTTCTCTTGGTATCAAACTGAATTGACCGACAAGAAGACAAATCGCCTTCAACCAAACGAGTAGAACAGCCTGACATTCGTTTAGTGTCTTGCTATTGATTTTGTATGCGGTAATCTCCTTTTAACACCTCCAGAAAAACATTGATGCTTCATTAGTGCTGTCACATTGAATGAAACAGTTACTTTGCTGAAAGTGTTTGCAATTGCAATTTCTTGCTGTTGTGCCCTGTCACAGGCCATTAGTTTGAGCTCGGCACCGTTGAAATGCAGCTAAACGGTACACTGCAGACCAATCTGTCTCACCGTGGAATGTGTGACAGCTGAGATGCCTTGTTTGACAATAATATTTGCCCCATGACTTTCCAGGACACTTTCAACAACCCAGCAGTCTACATTACAGAGAATGGCTTCTCTCAGGTGGGGCCGCTGCAGATTGAGGACGTCCAGCGCTCAGGGTTTTACAAGGACACCATCTTGGAAGTGGCTAAAGGTAATGGTTGGTAAATCTGCATTGGAAATAAGCAAATGGCCGTTAGCAGACAGTAACAGGGTCCAAGTTAATGGGGCAAATGACAGTGAAAATATTATCTTAATTCAGCATTATGGAAACACTCTACATAACACTTTGGTGTCAGTCCTAGAGCTGCCAATGAATAACGGCCTGACAAATTTGGTTGACAATTGTAAGTAAGAATAATGCTCAAATGTGGTTTGTTACACCTTTACCTCTTGCAATTGGGTATACATTTAGCCACAAATAGTTTTGCACATCATTGACTTGTAATTCTCAGAATCCTTGCCTTAAGTTTTATTAATTTGAATGAAATTTTGGGGAGATATTTATGTATATCACTAAATAGTTTAAAGAATAAATGGTGGGAAAATGGATGTGTAATGGATTCTGATTTTCTTGATTCACAAAAACAGAACATAATTTTTATTACAAATAATCATTTTATGTTTTCAGACCTTAAGGCTCAGGAATTATTGCCCCAATGTAAAGTTGTTTGTTTTGGCACCACCATCTGGTCAACCAGTAATACATATGTTTATATGTATAGCAGGCTTGTGCAAAATTCTGAATTGGCCTCCATTCAATTCATGAATTTGAATTGAATTGACTCCACCCCACAGGAAGTTGAATTTGAATGAGGAAGTGGAATTAAATTCATTGCAATTCGAAGAAATTCCACACATACTCACATACATTCAGTGTTAGGAAGGTTACTTTGGAAATGTAATTTCTTACTGTTATAAGTTACCCATTATAAATGTGGTTTGGATTACTTTATTTGGATTACTTTATCAATGCAAAGAAATTTAATTTGATTAGTGACTAATTGAATTACACATTTTACCTCAGTAATACAACTAAATACAATTACATTAATTTTGCAATTGAATAAAATAATTTCATTACATGTAACTAGTCACTCCTCAACCCTGCATACATTTTGTTCCAAAATATAGATAATGATCAAATTCTTGAAATAAATTACCACCTCAATGTTGTTTAATTAGTTTTGTTCCAATGTTATTTTCATTTCAAAGTAATCAAATAACACCACCATGATCTTCATTCTGGTTTGGTTGGATTGTGTAACCGCTGGTTTTACAATCCAAGATTTCCTGATGTTTCTTCTGTAGGAAAAAAGTCCCTCAATGTAGATCACTCTTTAAGAGAACAAGTATTTCTATTTATTCCACAATTGACAAGAATTATTTTCTTGATTTACAATAAGTAAAAAGTGTGCTTGCATGCTTTTAAACACATATGATATCCAGTGTTGGGGCTAACTCCTTACGCAGTAATGCCATAATATAATCACATTTGGCTGTAACTGAGTAATGTAACACATGAATGTTACAGTTACTGTTGTGAGTTGAACGTGTTTAAGCCCTTTGTGAGCTATATGCCAGGCTCTTGCTGTGTTGCGCTACAGTAATGTAATGCGTTACTATCCATAGAGAATAACAAGGTAATGCATTATGTGTTTATTTTTTTAAGTGAATGTATTACATGTTCTTGAGTAGTGACCCCAACACTGATGATATCAAATATCAGTAGCATAATACCATCAAGAGATGGTTTTCAAAATAAGACTGTTAACTTACTTGTAGATGCCTTTTGAAATTTGAAGTAGCCTTGATGGAGCCACAGACTGGAGCACTGCAGTGTTTGCATATGGCTCTGTGGTTTCCAGGTGTTCTTGCTGGAATTGGTTCTTCAAAATGAACTAGTACAGATGACCTTTTAGGCCTGCTATTATGTTCCATGTCGCTGTTATTACAGGTGTCAAATCTATAAACATTTGTAATCTGAAGTTGTAAGGGACTTCTGAAACTTAAAAAGTCCAGTGTTGACCATCAAATTGTGTAGAAAAGAAGCTTTTAAACAAATGTCCACCCCAAATTGTTTGGTAACCATTTTACATACTTGGTTAAAGTAAAGCATTCTGGGAAATGGAGTCATGTTCCATCATGTTCCACAAAATTACAATTACAATAAATCAAACTTAATTATTTGTTCTGTGACAAGAGCTTTTAACATTCATTGCTGGGGGAAAACATTTCCTGTTAATGTAATCTGTACAAGTAGTTCAAACTAATATCATTTATAGAATGTGTAATGCAATCATGTCTGACATATATTGTAAAGCTTCATTGTTAAACACTTCACTTAAATTATGAATTTCTTTGAATTTTTATTGAATTGCAATTCTGCTTCCTTTAATTGAAATTTGAATTGTAATTCTAGATCCTGTTTTTGACATCAATTCAATTCAAAAATTGAAATGGAAGTTCGGAGTCATTTTCAATTCTGAATTGTGCACAAGCCTGATGCATATGTACTTTCTACTTGTAAATAGTTAATGCTCTTGGTATGCTTCAGAAATCTTGATGTGCTTATTTTGTGATGTTTCATTGATGGCTGTAGCCTTTCATGGTACGACGGTATACTTCTGTTATATTTATTAAAAAAAAAAATAAGGTACACTTGCATTACCCTTTTCAAATCTACACAATTAGTAAATATTTTCTGTGTTCTAACTATTTGTGTTTGTGTTTAGCTATACAGGAAGATGAGGTCAACGTCCGTGGATATTTCGCATGGTCACTGTTGGACAACTTTGAATGGGCTGATGGATTCAGTGTTCGCTTTGGATTGTTCCATGTGGACTTTGCGGACGCAAAGCGAAGCCGAACCATATACCAGTCTGGACGGGAGTATGCAAAGATTATCTCAAAATACAAATGTGGTCAATCCAAGTGAGAAGACGGAGGAATAATAATAATAATAATAAAATGATTAAATTTATACATTCTTAAAAAACTTAATCTAACTGTAGATCCAAAATGTATAGCAGCACTATTGTCTAATGTTTAGAAAATGGTCAGGGTCATTTATAGATATCCATCTTCAGCAGGGGACGTGAGGTTATGGGCGTAGAGTGTTAAGTTGATTCAATAGGATGCAAATCAGTATTCTATCCTGCCCAATTCAGTCAGTCAATCTGTACGAGATGAGTTCCTCACTCAGAGGGCTCAGGCAGCCATAAGACCAAGCAGTGGCTGCAGAAGGATGTGCATGAATGGTTTATCAGTGTTTTAAGCCCCCAACGTCTCTTTCCAGGCAGGAAGGCACTAGGATTAAGCAATGGTTTAGGTTAGGGTTAGGTGCCTTGAAGTCAACGGTCGCAGCGCTGCCTGGAAGGAGACGGTGGGGGCTTAAAACACCATCGAGCATATGAATGCATTGTCAGTGATTCGTAGCAATATTAATGGTGGCCTCATCTTGAATAACACCATTGTTATGTGCCTGAGTACATGCTTTCACCTTACGTGTATAGCAACCTATCCACTCCTTAGATCTACCTGTGAGTCAGATGAGTGCGTTTTTGATATGCAGCTATCATGACGAATCTGAAAAAAACAATACCTTTTTATTGTACTCTAGTGAATACTTAAGTAAATTCTGCAGTTTGTGGTTTCTGGTATTTGGAAAAAATAAATGACACCTTTCATTTCCTCATCCTTTTTATAGTCAACAAAAAAAAAGGTGCCATCTCACCTGTCACATTGAAAAGAACCCATCAAAGACTCAGTTATCATATTGCCGCCATGCTGCATAAAGCACACCCCAGTAGACTCAGAAGGGATGCCAGCTGAAAGCAACAGATGTCCTGCCACAGGAACAGAGAGTAATGCCATTTGTGTTCCCCCGGACAGCTGTGCAAACTCTCGACTTAAAGAAAGAAAAGAGTGAACAAGGCGAAAAGCCTCCCAGAGGCCTTCTGTTGATGCTTTGTGCATGCTGAGGTTAAGGTAGGATTATTTATATGGAGTGCTGAACAATGTGCTGTAGATCTACAAGGCTGAGAGAGCCAAATTGAATATTTGACATCAGTGACTGCAGGTGTGTCTCAAAGTGGTATTGTAGATCATTTGTAATGTTCTAGGTTCACGTTAAAAGAAAATGGCAATTAAAATCAACTTGATCTTTGCTCCTAACAGAGACTGGGATGAGCAGTTTGATAGCAGCTGTTTGTAAGCCTGCAGTGTCACCTTGTGGTATTAAAGAGAACTACAGCTTTGAATTCAACAGCCCAGTGTGTACATACTGCCCTTCACAATAGGATGTCACATGATGTGCTGCTTTGACTAATAAAATGCATGCTGTTGGTGTAACAAACAACTAAACCATCTCCCTAACCACAATACAGCATAGATTTAACACAATTAATATTTATGCTCTGATGTGAAGGAAAAAGTCATTTATATTCGGTGTTGGGAGACTTGTTTGCATTAATAAGTATGGTGTATCGTGACATCCAGTTGGCTGTGCATGTGCTGTTTTCAACAGATGTGAGTAATACCCTCGTGGCCCTCCTCCATCTATGTCAAGCCGAGTGAGATTCTCCTTTGTCTTATGATGAATAACAAGCTATTGTGGAAACATGAAAAATGCTACTGCCGCTCACATTAGAACTCCTTTGCAGGCTGCTTTGAACACAACGTTGAAGCACATCTCACACTATTTCAACGCTAATGAAGTTCATCTAATATCTGTGGCTCTGTCAGAAGCTGGTGACAGAACACAAAGCACTAAGCATTTACTCAACCGATGTAATCCTCAGCTTGTCAGGTGGGGATGCTGGTGGAAAACTGATTAAAAATCAAGCAATGTGTTAAAAACTTCCATCTTTTAGTATAAAAAAAAGATATATAGAGGTTTACTCCTCGACTCAGCGGGCACGGGTTCAACTCTGACCTGCAGCCCTTTGCTGCATGTCATCCCCTCATTTCTTCAGCTGTCCTGTCAATAATGGCCAAAAAATTATCTTAAAAAAAAAAAATTCTACCTGTCAGAAATCATAACCAAAGCAGGTCTGAATCATGTTTCCCATGGGCAACTGAATTCCCAGTTAAGAGTTGATTAGTAATTCCTCCCCGTATTGATGGATTCCATCTTCCTTCATCACTGGCTAGAGGTAGCTGTATTGGTGAAAGAAGCACCACTGCAGCTGAATTGATTGAATGAAATATGAGCAAGAAGTTGCTCTGCACTTAGTGAATGTTGGAATTAGCCGTTTGTGGGGGACAGAGGAATAATATGTGCCTATTGCAGGTTGGAAAGCTTAAAACATTAATTAGCATTTAAATAATTCACTCCTCCAGTCTCCCTAATAGCCCGACTACGAATATTCAACTTCAATTCATTACAGCGGGCAGAATTTATTCTGATTAGGCCGTGATGTAGAAAGTCACAGAAGAAACCGTTTTCTAAATGTGCTTTCCAATTAAGTGCCAAATATATCATGTGTATAGATAAGTTGCTTTTGACAATGAATTAGTACGTTTAATTGTAACATTCAATCACATTCACTGGCGGAGATTTACCCTGAGGAAAATTCTGGCAAATTACCAAGAGAGGCCCATTTGTATTTGACCAAACTTAACTGATTATATTTTGACAGACTATGAAATATTCAATAACTGGGAAATTAATTTTTTTTATATTATAAATTAACTAACTAATTTAGCTGGCTGATACACTATCTTCATTGTGAATTATAGGAAAAGCACAATCTTGTGTATCGGCAAAGTGCTTACAGGTGCAAAGGGTATGACTTCTGGCAAATAATTACCTTTTTCTATTTACTGATTATCCTCATATGCATATTCCCTGGAGAAATTGTATAATTAGATTGTTGCTTCAATAGCAAGATGAAGAGACATCAGCCACGCCCTTCCTCTAGAGCTCAGATACAAATCTCTCTCTTCCCTTTCCTCTCACTCTCTTTGTCTGAGTCTCTCAGTCAGCTGGCGAGGGACCCGCGAGAGGCCCAAACCACCACTCAGCCTGCCTTCTGTCTATTTCTTTCTCTCTTGCTCTTTTTCACTCGCTCTCTGTAGCTCATCATCTTCCCTTCTCCTAATCACATTGCTCATTTTCCAATGACGAGAGTATGAGAGAGGGAGGGGAGAAAAAAAAAAAAACAGCACAAACTTTCTAAATCCCATTGACCTACTTCGCTAGACATTTCACTGGGAATTCATAATAGTGCAAAAGAGTTAGAAGAAATTTTTTTCTACCCCCTCCTTCTCTTTCAGCTGGAAGTCACTTTCCTCACATCCTGTATTTGATCCTAGTATGACCACTACAGTACATTTTACAAGTGGATAAACGCCGCACCGTGGCATAACCAGCACTTTGGAGCTCTGTTGCCACTTTTGACAGTGGCATAAGAAGCATGACATCGGAGCTATAAAAAGTGCTTTGGAAGACCTCGTCTTTGATTGATGAATTTGGCGGTGCAGACAAGATTGAGGGGGATGAAAATTGCTAGGCCTTGAAGACAGGAAATGGAATTATGACGGACCCATACAGAGAACTAAAGCGGCGAGACAAAAAGAGAATAAAAAGAGAGAAAGGCAATTCAAATCTTTTTCTTTTAAGTCCCTCCCTGAGGGACTGCAGATGACCCTGCCAACCACTGTTGAAATTCTAACTCCCTTGAGTGTGATGGCGCCGCGTGATGGGAGGGGGTTCGCAGACCTGCCTGAAAAATTGAAAGCTCCTAGAATATTCAGCTAACCCTGTGCGCTCAGTTGGGGGTAGTGACTGGGGGGGCACATGCAGAAATTGGTATTCAGGGTCTGTGTGTGTGTGTGTGTGTGTGTGTGTGTGGTGGGTAAGCCCAGCGGTGGTGGCGAGAGAGAACCCCCCCCCCCCTCGCTGTGCGTGTGTGTGGTAACCAATGAGCCGAGCGCTGTGTCTTATGGGAACAGTGGTGGGAGTGCGAGTGAACATAAGTGAGAAAGAGAAAATTTATGGAACCTTTAGAAGCGAAGTGAATAGAACTGCGATGGCGGTGTAGTTATCAGGCCTGGATCCAAGCAGAGACTAATGACGTGGATATAACCTCATGCTCCCAATATGCAAACACAATGTCATCAACAAAGAAAGAGAGGAAAATTGAAATGCTCTAAGTCTCCTCTGAAACTTTAGAGACAGAAAATGGTTACCTGTGGGTTTTATCTGTCTGAAAATAATGAAAAAGAATACAGGGGGCCACTTACAGTTTGAGCGTTATCCCACATTTACCTTTGCCTTTCATGTCCTACTTCAATCAAACATTTAAAGTGACAGTTCTGGTTTATTATTTTTGTAGTTTTGACTACATCATTCCCATTCGTAATAATAATACCTTGCAAGTTATTTGCTGAGATCCGGGACACAAAGCCATATCCTTAAGAAGAAATCAAGAAACAAGCAGCCAGACGATTATGACCCAGGTTTGCCAAAAGTGAGGCGAGCAGTAAACTATCACCCGACTGTCAGTTGTAAATGTCCATCACAGCTTAAATAATGACTTCCTGCTTCAACTTTGACACACTGGACTAACATAGTTGTGCATACAGTTCTCATACAATGAGGGATTATTACCTACATTTTTGGGTGGTTTAGATCATTGATCCCAAATTCCCAGGACCTGGACCACTACCTCACCATGAAACATTCACTACTGGGCTGCAAGGAAACAATGTGATTCAGTAGTTACCTTAACAATTGTCAAGATCTGTCGGTGTTACATTTCTGTTCATCTCTTCTCATTATGGCCAAAACAACAGGATACTGATTTAGTGAGATAATCAGTCTGTCATCACCCACTTAGCTACTCTATGTACTATGTTTTGCTCTTGCAACAAGCTAGCTCACATGAGTAAAACCAAAACATGTAGAGCTTGTAAGAGTTTAACCCTCCTGTTGTCTTCGGGTCAAATTTGATCCGTTTTTAAAGTTTCTATATAAAAAATGTGGGTTTCTTTCAACCAAATTGCCGAAAAATAACACGGATGGTTCCATACACAAAACTGGCTGTGATTATACATCAACATAGGCTCCTCTGATCTTAACTATTAATAGTCAAAATAATTCATAATTTCTGGATTTTTTATAATCACAAATTAGTTATACAGTAATTTAATATGAATTAGGTTTATTGACAATTCCATAAAAAAGTGTACAACTAAAGTTAATAAGTTGGAATGAAGTTGGCTAAAAAGATGTAACACAGAATTGGGTCATAATTTATACTATGTGTTATGAACAGGCAAAACGGACGGAGGACAAGACAAGGTTTAAGAGAGCTGGTCTAATGTGTGTGGTATAATAACCAACATTGTTTTAGATAACTGCTGGTTTACTCCTGGTTTACTGATATTCTGGCTAAACTGATAGCTTGTTTACAATCTGACAATTTAGTAAAGTTTCTTGCTACCGTGTTATCGTAACCAATAGAATAGAAAAGAAATGGCCATAACTGTGAAAAGTACTTGAAAAAAACCCCAGGGATTTTCCTTTTAAAGTGCAAAGAAAGAAGCAGTTCAGTAACGGTAGGCTACCGTACACGCCACGTTACAGTATAGTAGATTAAGAGTTGTGAGAGTGCACCTTTGAATTGAGTTTGAAAAAAAAAAAAAAAAAAAAAAGTTCAGATATTTTCCTGAATCAACAAGTGGTTCCTATGGAAAACTCTGCAGCTCATCTTTGATTAACTGCACACGCTTTAGGTTGAGGCCATTTCAAGAGAGAGCGGACGCAATGGGCGCAGAGCAACAGTGCGCGCGGACTAATTAACTCTAAGTGTTGTAAGACATGCTCCCTTCTCACCCGTGTTGTCACTCAGGGTTTGAGTGGCGCTAATGAGAGAATTATCTAGCCTCGGACCCTGGTAATGCATTCAAATGAACACCAGCTGACCTGACCTATGAGATGGCTTTTTAATCTCACCACTTAATACCAATCAGACCTGCTTTCTCATGTGCCTACACTGGGAGGGCCCTCTGCTCCAAACGCTGCCATCCACTTTTTCCCCCACTGCTGATCTAAGGGAGAGCGTTAATTGTCTTGGATGGCTCGAGGGTCTCTGCTGATATTTTGCAGGGAACCTCAGGTGTGCCTGATAAAACAGGTGGATATGGCTTGGTTTGCTGGGCATCAAAGTGAAAGTGTTTGAGTGCAAGTGCATGCTTGTGTGTGCGTGTAAACCCCTTATCATGAGAACCCAGTTGAGGATTAAGAAGGTTAATAAGGTCATGAGTTTGCAACAAAAATCTGTGACATACAATAGAGCTTTGGCATTCTTGGATTACCATAATCATCATCCTTTGGTGCCCAAACCTGTGACTCAATTGTTGTTCTCACAGTGCTTCCAGATGCAATACAAACGTTCTTGTTCGGCTGGGGGAATTTAATAATTACCTGCTGGTAGTACCAATTTAGGCATTTATACTTCAGCAAGTAAGCCTGTGTTTCAAATTGGATCAAGGTATTTTCGGCGTGTTGTCTAGCAAGCTTAACTGTGATGGTTTGTTTCAGCCAGACAGGGCAGAACTTGTGGGAAACATGAGCAATAAGCCCTTTCAAGTGTTTGGGCTGTGGCCGTTTTTGTTTTGCCAAGTGCGCGCGGTAACAAATAGCAGATCAGCCAGAGTTCGAGGCAAAGTGGTTGGTGTGTTTCAATGTTGCAATGTTACAAATCTTGTGACGTACTCGGCGCATGTATGTTTGAGCGACTGTGTTCATGTGTGCCAGGGAGTCGAATGCAAGCTTGGGTACAACATCTGCTTGTGTAAACCTGCAAATGGAAGTTCAGAAGGCAACTGCACCCTCCTGGCCTGCAACCATCCCACACTTGCAGTATGCAGAAGTGTGTAAGGATAGGAGGAAAAAAACTATTGAGTCCAATATGCAAGGTCTTTCCACCTTCCTGAAGTCATTACAATCTATATTCTTATATTGTTCACAAGCAGTCAGGATTTGGTTGAATGGGGCCCAATTAAAAGGGATTTAATAGGATTTGCTTATTGCTGATTCATGGAGGTGGTTGCGATACCTTTGGTAGCAATTTCACTCTGCAGTGTATATTTTTTAAGTTATAGTTTTGAACGAGAAGTAAGCCCTTTGGAGTGTTGTCATCTTGAAGAAGTGTTGAAAGATATTATGCTGAATCCGCAATGATGAATGGATTAAATACATTATGCAGCTTAATTTTGTTCCCTATTATATTTACATACAGTACCCTAATTTCAAATAGTTTGGATCAATGCATATTGTGACTACATGTGTGATCAAACCTAGGGACAGAATGTTTCTCCAATTAAGCTGGGTGAAAAGTTTTGTAGTGATGACTTGCGCAGACAGACACACATACAGAGTATTCAATTAAGCCTTACTAGGTTGGATGCATTGTATAGCACATCTTAACATGTCGCTGGCTGACAGCTAATTGTACAGCAGACAATAAAGATCAGCTGGTTTGTTGTGTCACATGAATGTGTGTGTGTGTGTGTGTGTGTGGTAGAGTTGCAGCTTTTGTCTCTCTATCTCAGCCCACAGGCCCATTGTCATGCAGGCGCTCAGGTAACAGGCCCAGTCGTCACTCATCTGCCTGACGGCTGCTGCTATCTGCCCTGGCGGTGACTGATGATGGGAGTGTGGGGTGGGAGTGTGAGTGTGGTTAGCGCCAGACAGTGTGTTGTACCAAAGGGTTGTCTGTGGCAGGTAGGCAGGCGGTAACGGAGGCGAGATGGATACCACCCTGAGTAAGGGCTGGGTTAGAGGCCAGTGGGCAGTGCTGCATTCACTGACCGTGCCTGTGAGCAATATGCCCCTGTACTGGGCAATGTAAAGTGGAACTAAAGTTGAATTAATCCGTTTCCCGTCGTTGGATTTGCACTCTGCATCCCTATGCACCATTTCACTTTAACCTGACATCTGTCACTCTAGCCTCCTGGACTGTCATCCAGGTATGTGGTGAGCGGTGTGCCCTCTTTTTTATCTGCCTGAGTCAAGTGTGATCCCGTGTGGGATACCGTATGTATATATATATATATATATATATGTTCTATGTTCTTTTTGTGTCTTTGTTGATGTCCTGTCATGAGCACACTGAAGCAAATCCCTAGCAACTTGCACCGAGTTGTATGGCAATAAAGTATTGAATCTTGAACAATAAACAAGAGTGCTTTCACGCTAGCAAGGAGAAGTTCAACTTGCCTCATGACAATAGAACATATCAAAAACTTATTTTAAGAAGACTGAGTAAGTCTTGACTCCTGAATGTCAAATAACTTTATTAGTGGTCGCATGTGCGTTCCATGTGTGCATGTTATGTACAAATATGCACGTCCATGCACAGGTGTAATATATAAATGCGCGTGGATGTACGCGTGAGCCTTCTCATGCGTCTGCTGTCCGGGAAGATCAATGTGTCCGCATCGATGTTGTCTTGCCCTCTGCACGTGAAGTGAATGGAGGGGGAGGAGGTGGTGGCAAAAGGGTGGGAGGAGAGTGGGATGAGAGGCGCACACTAAATGAATGCGATGCAAATGGCACCAGAGGACATAGGAATCAATTTACCTTATTGAAACAAATGAGAGCAGCTCAGCCCTGCCATGGTGTATTTCTTTTTTTTGGGCTGCCCCCATTGTTATTGTAATTAACCCACCCAACCCAGATCCCTGACCCTCCCTTTCACAAAAACAGCCAATCCCCTCAACTACCCTGTCCTTAATGCCTGGGGTCCCTTTTACCCTAATGAAAAAGCCTTAGAGGTGCCCAGGTAAAAATGTAGGTGCTGTAATCATGATTCATGGCCCTGGTTGACATGCTAAAAGGCATGGGAGATCTGCCTAGGAAAGCATTTAGGATAGGGTTTTCCATGTACCACACACACACACACACACACACACGGTGCATGGCACTATCTTTGTGGGGACCTGTCATTGACATAATGCATTCCCTAGCCCCTTACCCTAACCTTAACCATCACAACTAAATGCCTAACCTTAACCCTTAACCTTACCCTAACCCTACTCCCCACATTCATGGAATCCCAATAACCAAAATGGACTCCACCTAACGTTGGAATGACCTCAGAGGTGAGTGGCCAGCCAATGCCTATTTCATATAGTGATGTCCTATTGAAAATTTGCCATTATTTTGTTTAAGGGTAGGCCACATTGATGCATAACATCTAATTCCCCAGTGTGGCATGGGCATTGAGTAGGGGTCTTGGGGGATGGATCAATAGTTAGAGAGAGCGATGGGGTCACGGTGAAATCAATGCGCTGGACAAACGACCTCCAGCTGCCTCCCGCACCTTCCAAGCCACTTGACACCTGAGGCGATCTTTACTGAAATGTCCTCTGCTGAAATGCCACAGGGCCACAGGCTGCTGAGCAGTCACTCATGCAGGGCTCCCGAATCAAGTGGCGTATGCAAACCGGGTCTGCTGTCATCCACGGCGAAATGCCTTGGCTCAGCGTTACTACATAAACAAAACTCATGCACCTGAGAATGTCAATTACTTGCCGCCTGCCCCTTTGGACGGCCCATGCTTGATGGCCAAATTGGGATTAATTTGGGGAGGATGGGGGCCAGTGTAGAGGTGACACCGTGTCGTTCCACCCCAAAGAAAGAGAGGCGGCTGTGGCATGGAGAACAGGAGCAGCAGGCCGACTTGATTGTTCCCCTATTACCCTGCACGGCGTTTTGCATAAGCGGCAAAAGGCGCTGATGAAAACAAGTGGCGGTTTCAGGTCAGAAGCAGACACCCAGAAAATGAGCTTTTTTCCCCCCCTTTCCCTTCTTACCCTTCCGCTGGGCCGCATAATTCAGAAGAGCCATCTTGTGGAAATGTCATCGTGTGGTGGCGGCGGAGCAAGCAGTGTGACAGAATGCTGTAACGCCTCCCAGGCTGGGGACCTCGCCAGGCTTGCCACGCCCGAGTCAGCCTGACCTTGCAGGTGTTGATATATGCAGCCACATTGGTGTCAAAAAATGGACAATGGGTGCCTCTTCTTTGTGGAAGCTCTTAACCACCGCCACTTCTTCCTCCGATTTGGGTTCATTGAGAGGTGGTGCATATTTCAAAGTGAGACTGTATATGTTTATTTGCCTTAGGATATAGAATTCTTCCCTTTTTCTCTCTTTTTCTTTTTTGAACAGAGGTCAATCCCCCACTGTGCATTCCCTTTGATGCACCCACTCCCTGTTCGTCATTTGTCTTACGTGCTGACACATCTGACAACATGCTGCTGTATTATCATCTCGCAACCCCCAGCTCTATACCGTCCACAACAACACAGGGACGGCTCAACTCCTCCACCCCTTCTCTTTCTCCTTTAGAAAACTGATTATAAATGGTCAATTTGAAAATAGACTGGAAAGTCCCCAAGGCTGCTTGCCTGCTTGTCAAATTGAAAAGGGACAAGGACAAGTCAGTCGACTTGCCCCCCCGTCCGCCGTCCTGATATTTCTGAGGCAGCCGTACGAGAGGGAACATAACAAATTCCCCCCATGCGGCGGGCAAGGCGAAGGATGACGAGGGAGGGTGGGGCGGTGGCAGCTAGCTGAGGATCTTCAACATCTAGCCCTCAGCATTTATATCAAGTCTCCACATAGAGTCTATGGATCACTCCAGTGGGCTGGTGTTGGCAGTATCAGGAAAAGCCATAGGCTGTCAGGGAGTATGTGCCTTTCATATTTCACTGTAGACAGCCTTCCCTTCTCCCAGCCTCACTCACAGCAGCCTTTGAGGATAATATCTTCAAATCTCTCCTTGCCATGCTGAGGGGCTATTTTTAAATAGATATTTATTTCATTCTCTCCATTTTTCTTCCTCCCTCTCCCCTCTGTCCTACAGGTATAGCACTTTACCGCTTGTCACCAGTGGAGAAATCTGCACTAAATGGAGAAATGCTTGATATCAGGTATTTCTGTCAGCACGCATCTATGACTTTTTCTTTCTCCATTTTCTTCTTCCATTCAGTTATTTAAAAGTGAAAATCTGTCTTGTTTGTATTGTTTTCATACCTTTGTTACAAACCAATCTCACCCTTCCAACTTTAATCTACCAAATTATTATAAACAAAGCTAAAGTTTCAGGTGAGGTGAATGAATGCTTGATTTTATGAGTCTTCCGGTGATCTGCAGTGACTTTTTGTGTTAACAATAAAGTCCCTTTCTGATTAATTACACTAGTGAAATGGAAAGCACCCTTTGATAAAGCCGAGATGTCCATTGCGGCATGATTCATCAGGGAGGACCTTGCAATCAGATGGGACGTGTGCCTTTTCTCCAGCACGCATCCCCTCTCTCCTCAGCATACATTAGGGGAGTGTGAGCGACGGAATCATCAGATACCACGAGGTGAACTGAAGTGGTCATGAACCTAGTGTCAAACTCAAATAGCTGAATGGCGATAGATAAAACAAACAAGGAACGTGAACTGCTTGCAGGAGGAGGAGATACGTGCTACACTGTCCACAACTTTTACAGATGAGGCCCGCTAGCCCTGCATCGCAATTGGGCTATTATCTAGCGTGACCCCCGCTAGAATTGTAACATATGACCCTAAATGTATGTATTGCATGAACTTTCTCCCCACGTAGCATTACATGAGTTATGTTTCATGTTGAATTGTGAGCTGTCCCTGCTTTCCCCCAGGGTGCACGGTCCTCCTGACCCACTGCAAAAATAGAAAGAAAAAAAAGGTAGATGGAAATTTATGAGCTACGACTTTCCCTTTAGGCTGAATGTTGCTATTAGCAATGTGACCATGCTTCAGGTTGAATACTATGGGGATAGAACACACAGTGATATAATACACAATAAAGCTTGTTCACTCAAAAGCCTTTTTACTCTTAGTCCTTCAAGGAAGGCCTCACACATGGACAGCTTAACTGTCTGAAGCGGCATCATGCTCATGTTTACCATCGCAGACACAAGCATATTAGATAAAAACAAGACGCTACGACCTAATGCTTTACTATACCCTACCCTCGTATTCCCTGACGATTGTTTCTTGCACAGTAAGCACATTTGAAGTTGTTGTCTGTTATTCTTTATCTTATTTCTTTCCTCTAACCATGGCTAATAACAGTTTTTCCTATCCTCTATTTCTGGGCTAAGCCGGGTCTTAGAGCGGGCCCTCCGTTTTACAGAGAGGCAGAAAATGCTTGGGTAAGCAGAGGAAGGATTCCTCCGTTGCTACTTCAGGTAGTCCCCTCCCTCCCTTTAGCTGAGATTTCTATCCCAGGCCCTTATTATCACCAAACAAGCACTTTTTGATGATGATAAGTAATAGCCACATCCCTGTGTGTAGGAATTCACTTCTCAGGGGAGTAAGGAGAGCACGCTGGTCATTTTTCTTGCCTGTTTGGAATCCAGCGATCCCGGGTAAAATAGAGGCTGCATGGAGGGGGTGCGATTCTGTGTTTGTGCGGCACTATTCACAACAGGAGGAATGAGCAGAAGATTGTGTCAAGGGTAATGCTTTTTGATGTTTTTCGGTGCTTTTAACTGGTTTTGGGGTAAAAATACAGAACACCAGACTTATTATAATGCTGATCAGAGAAGACATATCTCCGAGAAGACGCAAGCAAAGTGAGGCATTTATAAGTTTACCCTTCACATTACTGGTGAAATAAATCGGAAATGGCCATAGCTCCACATTAAATATTTCAATATTATCCAACTTCACAATGCGGCTGTCAAGCAGTGTGGATAATCCCAGTGATAAATCCCCAACTAGATTGTTTGGAGCAACAATGATGAAGAAGGAACACATCAGAAGGGGGGATGATTTAGGGGTCAATGCTTCCTGACAGAAGTTCTGTAGCCATTAATAGCGTAGTTGGGTGACAGCGGTGGTTGAGGAAGGGGATGATAAGCTGTGGACAAAAGTGAAGATATCCTGCGAATGAGCGGACACACAAACAGCATCTCTGGGTCTTCTAATCCCACAGACGTGCTCGACAGTGGCCTGTCAAATTGCGCCGACCAATTTGAATGCACAGCAGGGGAACCTTCCTCTTTTCAATTTGGTGGGCATCTTGTTTACTTCCTACTCTTGCTGCATCTCGCTGCCAAACACACCAACACACCCCCTCTATAATTTAGTTGGATTTGTGCGACAGTTTGATATCATAGTCTGCTAAAGGAGGAAAATAATGGAAGGGATGATGGAGAGAGGGAGGATGAAAGAGGAGAAAAATGGTAGATACAAAGGATGGAGGTGAACATTCTGAAAGGAAGTCATGTCTGAAGAGGGTTGAAATATATAGCAACATACATCAAATGAAAGATGAAACTAAACATGCCACAATACAACTGTTTTTTGGAGAGAGTTGAAGGTTTAGGTCTTGTGGGCAGAATGTTCCTTTGTCACTTTGCCCGCTATATAAGCTACGGCCTTGGGTGTGGTCTGCCAAGTATGCCTCTCAACAGAAGTGGTATTCAAAGCAGGTGTCCACCAGTATGTCAACAGCTCTGTCTGTGAGCCAAGTTAAGCTTTGTGGGGAGCAGGGGCGGGGCTAGAAGGAGAGCACAGGGTGGCACTGCCTCCCCCCTGAAATATGATTGCCGCCCCCTGGTTCCCCCCCCCCCCCCCCAATTAGAGGATGGATACTTATATTTTACCTTATATTTTGAAATGATGTTCGGGTTCGGGTCGGGCTCGGTCACATCAGCGCGATAAGGCATTTGTTGTAAAATGGTGCTGCGGCTCCTTTAAGAGAGCTCAGTGCGTGAGTGTGTGTGTGAAGAAAGTGGGCAGAAGAGAGCTAGAGAAAGAGGAAGCAGACGTGTAGATGCGACTGGAGCAGAGTTGGTGGAATAACTAAGTTTTGTACACAGTGTGTGCGGTGTCCGAAATAAACCCCAGACTGAAAGCCAAGTTCATTCATTTGTTCACCAGAAACGGGATTTTAACCCCGACGTTATTCATTTCATAACGTCGGCCCTGGAGGTAACGAGTCTCCCTTGGTTTTCTTATTAACGTGCGCTTGTGCGCTGATGCGCTCATCTGTTGACATTCCCGAATGCCTTCCTACAATTGCTTAATAAAATCGGGCTTTCCACACAAACAAGCATGTGTCATTAGTATGAGAAAAAAAATGGTCGGGCTCCGACATAAATATTAATGCCTGTCGGGCTCGCGTCGGGTTCGGTTACTGCTCTGTCGGACGTAGGCCGGGCTCGGACAGAAAAATGCGGCCCAATCCGCACTCTACCCCAATACACTGGGCTAGATTGGTGCTGTCATTCTGACAATTGTGATTTCCATTGGATCAGAGTGTCACTTGGCTGCCTGTTTTGTCACATGACAAGTTAATTTA
Source organism: Sander lucioperca (assembly GCF_008315115.2). Taxonomy (NCBI): domain Eukaryota; kingdom Metazoa; phylum Chordata; class Actinopteri; order Perciformes; family Percidae; genus Sander; species Sander lucioperca. The sequence goes on from NC_050189.1 coordinate 24,258,062, forward strand.
AGTTTCCATGATGACTACCCACAATTCTGATATAATGGAAGCAGCACTGGAATTGTTTTTTTAAAAAGTGGCAGACTGAGTTTACAGAAAATGTGTACTGTATTCGGATATATAACTTTCTGAGAACAAGTGAAATTCATAATGAATGTGTTTCATTTAGCAGAATTATATTTTGTTGTTCTATCCTATCCAATATTTCCTATACTTCTAAGCTGATTTTCTATGTTGTATTCTGATAAATGTCTATCAAACATTTTCAGGATTACTTTGTTTATAATTGTATGGGTTGAACACTTTCTAGAAGCTACACAAAAGAGAAGCGACATATTAGGAGCGATGTCTGTGGTCTAAATGTATAGCTATAGAGTGTGTGGTCACACGAAGGTGGTGGCTCTCCCCCGCCCTGGTGGCTGTCACAGTCGATCCCTGAGCTGCCACTGAGCAGCCTGACCTTTGGCTCTGACTTTTAGTGCATTGATCCACCGGTCACTTTGAGCCAAGATGGCTTCCCTCGTCTCGCTTGCTCTCACCCAGTTAACCTGAGTGGACTCAGTGACTGCCTGGGCCCTCGCACGGTTCTGTGCACAACCCTGTCAAAATTATAGCTTTTTCAAGTCTAAAATCATAATGTATTCAGGAAAAAAAGAAAGGAAGAAAGGCTTTTCTTCCAGGCCAGATGGACAGGGTCATGCTTTCTAATTTTAGGTGGTGTTAATTGCAGCCCTCTCAAGTGTTCTCACTGCCACCTTTGACTAAAGCACCATTCATAGGCAGGGCGGCCAGGCGGGCCGGCAGGGCAGCCAGGCGGGCTGGCAGGGCGCCTGCTTTGCCAGTTGTTGCTGACACCTCCTTGGCAGCGCCAGGCCAACTCTGGCTTAGGCGTCTGCTACTGCTGCCTTCCCAGTAAGCATGTCTCATGGTACATGTTCTATAAGCAGAAATGTTGCATGCTCTCATCTGGGTATGTAACACATGTCAAGTCGGTCCCCTGTTAAATTTCAGAAACAAGTTGAATAGTATTACAGCAGTGACAGACCCTGAGAGGCATGCTGTAATTTCAAGATAAGGTTGATATGATCAAGTCGCAGCGTGCGAAAGACAAAAATGGAACAGATCCTGTGTAGTCCGTAAAACACTGCGGCTGTCTCGATCTAAGTGAGGGCATTTTGTCACTTTAAGGCCTGGGAGTTCACCTCTGAGTTGGGCCTCGTAAACATGGTCCCCGCAAAGGCAATAGAGGCGCGCGGCACGTGCAGCACAAAGCAATTCAGCATTCTAACGCCCTGTCACTGGGCTCACATTTCAACCATTCTTTATTCTCTGCCACCAGTTCCAGCAGGGTGTAAATTGTGCTGGGCTGTAATTAATCCATGTCAGGTCAGAGAGGAAGAAGAAGAAGGAAAAATGAAGGGAAACGAGCTGAAGTATGAGGTGCCTTTGATTATAGCATTACCCACACCACTCCACACACACGCCTGCGCTATATTGTTTTGCATTCATGAAGGAAATCTGGGACCCCCAAGGAGCTGGTGCCCTCCTACAGTACTTTCATGTTTCTAAAGCCTGCTAAAGCTTTATTTGTCCCATTGTACTCTTTCTCCACTATAGGACAAAGGCAGCCTTCTAGCGTGGGCGGAACAAAATTTATATATATCTTCAAAAGACAATTCATGCTGGGCTCATATATGTGACCACAGTATAACCCCAATCTCAATTTACACCATCAAATCAGGAGTGTAGAAAAAACTGAAATTAAAATGTGCGATCCATATAAAATATATAAAGCGTTATCAAAATCCACTCCCCTGCTGCAAAAAGTTCTAGTAAAGTCATGATGTTTAGGGAGAATAAAAGGCTCTACAACCAATTTTCAGGTTTAATGGAGGTGAAAAGGTTCATTAAGGTCCCACCTTTGGTGATATAATGATAGTTCACCCAATTCAGTAGCTTTTTGAATTAGCCCCATCAGAAGTGCTGCAGTCAATCATGTTGACAAACACTTGCATTTGAGGAAGGAAGAATGCTAATTCTGAATGAGTGTGGTAGCATCTGCTGAAGTGATTGACATTTATTGGAGTTGGATGCCCTAGCCTTAATTTCAGTCTGTAAAGGAGAATGAAATCAAATTGGCACATAAAACCTGACTATGATGTACAACTACATATCAAGTGTGTAAGGGATGGAAGTAATATGCTAAATCTGAGGCATACATTCCTAGGTTTGTTTTTTAGCCAACTTACGTTGCAATGAAATTCTATGCTTCTGATACAATGACTTTGGTGATTCTCTACTTTTTCTTTTTCTACATTTGGGCTTTTGAGTGAAATATCCCAACAACTATTACATGGATTGCCATAAAATGTGGTGTTTGACAGACATTCATGTTCCTCTCTGGATGAACTGTAATTGGCGATCCCTTGACTTTTCATCTTGCGCCATCATCAGGTCAAAATGTTTTACCTTAAAATACCTAACTAATGCCATTCCTGTCAGCCTCAGTTGTACTTTGTGTTTGTGTAATTAGCACAGCATGCTAACAAGCTAAAATAGGATGGTGCACATGGTAAACATTATGCTAAACAGCAGCATGTCAGCTTTGTCATTGTGAACATGTTACCATGCTAGCATTAAGCTAATGACAGCCTCACAGAGCTGCTAGCATGGTGGAAGTATAGCCTGGTTCGGGACTACCCTGTACTATTGTTCAGAGAGGAAAATTCTGCAGCCTCCCCTAGGCTTTACTTTGATTGGGTTTGTTTATTCAGCATAGTTGACCCATACATTGTAATCAATAAAAGCTTCAGGTATGAAAGGAATCTATATCATGCTGTAACTACCCACGTCAATGAAAGGCTGACATGAAACTTGTGCAGCCAAAGACTGAATATAGAGTTAAGTAACCCTAGGGCCTCTTCTTATCTCATTCTTTTTTCTCATTGCGGAGCTTCACAAGTTTTGCTTCATTATTACTTCTGCTGAACATCTCTCTTAGTCTGGTGAACACAGAAATGAGTAGGGGGGAATTTAAGTCTGTTGGGGGGAGAAACGAGTGGAGGAACCACAGCGTAGAAACTTTTTTCAGGCTCCATTTAAACTTTGAACAGATACTGTAATATGTTTCACTCCAGACTCTCAAAAGATGAGGGATTTGGGGTTTCAGTTCCTAGCCTGGTGCTCATTTAGGCCTTATTAATCTAATTACTTGCCCAATTGTACATATTTAACATCGCCCTGGTCCTCTCCCAACTCGACTATAAGAAGATGCCAGACGAACTCAGCTGGTTATACCTTTATAAGAAAATTGCTGAAGCTTGCGGATAGTGAAAAAAAAAAAGCTAAATGGCTGCAATTCATCACAGGATTACACCAATTATGGCGCTGGAATTTGGACGGGCTCAGATCACAGACCTCTTCTTCTGGGATTCCTGGCAGCCAATCCCATGTGCACACGAGTCCGATATACTAAGGCCCATTTATCTACCTTTGGGGAAGTCTGAGCCAATATTAATGCCCTGACCATGATTCCCCATCATCTGCTTTGCCCTGTTGGTGACACTAGCGGTTTACACATAGGTTATTAATGGTCTATAAATATTCACTTGATGTTTAGTGGGACTTTGTGGCGGCCATTAGCAAAAGACGTTTGTGCCGGGCGGGGAGGCAGACAGGAGTTTCTTTATTTCTTGCTGTGACAGCGCAATAGTGTGGCTAACCTTGGAGATCTGGCCTGATGGGGAATTGGACCTTGGTTTGTGGCACTACTTTTATTCGCCTGCTTTTCATGACTAGTGAGGCCGTGAATGATGAGCTGCATGCATCAGACCCCTCATTCTCACTTCACCAAATACAAGGTTAGGGAGGGAGGGAAGTACAGCCATTCTTTGAGCAAAACAAATCCATCAAAACTTAAATAAATATTCCTTTCTGAATGAAAACTCCACCAATACACAAATCAAAGAAGAGAAATTAAAGTACATTGTGAAAAATGAGACAGCTGCCTCTTCCTGTGTAATTTTTGCGCTCTCTACAAGTGAGCAGCAACCAGATCCGCACAAATCCAAATGCAATCAGACAGCTTCCTGGAACATGCACAGCATTATATACACCTTGCTCGCCGTGGATTAAATTGCCATTGACAAAGTCTTGTTGTTGCTCCCTCTTTTCTGGATATGATTTGAATTGGATTCATGTAGACGTTTCTGACACAATGTAATGGAGAGAGGAAGGAAGGAACAGGCGCTGGGGGAGAGGAAAGGTGAGAACAGAGAAAGACGGGGGCAATCAGAGACAGAGGGGGAGAGAGTCGGAGGAGAGATAAAAAAAGAAACAAATCGGAAAAGGAGGGTTTAGCCAGCGAGAGACAGAGAGAGAAGAAGAGAAAGGGCTAAAAGAGAAAGAGAGCATGTCTGACTGTTTCACAGGTTCATTCTGATGCATGGAGACAGACAGGAGAATAGATTGGTAGCCTTGGGTGGATAAGGACAGAACCATTCCCCAGAGAGATGGATTAGATGAGGGAGTGGAAATAAATGATCGCAGATTTTAATGGCCTTTTGGCTTGGTGCAACCCCACCTCCCCCCACACACACACCTCCGCTACTTTTTTTGAGTTTTACAGTGATGACATCTTCACATGCCAACTGTCTACCTTTTGCAGTTTAACTTTCAAAAACAATCAACGCGGTGTTCGGCGGTAGCACAGGGGGCGAGGGAATGTGGAAGAAGCGTGTCCGTCTTCCAGTTACAGATGCATGGCGACATAGGGGAAATGGACACCTGAGCTTTAGTTACATGTAGAATAGGTGACCTATACAAAGCAGGTTGTTTGTGCAACATCCACCACTCTCTCTTTCCATCCAGAGATCGTTATACAGTATGAGAAGAGTCTAAAATGTCCTTTATCTTTTACTAGAACGCTCATTTGAATCGCCTTTTGGCTTGCTGGTAGCTCAGTCGTATAGCACTTCAAGAAGGTTTTAGATTCGATCCCTGGTTGGGTCAGGGGGCGTTCGCGTGGGTTTCTGCCAGGTGCTCCAGTTTCCTCCCAACACCCGAAACGTATGTAATTGTATGGCGCTATGAGTCTTTCCATTTAAAAACAGGGCTCACTTGAACATTTTAAAATCAAGATACAGAATAAAGAAATTGAGGAGGTCAGTGGTTTTAAGTTCTTAGGAATAATCTTAGATCTACAGCTCAAATTTGATAAACATGTAAAGAAAAAAGACCAACCATTATTGTTTCAAATTAATCAGGCACTATACCCACTCAGGCAGCCCAGTTATTTATGCACGCCGTGATTTTCTCTCATTTTTCACATTACATGACAGTATGGGCTTAAATATCACCATCTACTATCAAACATCTTACATCCTTATACAATCAGGCACTGAAAATAATGATACAAAAAGCCTGTCCGGTGGCATCACTGTCACATACTAAAAAGATACAATCCACTTAGCTTTAAGAGCTTTACTCATTTTTGTTTTCTCAAATTAGTTTTCAAATGTATGAAAAATCTAGCCCCAGAGCCGCTTTCCAGATATATCCAAAGACAAGACAGTAAAAGAGTAACTGGGAGCATGGTGAATGGCAGCTGTAAAATACCACATCGTAGATCGTAGATATATATCTGGACAATAAGCTTTCTCCATAAAGGGCTGTCAACTCTGGAACACATTACCAACTGAAATCAAATTAATTCCAGATATGAAAATCTGTAACAACAAAGGTTAAGTGCTGGCAAAAGTAAACCAGAGCTGGACCCATTTTTAGCTAATTATTGTAAATGACCAAGGTGCATTGGTGTATGGTGTATGTTTATTGTGTGATGTGTATTTTAAAGATTATCTTTTTTGGGCATTTTTATATAGAGGACAGCTGAAGACATGAAAGGGGAGAGAGGGGGGAAATGACATGCAGCAAAGGGCTGCAGGTCGGAATCAAACCTACGGTCGCTGCGTCGTGGAGTAAACCTATATGGGCGCCTGTTCCACCAGGTGAGCTACCCAGGCGCCTGTGTGATGTGTATTGTATTGTTTTTAATTTAAAGTTGGTTTCCAAATATTCCATATTTGTAGTGTATTGTGGTTTTATGATGCTGAACGCTGTATATTTTAATGACACTGTACATGTAAAAGCCCAAATAGGGACAATAGTTGAAAATTAGCAATAGCTATAAACACTTTGTGTAGCATATTAAGTTTCATGTCCTGTATTGGAACTATTTTAAATTGCATCGTCCTTATCAAATCAAATAAAAATTAAATTCTACGAGTGAGGAAGTGGTTTGAGTTGTGTGCGTCTCTGACAAACTGTAATTAGAACCAGTTATTTCTGACTCAACAGGACATTTTTCACTGCATATTGGTTGATTTCATTAAGATGCCAAGCTAATCTACTCACCATGCGGCTTGTTTATGCTAACACTAGTATAGCTGCTCCTTTCTGGTAAAACTGATTTAGAAAATGTTGGCATTCTGGTAAATAGAATGAATGGAGCAGTCAATATACTCAATTTCTTGTGTGTATTTGAAACTGGTGTAATATATTTTCACTGTTTATGTCCTGATTAGGCTAATGAATCATATGTGCAATATTAACTAGATCATAGAAAAATGTATTTGTACTTAAAGGTAAGCCATTTAAGTATCTGGTTTCTTGAATTCTTATATGTTGGCCCCTCAGTTGTTGCAATACTGTACTGTTGTGTTAAAGGTATAGTAAGTGATGTTAAACCAATACACTTTTTGTCAAATTCAGTGAATATCTCCTCACAGTCACCTAGCTCTCTATTTTCTGTGTATGCTGAAGGATCCGGTGGGTTGGGGGGGGGTTGTATTTGTTTGACAGTTGAGTTCAAATATCAACAATCATTGCGCAGCATTGCTTACTGCACCTTTAACATAAAGTCAGTAAAGAAGAGTTAACCGTATCTAGGAAACAGACACCCCAAGGTGAACGTCGCTATTATTCGACCAACACATACAGCCCGAGGGACAACACATCTGTGAATTGGAATAACGACCACTTTCTTCATGAGTGGTTCCTGATTAACTTTAACCAACCACAAACTAGCAACCCCTCATTCATTATTAATTGCCTAATTAATTAGCTACCCTTTTGTGTCCACTAAAGTAAAGTGGTACTGAGTAGTAGTAGTAGTAGTAGCATCATTACCTACTATCAGAGTTATTCAGGAACTACTCATTAACGATTAATTCATTATCAGGTCGTTCCTGATTCGTTCTTCACTCGTTCCTCAGTAACCTCTTTCTTGGTACTTTATTGTGAAAGCAATTCCCTTACCATTCACCTTTTTTTTCCTCTTTGAAATCTTTTTAAAACAGTATGATTATGTGATTATGTCTATGCGCTGTCAGGCTTTTTTAAAGCGATACTACCATGTTCTTGGCAATTCGAGCTGCAGTAATCACTATTTTTATATTAGCAATGAGTCGAATAACTCTATGAACAATTTCACTTGTAGTGACAATCCCACAGTTATGTATCACCTGACTCTGCCTTTCAGCTCCACAGAGCTATTAGCATTGTACAGCTCATTGTTTTGCTAAAACAGACTTAAAACGAGTATAAACTGGACTTACATTTGTCATGTGGCCAGAAACACGACAATGTTAGACTGTGTCTGCTAGATGTGTGTGTGCTAGATGTGTGAATAGACTCTGCTAACCTGTTTGTCATAACCCCTTTTTAAAAGTGATAATATGTCAGTGTTGCGCTTGTTGCATATGGCACAAAAACAAAAGAATAAAATTCATGAAGGCAGGTCTAACTTGGTGGGAGTATGGGTATTGTTACCAGGTTGACAAAAACAAAACAAAAACAGCATACTTAAAGTGAAAATTCTCAAATTTTTAATCAGCAACGTATACTTCACCTTTTTCATCAAGAGCTCACCTTAAGATAAACGGAAGGCCGAGTGTTTGTCACCCTAACTGCTCCATTACCCTTCATCACAAATAGCAGTTGGTCGATGGACTTAAGTTTCAGTAAGGGATTACAAGCTACATTAGAAGTGTGCCCTATATTCCATACACTGTGTTCATCTATCACCTGATCACAGGCAGAGAGAGCAGCTGTTATGAAATGTTCAAACACCAACATGGACTACCACTCCCATCTCAGTGCTTTCTCTTTTCCTGTGCAAAGAGGTGCAAAGGGCATTGCACATTAATGACATACTGTTCATATTACCCTGCTCCACCTTATTTCAAAATGCAGCACCACATTAATCTTGGCAATTTTAACAGTATATATGTGTGTATATTTAAAATACAGGAGAGCCAGCACATAAGTCAGTATAGTTGAATAATACACCTGGCCATTAGTTTTTATGGAAATATAGCCTTGGGTTGTAGAATAAAAAATGGGTCTCACTCCTAATTTCTGTTATGATAAGTTCCATACCTGATTGCCTTCATAAGAGGCAGATTTGTCTTCATAAGGCCTTGTGAGGCTCCTGACAACTATTTAGCTCTGCTAATCCATTGGTTTGATTTATTTCTTACAGTATGTGGCTAATGTCTTTTAAAGATCTAGCGGCTACAGAGAGATGAAGGAAAACCAATTGCTGACAGATAGCATCAAATGTTGGAGCTTCTAATCATTCTTGCATATCTTCCTCTCCTCAGAATTCCTTTTGGTTAATAAATGAGATGCCTTGATGAGCACAAGAGATACGGATGCCATTCTGTGCCAGTCTCGGCAAGATAGTGATTTTGAGGGAGAGATAAGCATCATCTAAATAATGCAATGCACTGCTCAAAATAAATTGATGACATGAAACAAATCACACCACTCCAGCAGCTTAAACTCTGCTAGAGAGAGAGGAGGAACACACAGGAAACAAAGGCTGTTAAGAGCATGGGAGGAGGATTTAAACTTTGTTTTCTCACTCCAACACTCTTCTCTCTCTTCCTCTTCCACCTTTCCTACTCTGAGTAACAGTTCCTGTCATTACTCTCTGACCTTTAACCCGTAGAGGCCAGCAGGTTGAGGCCAGCAGGTTGAGATGGTTTTTTTTTTTGGGGGGGGGGGTCTCCAGCCCTGTCCAACCAAGAACATCAGTCACCGTCACAGTGACCACAACCAGAGCTCAGTCTAGCATATGGAAGGTGGTGTTGGTGGTGGTGGGGATGGAAGGGTTGAGGGCAGAAGGGAGAGATAAAGACTGATGGGTAAGGGGCTCCTGCTCCTCTATCATCATTTCACAGGCCTGGGACTGTGAGACAGTGGTGGGAATCACTGCTGCTTTGGGAATGGATGGGAGATGGTAAAAGAAGAAAAGTAGGATGCTACAGAAAGGTGGAATGCAATCAGTTTGGTGGACTAGACTCTGCCACTTAAGGAAGTACTGACTAAAACCAGTGAGCGAGTTGACAGACTGATTGAAATTGTACACAACAGCATTTGAGAACCACTTGAATGGAAATGTATTTGGAATGCTAAGTTGCCAAGTGAGACGCCGAGCGGCTTTCCTCAATTTCTGTGCAAATACAACTCTGGGAGGGCATGCATACACAATGTGCACAATGTGAAGACTTATCCTCCAAGAAACATAATGTAGGGCATATTATATACACATGCACAAACACGTGCACACATGCAAATGCAAGTACACTCGAAGCCACACACAAATAAGTATTTACTCTCTTGTCAGTGAATACACAACTAAATACACATGAATACTCATGTGGAGTGCACACGCAAAGCATGAGCAAAACACACACACACACACACACACACACAGATTAGCCTACTGCTGGGACTGAGGAAAATGGCTTTAGGGGACCCATGGCAGCGGTTGTAGTTCCCTGTCTCTAGCTTAGACACAGCCAAGTCGATAACTAATCCTGACCTTTCCCCAGCCACCAAATTGAAAAATAAGAATAAGAAAAAATAAAATAGATGACGGATGCTATCGAGATGGCCTCTGCTGCTTCCTGCGGGTGTAAGAAGCGCTCCATCTAATGGATCGAGAGGAGGTGGGGAAGGAATGGGAGAGGGCATGGGGATAGGTGTTGGGTTGGCCCTATCTACTTTTCACAAGGTCCCTTCACATGGGCTGAGAGGGTAATTCTATCCTTGGTTTGCCACAGTGGCCCAATCCAAATTTGAAGAGTCAGTCATGATGTGGATTTCAGCCTGTCATGTCTTTTAAATCACAGATAATCAGCCAGATAGGAAAAATGGACACCTGTGCTTCAATTATATGCAATTGGTGACCTATACAAACCCAGATGTTGCCCCATGGTTCATTATATGAGGGGAATCTAACCTTTCCTTTGGTAATACACACTGACACACACATCCAGTCCTTGCTCTGTCATACCTGTTAGAGCTCTAAATTACCTTTGCCACAACCATGGCGAGTGTTGCCAAGCATCTCACTGTAACGAATACATTTGGTTGCATTACCCAACCACCCATAGTGTGGCACCAAGAAGGTGATGTGATCGCACTGGACTCCCAGATATTTAATTTCATCAAATGTGTCGACCCCCTGTGAGGATGGATCCAGCTATGTGTGTCGGCCATCATAATAATTGACATAAACTTCTTTTTAAGTCCATTGGTATCCGAACACTGAATGTGGGAAGTCCAAAATATAATTTCACCAAAAAATACAGATGGAATTCTCATTGCTCCAGGACAATCAGAAATTGTACAAAAGTGAAATATTGCGTGTGGAAATGTCTAAACCATTTTAGTGAACAACAAGAAAATGAAGCAGCAACAAAGCACTTAGAAATGGTGCAAAATGAAGAGAAAGCTCATTTGAAAATTAAAATGAAAATACTGCAGTCCCTTGCTCGTTTTCCTATTCAGCCCACACAAAAGGAGAAAATATAACTGGCAGTACACTCATCCTGAAGTGTGCAACACAGTAACATGCACATATGCACTCAGAAAGTAAAGACTTGCAGAGGTTAATGTTAATGTATGGGAACAAAATTTTGCACAAATACACACTTCTAACTGTTTATATCTCTGTGGCACACATGTAGACATACATTTGGCTGACTAAAGAGCCCTTCACTCCATGTTAGAAAGCATGTATGCACATAGGCACAAACATACATCCCAAAGTGGTGAAATAGGCTGATGTTCCCACAAGATCCACTAGGAGGAGTGGTTTTCAGTCTCAAAGAACCTCTCATGATAGATAGATTTTTATTGATCCCAAAAATGGGAAATTACAGTGTTACAGCAGCAAAATATCAGACACAGCACACATACAGAATATACATGAAATAGGATACAATATACATGAAATAATAATAGGATAGAATACAAGAACAAATATTTAAAATGATATATATCTATATATATATATATCTATATCTATATATATATATATATATATATATATCTATATCTATATATATATCTATATCTATATCTATATCTATATCTATATATATATATATAGATATATATCTATATCTATATCTATATCTATATATACGCTCAATGTGAATCTTCTTTTTTACAGTGATATGTGAATCTTCTTTTTTACAGTGATAAAGCTGTGTTCGGGCCCCAATTCCGACCATTACAGCAAGTATGGGGTCAGTAGTTGATGAAAATGTATATAGTAAGTAAGATCCCCATGCTCTGTAAATGAAAGCATATGCAAACGTGAATAAATGCGTACACACAGATGCAAGCAGATGCCAGAAGCATGAGGAGCAAAATACACATTTTGAGGTGCATTATGCAGATCTGTATACTGCTATGCTGTAAACATGCTACACCAAAGCAGGTAGATGATCAATATGCACACAATAGCATTCAGTGCAGGAAGAAAACTTTCTTCTATAAATGATGGTGCCATGCAGACCAAATACCACAATCCTTCTTTTCCTCATTCCATCCCTCCTCTCTATTGGCAGATCAACAGACTCTACCTGTAACATTCTCTCATTGCTAAGGTATTGGTGCGTCGCTGAAATCTGTCCCTGTCTTTTGATGCAAATAATACACATTTGTAAGACTCATTAGTCACTCAGTGGGTAATGGTGCCAGACGGCGCCGGAAAAACCACAAGGGCATGTAAAAAGAATGGGAGAGAGTCTTAACTTTTAGCACACAAAACAAGTGGACGTACAAAACTATACTCAGGTGTGTGTGTGTGTTGCAGATGTTGCACATGTACCCTCAAAGTTAAAAGACAGCAGGCATGGAATGGTAATGTTGGAGATAACCAGCCAAACTGTGTTTGTGTTTTTATTCTACAAAATGCGTGTACTAGGTAAATAACTTAAGTAGTCTCCATGTACAATACAATGTGCTCGGAATACATTTTCAACCATGAAACTTGGAGTAGCTATGAGGGAAATGAGCATGTACCCTGCAATACATTTAGTTTTATGATGAGATCACATACTATACTGCTACTGCATAATGTAGCATGTTTTAACTCACTTTATTGTAATACATTTCAGATTTTGACAACAAGATTTAACATTGCATTAATTCATTTTGGCCACTTTATCAACCTTATAAAATTGATATGGCTTAGTAGTTGGCAAACAGTTGCTTATTTATACATCTGGCGGACACAGAGCAACATTTACATTCATTTGTAGCAATGTTTCTGGTTAATGCAATTTTCTCTCTTCTTTTAGCTCTGTTTTTGGTCTCCACCAACTTCTGAGGGGAATGTCTTGCTCTTTAACTGTTAAATGATGGTGGTGGTGGCACATAATGTGTTTAAATTATGTGCACCAATTAAGGTTTAGGTTTAGGCCCAGCCAGACACATTAACTGTAATTATGAGCCCGATTTAAACCAGACAATTTTTAATACGTGGGCCGTTATAACTGACATTCTCAACTACAATTCCTTTTACCTGTGAGTAACAGATCAAGGCAGCAACATAATCAAAGCCCTGGAACCATATAGGAGACTTTCTTGTCTCGATCACCTAATTAATACTGTCCTTCGTTAGGTCTGCATGCCGACGCACTGGCCAACAACGCGCCGGATATAGGAGAGACCATATCTGCTGCTAAAGGACTCTTGAGATATTTGAAACAATCTGGCCTGGTTGCGCAATTCTCAAAGACAGTGCTACAGATGGGGGAGACACGATTTAGCAGAGTTTACCTCACACTCAAGTCAGTGCAGGACATATAGGCTACCCAGAGTTGCGGGAGAAGCTGGAGAGGCATAGCTTTCTCCCCACCCAATTAGGCTAAAAAAACTAGGCTAATGATTAAATAAACACAAATGCTTGATCAAGGGCCCGACCCGGCCCGAGTATAGTGGCGGGACACATCGGGTCGGGCTGAGTTCGGGCTCGGGCAGAGAATCTAAACTCTAGCGAGTGGCTGTACTGACCCACTTCAATTTGCCTTCCGGAAGGACGGCGCTGATGACTCAGTTTTGATGCTGCAGCACAACGTAAACATGCACCTGGAGAAACCAGGAAACTTCGCCAGGCTGGTGTTCATTGACTTCTCAAGTGCATTTAATACTGTGCAGCCTCACCTCTTGGGCCAAAAGCTCCCGAAATTGGGTGTCAGCCCACACCTGACTCTATATAACGGCCACTGCAGCTCAGTCAGAACAATCTCCACAGGTTGTCCTCAAGGCTCTGATCTCCCCAGTCTTGTTCACCCTATATAACAATGACTGCAGAATTGAGAATCCAGACATGGTATACCTGAAGTACTCTGATGACAATGTCATCGTGGACACCACCAGCTCAGGGCAGCGACTGCTGTCTGTGGTGGACAACTTCTCTCTATGGTGCAGGGATAACCACCTGACCCTGAACATCTCTAAAACCAAGGAGATTGTCATAGACTACAGGCGCTCCTCCACCAGCCCCCCTGCCCTTCAGGTAGATGGCCAGACAATAGAGAGACTGAAAGAGTATGAATACTTTGGTTCAATCATTGATCACAAGCTGACTTTTAAAAATAACACAGACTGCATCTTCATGAAACGTCAACAACACCTGTACTTTCTTCGGAAGGTACGATGACTGCAGGTCAACAAGTCAATACTCCAATCATTTAACAACTGTTTCATTCAATCCACCCTCACCTTCAGCATACTGGCATGGTTTGGGTTCCTGAGTGAGGCGAACAAATGTCTCAACAGAATCATAAAAATGAGCGGGAACATCATTGGACAATCCCAGACCACTCTCACAACCATATTTGACAAACAGGCCATCAGGAAAAGTAGACGTATCATATTGGACCCCACGCATAATCTCAATAACCAGTACCATCTGTTACCTTCAGGGAGGACATTCTGTTCCTTGCCCCTAAGATCCAAATCAGAATCAGAAAGGGCTTTATTGCCAAGTACGTTGCACATACGAGGAATTTGTCATGGTGTTGTTGGAGCATGTCACACATACAAATATAAGAAGGATAAAAAGAATATAAACAATATAAGTATAAACATATACACAGTATGTATTAACGATAAAATAAAATTAAATAAATAGTAAAATAAGTTAAACAGTAGTAAAAAGGAACGCTACAGCAGAGTAGGTACAGAGTAGGTACAGTAGGTACAGAGTATTTACAGTGGGGTGTGGAGAGAGTCAGGATGCATTCCGGGCCTTGTTAATAAGGCTAGTGGCGGAGGGGAAAAAACGGTTTATGTGGCGTGAGGTTTTGGTCCTGATGGACCTCATCCTCCTGCCAGAGGGGAGTGGCTCAAAGAGCTTGTGTCCGGGGTGGGAGGGGTCAGCCACAATCTTTCCAGCACGCTTCAGAGTCCTGGTGGCGTATAGGTCCTGGAGCGGCGGCAGATTGCAGCCAATCACCTTCTCAGCTGACCGAATGACACGATGCAGCCTGCCTTTGTCCTTGGCAGTGGCAGCAGCGTACCAGATGGTGATGGAGGATGTGAGGATGGACTCAATGATGGCTGTGTAGAAGTGCACCATCATTGTCTTTGGCAGGTTGAATTTCTTCAGCTGCCGCAGGAAGTACATCCTCTGTTGTGCTTTCTTCACGAGGGAGCTGATGTTCAGCTCCCACTTGAAGTCTTGGGAGATGGTAGTTCCCAGGAAGCGGAAAGACTCCACAGTGTCAATTGTGGAGCTACAGAGGGTGATGGGGGCAGGTGAGGCTGGGTTCTTTCTGAAGTCCACAACCATCTCCACTGTCTTTAGAGCGTTGAGCTCTAGGTTGTTTTGCTTGCACCAGGTCACCAGGTGGTCAGCCTCCCACCTGTAGGCGGACTCGTCTTCATTAGAGATGAGTCCGATGAGGGAGGTGTCGTCCGCAAACTTCAGAAGCTTGACGGACTGGTGACTGGAGGTGCAGCTGTTGGTGTACAGGGAGAAGAGCAGAGGAGAAAGAACACAGCCCTGGGGGGATCCGGTGCTGGTGGTCTGTGAGTCGGAGACGTGTTTCCCCAGCTTCACATGCTGCTTCCTGTCAGACAGGAAGTCAGTGATCCACCTGCAGGTGGAGTCAGGTACACCAAGCTGGGAGAGTTTCTCCTGAAGCAGAGCCGGGATGATGGTGTTGAAGGCAGAGCTGAAGTCCACAAACAGGATCCTGGCGTAGGTTCCTGCGGAGTCCAGGTGCCGAGGATGTAGTGGAGGACCAAATTGACTGCATCGTCTACAGACCTATTGGCTCTGTAGGCAAACTGCAGGGGGTCCAGGAGGGGGTCGGTGATGGCTTTGAGGTGTGAAAGCACAAGGCGCTCAAAGGACTTCATAACCACAGAGGTCAGGGCGACGGGTCTGAAGTCATTAAGTCCTGTGGTCCTTGGCTTCTTGGGGACAGGGATTATGGTTGAGGTCTTGAAGCAGGCTGGCACGTGACATGTCTCCAGTGAGGTGTTAAAAATGTCTGTGAACACTGGAGACAGCTGGTCAGCGCAGTGCTTCAAGCTGGATGGGGAGACAGCATCCGGTCCAGCAGCTTTCCTGGGATTCTGTCTCCTAAAGAGTCTGTTGACGTCCCTCTCGTGAATGGAGAGAGTCGTCACTGAGGTGGGAGGGGGGGTGGAGGTGGAGGGGACCTTTAAGGAGGGCATTGGTGGGAGGGCCCAGGACCCTGCTGAGGTGGGCGAGGTGGAGGTGATGCACAGTGGCTGTAGCTGTAGGGAGGTGTCGTGGGGGATGGTGTCAGGACTGTCCTTTTGTCTTTCAAATCGACAGTAGTACTCGTTCAGGTCGTTGGCTAGGTGTCGGTCATTGAAGGAGTGGGGGGTTTTAGGCTTGTAGTTGGTGATCTGCCTAAGTCCTTTCCAGACAGTCGCAGAGTCATTAGCTGAGAACTGGCGTTGGAGCTTCTCAGAGTACTGTCGTTTAGCTTCCTTCACTGCCTTGCTAAACTTGTACTTCGACTCTTTAAATCTGTCTTTGTCCCCACTCCTGAACGAGTCTTCCTTAGCCAGCCTTAACCTTCTGAGTTTGGCTGTGAACCAGGGTTTGTCATTGTTGTAACTCACCCTGGTGCTTGATGGAACACAGCAGTCCTCACAGAAGCTGATGTATGACGTCACAGCCTCTGTGTACTCATCCAGACTGTTGGTAGCAGTCCTGAACACATCCCAGTCAGTACAATCCAAACACGACTGGAGATCCTCCACAGCCTCACTGGTCCACTTCCTTGATGTCCTCGCTACAGGTTTGCAGAGCTTTAGTTTCTGCCTGTAGGCGGGGATCAGGTGGACCATGACGTGGTCAGAGTGCCCCAGTGCAACACGGGGGACGGCGTGATAAGCATGTTCAATGTTCTCCTCTCTGGTCGGGCATTTAATATGTTGTCTGTATTTAGGGAGTTCATGAGTGAGGTTCCCTTTATTAAAGTCACCAAGGACAATAACTAGTGAGCCATGTCCACCTTTGTGGCAGCATCCATCAGACTGTTGAACAAACAATAACCCCCACCCCATCACTCCAGACTAGTCTTACTTTTTAGTATTTTTAAAGTATTTATTTATTCTCGGGTATGATTATTATTGACTGTGTACGGTTGTGTGTTGTGTCTGAATGTGCCTGACCACAAATGATGATCCCTCACGGGAAAAATCAAGTTTTTTTATTTGATTTTGATTTAAATTAATTAGGGCTGTCAAACGATTATCTTTTTCTTAATCGCAGAATTTCTGTAGTTAATCGCGATTAATCGCATGTTTTATCACATGATTAAAATTCTATTATTTTGCTTTTCAGAACTGTTCTTAAGTACATATTAACAATGGAAAGCAATTCTAACCAGTTTATCTTGATAGGGAATCAAATGAAGGCAAAGAAAGTTGCTTTATGAACTTGACTTTAAGATTTGTATTTGTTTATTATTTATTTACTGTAAACCAAAGGAAAATGTGTGAATCTCATTATTGCACAATTCAGAACATGCCAACCGTAGTACGTCTTTAAGACCCGAGTCTTCTACGATGCTGACAGGTCTGCAGTTAGTTGCCACCCATTTTGCAAGAGCTGTAGTCATTTATTTTTATTTGGTTTCATCCACAGGTCGGCAAGTAGCACTCTCCAAAATAGTGCTTTGCCTGAGCCTGCTAGCATCATCCTGAGTCCCGTTAACTGTACTTCTATGCTTAGCTCGTATGTGGTAGCTCAAGCTTGACATGCTTCGGTGATATTTTAATTTCTGCCATATGCACACAATGTGCATATGGCTTTCGACTTGTCTACTGAGCCGTCCGGGAATTTTGGAAAATAAAAAGCTCCATTCAGAATTGTGTTGCTGCCGTCTTTCTCCATCATGCCTGCAGCCTGCAGCAGCAGGATGTATTACGAGGAAGTGGCAGCTTGATGATAAGTAAAGGTGCGGCAAAGGGTCAAAATAGTAGCCTAGCTAGATTCTAGTGATTTTAGAACAGCTTATGGGCGTTGTTAGGCATGACGTAAAGTGAAGTGTAAAATGAATTAATAAATGGCGGCATACAATTAATGCAATTTAAAAAAATTAACGCGTTATGCTCGGCCCTTAATCGCATCGCGATTAACACGTTAATGCTGACAGCCCTAAAATTAATGTTTTAATGTATTTATTTATTTCCTGGTCATTTCTACAATGGTAACATGAGATGCGCTTTATTTGTGCAGCTGTTGGTGTGCAATAAGAGGTGTGATAAACCTCGGGTCCACTGATCCATTCTAATCATACTGTTGAAATTAGCTCTATTCAGAAGTAGAAAAGGGCAACAGGTCAAATGTAAGAGGACGTAAAGTACCCCCTGTCCAAATGCAGCTCCTCCTATGCATCATCCACCTTCCCAGGCCTTGACAGAGAAGGTCACTGGAGTAGCACCCTCCAGTGGTGACATTACAGCTATTTTCTGCTGTGTTTTAGCTCTTTTTAATGGAATGTTTGCCTCCAGCTATCCAAAGCATGGCTAATTAATCGAGTAATTATTTGCTTAGGCAGACAAAGTGAGCGTTTTGTCTGTGTTCGGCAGTTTTCGACAGGAGAACATTGTGTCCGGATGAGGGCACAGGGACTGGAGCGCGATAGCCGGGGGAGAAAAGTAGGGATGACGATTCATTGATGCAAGAGTATTTTTATTCTTCTGATTCTGTGTGTGTGTGTGTGTGTGTGAGCACACGCGCTGGAGCACTGTATCACCTTCGCTAGGATATTGGGTATTGCGAGCCAGGCAAGTCTTTGGGAAGACATAATTAACTCCATGTCTTGAGCTGCAGTCAGCCACAATGAGACTGCAATTTGACTTCAGTGACCGGTTTACAGTGATCATATCTTTAATACAACTACTTTCCTACTGCAGATTATGCAAAACATGACACAAAACCAAATTCAAACACATGTTCACAGTGAATTACTCAGTCAGTCGCACCTGCACCCACCCACTCACACCCACTCACACCCACCCCCACACACACCCACACACAACACTTGTCTAAGCTCGGGAAAGGATTATAGTTACGGTAATAAAAGGGCGGATGTTACTTGGTTTGTTCTGGTCTCTTGCATGAAAGTCAGATTCCGACCTCTACAGCCTTACTTTCCGCCTCGCTCCATTTCCTGCAGTGACGCTGAAGATTGGCATTGGATATAAATCGTTAAGTGTGGAATCATCTAATTTGGATATACTTTCTAGGAATAATGGACTGGCTAATATCCAGGAATTCAAGAACTTCATCTGCACAAGTTACTGTGTTGGAACAAAGCCATAAAAAGTCAAATGACAGGTAGCAAAAGCCAGGCATATATGAGAAATGCCAGGCATATATGAGAAAATAATGACTGGGTGTGTGTTCGGGCATCTTGGTTGTAATAATGGAGGTTATCCCCTACACATGCTTTATCAGCTTGGAGATGGCCTTGCCACTCGCAAGAACATTTCCTTTGGCTCAATCACGGCAGTAAAGGTGATAAAAACACCTGTATTTCCCTACCCATTTACACAACTTTATGCATCAATGAAGATAAATAAAAGCAGCATGAACTGTACATTTAGCAAATCTTAGCTGTAACAAACAAGCAGTCACACACAAACACACTTACACTCCTGCCTATATTGAACAAGCTGGATCCTTCGAGCACTCTAAATCTGTTCATCTGTCAAAGTGTCAGAGTCTATGCATCATCCCTGAGTCTTAGGAGAACACACACACACACACACACACACACACACACACACACAGCATCTCTCAGAAGCAAAGCAGAAAGCTTTACCATATTTTAAATGAAGCAGGCTTGCAGCGATATCAGATTGCTCTCTCTCTTATGGGAGACGGTTGCTGCTCTTGTGTGCGTGGGAGTAACAAAACATAAACTACTTTCTGGGAGCCTGTGGAGCCTTACAACACTGCCTCTTAACACCAAACAGAAAATCAAAGGAATAAGACAGATTTGTGTTTCCAAAGTAGTCAAAGTCATACTGATGATGCTGTGCAGAAGACATTTATTTACCTTGGTCATATGCTCACAACAAACCAAAGACTTGGCAAAGATATTATTCAGGTTTGTTTTATTGTTAAGGTGAATACTCACAAACAAGGAAATGTGTCAAGGGAGCATGACATTGAAAGGTATAAAAATACATAGAAACACTTTATTTGGGGACAGCGTAATACTTGTTTCTGTCAAGGAACTTCAAGGAAATGTTCTGTTTATTACAACTTGGGTCTTATTCCTGTAGTTTTGGCCATCATTGCCATCGGTTATGATAACATTGCTCACCAACTATATGTGAGATGTTGGAACATGCAGAAAAAAAGATTTGTGCCAAACAGTTTAGCACATTATCTAAACTGCTTTATTTGGAGTCACACCAAAAGTGAGTGTGCAACAACTACCAACATATATGTAAAACAATATGATACAATATTGCAGTGTTCCCTTGTTGCAAAGTCTCAGCAATTAAAGGAGAATTCTGGCCAATTTTTACGTTAATCTTGATCGCTATAGCTATGCGAGTACTTTCGATAGAAAAAAACCCGACCTGGATCGGTCCTAGCAAACTGGAGTTGCTGCAGCTACGTGTACAAGCTTCCACTGAGCTAAAACGGCAGTTGTTGGGGCAAGTTTTAGAGTGCCTTTGTGCCTCTTAACAGACACAAAATGCAATTAATATGTCTGTGCCACATGAACAGGGCCCTAACGTGACAACAAGATGCGTTTTCAACTCAGACATTGTTTAAATTCACCTACCCTGTCTTGATCCTGCTGGTGGGTAGCGTGGCCTGTTAGCTGCTAGCTGTTAGCTGCTATCTGCCATCCATGATAAGTGTGTTCAGTCAGGCTTTTGTGAAAATCATCACGCAGCAGTTCTGTGTGTATTTGTAGCTCATCCATTTTCTGTGTGATCGATCTGGTGTTGGTGAATAGGAGGCTTGGCAGTGTCGATCTGTGTGGTAGTTCCCTTAGCCAGGCAAGCAGCCTTCGTCCCCGCCTTCCTCAACTCCCGCAGCCGACAAAAATCCCCCGGTGGTCTGGTGGATGTCCTCCAGAGGACAGATCATGCCTTCATGGCAAAAATTTGAAGTTTATTTCCCCTTCAAAAATAGGTAATTGAGCACTGTAGTGATTATGACAATATCAGTGACTATGTAACTACATGGAAACGGGATAAACGATGTCTGTGGCTTGCACAGTAATAGTGATCGAGATTAATGTAAAAATTGGCCGGAATTCTCCTTTAACTTGGTGTGTACAATGTAAAGTGATAATAATGGTGAACAAAAGCTACAAAAATGAGATCCTGCTTGTATAAAACTGCCATGGCCCTTTAAAAAACTACATAGTTTGGTCACTTCATGGAGAACAGAAATGTTCTAAGAGACTTTCTACATGCTGAATATAATAATGTCCTTATGTCATCGTCCTTAAAGTAACCCCACTTTTAAAGTACTTGAATTCTACAAAGAGATGTTCAGCCACTACAACTGCATATTCCTCAGAGGCCTGAATGTAAATTGGAACAGTACACGGTGTACCAATAGGATTATGGTTCAGAAAAGGGCACCTAGCCTCCGTACAGGTAAGGGCAGTCATACTGTAGATGCAGCTATAAACAAAAACTGATGCTCATGCTAGTTAGAGGGAAAAGTAATTTGTAATATTACATTGTCAGTGGAATCGCAAAAGCACATACACCTTCTGTTCCTCCTATCGTCTTTGTCACACACACACACAGTTTCTGAAGGCCATAACTCAAAGGTCATGGACGCCCTGGAGCGTGTAGTATCTTACCACACCTCAGTGGTCCAACACAGCTCCCAGGTGAGAAGGGATGCTGTGGGCTCAGCATGCTGATGCAAGCACATCTCCTAAAAACAACAGAGCGGAGCAAAGTAATTTGTTTGTGTGTCATTGTCTTTGATTGCTGGCAACTGTGTGTACATTTATGTGCGCGTTTCGAAACTATAGTCTTTCCTACCCTTCCTACTCCAGGTGGGTTTATGGGCAGACAGTGTCATGGGGGACAAAAACACAAAGCGCTGCAATCATTCTAATTGATCAAGTCGCCGTGCTTTCGCAAAATCACCTTTGGCGTTTCGACAGGCATCACCTTTCCCCACAAAAATATCAGCTACAAGACCAGGGGTCCGTTAAGGAAGGAGGTTTAACAAACTGAGTCTAACCCTGATCTCTGAGTTGATTTACCCTGAGATGGGAAACTGAGTTTTCGGTTCCAGATTTGAGTAGGTTCAATCAACTCGGAGTAGGTTGACTTAGAGCTAAGTGTGTGAGAATTGGCGTGGGAGAAAATTGCTGCTCGAGTCAATGCGTAAGCATTGACAGTGTATTCATTTCATATTTAATCACAGGTAACCTATAATATTACTGGTGAAAACTGGAATGGTATTACACCTATAATTTCATTTAGGTGCAATCCTGCTGGCGAAAAAGATACTAATCCCATTCTGAGCCTGCAGCACCATGATCATTAACAGAAATATAATTAATAATCATTTAATTCTTTTTAATGGCTCTCACTGGTTTGTGTCCAGGGAACATTACAAAAACGTTTAAAAAAACGTTTCAGAGTGAGTCACTCTCTTCTGACGGCTCTGCATAGCTTTACTAAAATGCTCCGCATCACCAATGTTGTAAAGACAACTAGGCCTACTGTCAAATCGGTTATGTGGAAATGAAAATACATCTAGTCGGGACTCAATATCATCTCCCGACGTAAACTCTGTGTGAAGTAATACAGCTTTTTCATCAACGGGATTGTCGACAAAAGGACATGCAATGTTTGAAAAAAAAAACGTTTTATAATCTGCCATAAACCAATATTTTTTTTTTTATTCATGCAGATAAACTGCGCTAAAATGCGCCTGATACAGACTGAATGAATGAATGAGGAAATGAAAGAGCGCTGTGTCAGAGGGAGGAGACTGAGAGAAACTTGAGGTTTATTGAAGAAGACCTGCTCCCGACCAGGTTAGGTTCACAGACTCAGTTACCATAGTAACTGACTCTGAAGTTAAGTTACCTCTTTCTGAAACGGGCTGGAGTTACCCCTCTCTCTCAAGTTTGATTAACCTCCCTTTCTGAAACAGAAAACCCAGAGTTTCCCTCATCTCAGGGTTAACAAACTCAAAAAGAGTTTTCACTAAACCTGCTCTCTGAAAAGGACCCAAGGACTGTAGAATTCAGAGTTGTCCCACTGAGCATTTATCATCAAATGATTGATTTTAACAAGACAAAAATAGATTAAAATTGTAAACACGGATGCTCAGTCATGATCAAATGGTTCAGAACGCCGTCTCAGGAGCCCCAATTGTGTTCCCACTAACCTTGGATCCAATCACCGACCCAAAGGTTTTGTTCCTGTGTCCCCTTGTCTGTTTCTCTAATTGCTTTTCCTTGTCTATTTTTTGGTGAGTGAACGCCCCAAAATCTTTTTTGGGAACAAATTAAATTGTAGACAAGGTAAAACAATTATGGGGAAAGCCATTAGGTAATTGACCGCTGGCTAAACCCTTCCTCTGAACAGCAATTCTCCAATCATAGCTTAGCATCTGTGACTAGGCACAGCAGGCCCGGTCAAGCTTTGGATCAACGTTAAAAATTAGCGACTCATTATCTGTGATGGCGTTATGTTCGCTAGACACACCCTTTAGTCCTGATCCTTAAAGCTTTTTCATACGTTTAAAGTAAAACATGGTTTGAAAATATGAGCAATAAAGCATAAATCTAACGTCCTACCAAGTCCTATCCAAGCTAAGCAGCTAAATAGGGTTTTGTTAGAATGGCAAAGCAGTCTGACTTTTGCAGCTTTAGCCTCCGTCTTTTAGCTCAACATGTATTTAGACATGAAGTGTAGATCCTTTTGTAAAGACCCTTTTACAGGGTTTTACAAGGAGCTTTAACATTGAAATAATAGCCAGACATGGCATTTTCTAACTAACTTATTAAGCTAACGTTTTCTTAATTATCTAGCCAGCTACACCTGATAAAATCTGTCAGCATAAGTTGTCATTTCAGCCTGACAAAATAAACAGTGCCCAGCTGGAAATGAGAATCCCGCTTTTGTCCACCACTGTTTCAAATTAAGGACACCTTGTTCTGAAGTCAAATCTGCAGTAATAACTGTAGGCTATATTTGCTGTGTAAAAATGGAAAGCTAGGCAGAAGTAGCGACAGTAACAAAGGGGTGCAGGGTTTGAGTGGGCAATTGGGTGGTAATAGGCCATTGGAAAGATGTCCAAAAAGTTTTTCACAAGGTTTTCATACCTTATCCTTACTCTGTTAACTCTCTCTTTGGATCTTGGTCACACATAGGCCTACTCACACACACAATCATAATCACACATTGTCCTCCACATATTTTCTCTCACTCCTTCCCTCTCCTCTTCACCACCTCCTCTCCCCTTGTGAGTAGTAAGATGAGAATGTGTGTTTGAAGGGGGAGGGGGTCTAATGTCAGCCCGGGCCATGATCCGCTCTGAGAGTTGATTTGCTGCGGCTCAGTGCCCCAGAGGCCGATTAGCATTCCGCCGCTAACTCCCCAACTCCCTCATACTGTACGGCAGCATAACCGTAAACGTCTGCCTCTGCCGTGCTCCCCTTTCTTTCTCACTTCCTCATTTTTACCTCCTACTTTTATTTTTCATTCCTGCCACCCCATGCCAATAATGAGCTCTACAAATATCACCGTTACACTCACTTGCAGCTATCCTGGAGCAGCCCTATTGGATTGACCAAAGTGCCTTGCCAGTATGGAATAATTGTCAGCAGTGAGGTTTTCCTATTGTGAATATGTGGTGACTTTTGGCTCACCCCCGGGACAATAAGCTCAGACAGGGGCTGAACTTGTTAGCGTCCTAAAACACTTGCCAAGCTCATTGGCATTAAGGCCCTGTGTGTGGCTCCCGAGGTTTGGTGCCTCTCTCAGTCAATGAGACAGTCTTAATGATAGGTGTGCCAAGACGGTGTCGCTACATCGATCGGGAAGAAATAACCAGATTAGTTCCTCAATGGTTCTGGGACTACGGAGAAGATACAGAACTGGGTGTCAATATGAATTGGACCAGATATTGAAAGATCAATGACAGCTTAGAGTTCTAGATTGAGTTTTGGCAGAAGTAACCATTGGATAAAACTACTTTTTAAACTGTCAGTGGACAATAACTTTTGTCCACTGACACCTGGATAGGTGATTTGGGTTGTAGTCCATTTTTTCCTTCCAAAAAAACACAACCTAAATGGGTGCTTAATGGATATAATTTTGATGCCATTGTCTGCAACTCTACTGTGAAGCTCCTTCCAACTTGACTTCAATGCATTTATCTTCTAAGACATCATTGCTTGAGCATGTGGCAATTTACCATCAGTTATCCAATACATGTATCTCATGCGCCAATTGACACGGAGTACTCCTTTATTGAACTAAAGCAGGAACAAACTTTAGCTTTATTGAACACACCCCAGGTGCTCAATAACCGTTAAACCCCATCAGACGAAAAAAGCTCTATTGAGCAACAGAGATTAAGTTTCTTGACTTAAGCTTCTCCAGCTGAGAACAAAGATGTATAACTGAATGAGGTTGAGGAGAGAGGTTTAATGAAAAATAAGATAAAGAAGAATGAAGTGAGAATATATATTGGCATCTTATTGGCATCTCAGAGCACCTGGCCATTAATGTGTGCTTTGACATGGTGTATAGGATGCAGCAGCTCAGAGAAATAATACAAATAAAGAATACAAATTTAGAAATGCCAGATTCAAACTAAAGCGCTCAATCATCTGCATCCTCCCCTTTCAGTTTCCTTGTGCAGTACGAGTGTCCCAGCATTGTGGGCAGGCATTAATTCACCTGAGCACTGTTGCTTTATTCTTTCATACATCAAAATAAGAAGAGTGTGTTTCTTTTTTGTCTGCAAGTGTATATTTACAAATGAACGCTTTTAATTTAAAAAAATGACCCAATTCTTAGGCGGTGTCAAAGACATGATGACTAATGCTTTGCCTGGAGACTCGCTGCAAGTGATTGGTTTTCTATTGCATCAAAATCAGAGATTCATAGATCATGATAAAGTGGTGCGACTGGGACAATGCTTCATTAATGGCCAGAAAGGGACGCGGGCTAGGGAGTGTTTCTGAAGTAACACCCTTTTTCTCATCTGCAGCTCAATAAGGCTGGGAAATAAGGCCGCCTTCAACTTGGCAGAAATTTGAAGCAAACACAAGGTGAAGGGCAAATTCTCAACAGAAATGGCAAACTTTTACTTATATTGGAGAAATACACAACACATTTACAGAGGAACTGTTCTGCTAGGCAATATATAAAAGAGCTTACATGTAGCTGATTACTACAGGACAGTCTACTGCCTAGTCCTTGTCTTTTTGTGGACATTTTATCTTTCCCCCAACAGCAGCAAGGCTTGAAATCCATAAGGGCAACCCTCTTTGGCTTGATCTGTGCCCTTACTGTCTGTATGTGTCTTTAATAAAGATGCTGCCCCCACTTCCTGCCTACTCCCTTCTGATTCACAGCTCTATTTACAGTTCCTGCATGGCCCTGCCAAATCAGGGGCCCTCAAATTGGGTAGTTAAGGAGCTGTGGGTGGAGAAGCGCATTTTATCACCAGATATGCCCAGAAATCAATGCACCCTCTCAAATGGCTGTCTCTTTATGGACGGTCAGGGAAATATGAGTGGAAATGGAGACGCAGGAAGGCAGTGATGTGATATAAGTGAAGGCCTTCATTCAGAGTCTTGCCTCCCAGTTCAAAACAGACATTAACACAAAGGGTCCCATTGGTAAAAACTCCCCTCTCTCGGAGTCCATTGTGTGCAGCCGTGCAAGATTCCGTACCTGATTACTGGACATAAAATCACAAAAAAGAAAGTTCACAAAGACGAGTTAAGCCAGAGTAAAAATGGCATTTAGGACATTACAGTCAGGCTTATAATGGGATTATAACCAGAAAGAGTATTTCAGATCGCTGCAGCTTGTGTGAACACACCATATGAACAAACTTTAGAATGGTGCTTTCTCACAGAAGGGGGACATTAGAAGAAGGGCTCAGAGTGACCGAGGCCACGGAGGAGGGAGAACAGAGACGTACTTATTTCCCACTCTAACTCAATCTTTTGACTAATTACAAACATAATAGGCATATTGCCAATATGTTTCAACAATCCAATTTTGCCAATATGGCAATATTTGACAGTACAACACATTTTCTGTCCAAAAAATGTTTATTTAGGACTGAAAATATTGCATTAGAATTTCAAGTGTTCTCCCTCCTTCCAATGTCAACACCAAAACCTGGTTAACTAAGCCCACTTTGTTAGTAACGTAGACAAAACCAGATTCAACTGGTAAAACTAAAGAAGAATACTCACCAGTCTGTTGAATTAGTCAATAAATCCTCAAATTAATTACAAAATTGTTTGCCACTGGCCACCAGAATGACACGTTCTGATTGAACAGCAGGATATCATTTGTCAGTGCCAAAACCATTACAAATCACCGTTTTGTGATCTTACAGCTATGGTTAACATTTGCCCTGGTTGGGGTTGGGAAAGGATACTGATAAAGTATTTTGCTTGGCAGTTGTACCGTTTGTATGTACTGATAACAGTATGCTACCACAACACCTTGGGGAGTTTTTAAAGTCAAAGCAGTTTAACTCACATCAATCATGCATGCCACCCCTCCACATGAACACCTGTAAAGTGTACATGTACTTGATCTGTGTGTTGCCACTGCTTAAACGCTGTTGCTTCAGGCCTGTGGAATAGGCGCGTCGACTCAGTGGCAACCTGCTCTTTATTTAGAGCCCCATCTCCCTGCTTCAGACCCAAGGTCATTGCATCACACTCTGGACGCTGGCTGCCAACAAAGTAGCCTATCAGTCATCAGCCCTAATGAATAAGGTGCAGTGTAAAAATAGACACAAAGACACAGCGTCAGAATACAAGCTTTCATCGGCAATGGTGGCATTGGCACTTGGCAACTTGCACCACCTATTATCAGTCCACATAGCTGTGCGTGCTCATGTCCCAAACAGTTATCTTTAGTTTGTTGGTTATTTTAGTAACCACTGTCACACCAGGCTAGGGAGGACATACACAGTAAGGTTTGGGACTGTGTTCTAATCAAGACAGTTTATAGTTTATAGAGCACCTGAAATTAATGTAGACTTGGAGCTGCTTGGTGTTAAGTTGCATGCATACACAAGTGTATGGTGACGCATTACACTTCCCGCTACCAATTTCAGGCTGTTACACTGATCGACAGTTGGTGGCAGTAATGCAACAAGGCGCAGGTTTAAAAAAAACTTAAAATAAACTCCACCGGGTAGCTTTACTCAGAATCACTGATACTCCCACATTTTGTTTGCAATTAATGACTCAAAGCACTTTGACTGAAAAGACAAAATAATATAAAAATAATTCAAGTCTACAGTTACAAAGATGAAACTCAAAGAATGGAGATAGGCTTAAATTATGTTTAAGGTAAGGTATACAAGCAATGCAATTATCCCAGCCAAACCAGGAAGCCTTC
This sequence comes from Sander lucioperca, assembly GCF_008315115.2. Classification (NCBI taxonomy): domain Eukaryota; kingdom Metazoa; phylum Chordata; class Actinopteri; order Perciformes; family Percidae; genus Sander; species Sander lucioperca. The sequence goes on from NC_050189.1 coordinate 24,286,532, forward strand.
AAATATTAATGCAATTCTAAATTGTACATTATAGCCCACCTCAGTCTTACAGTTTAACTGCAGGAACATATGCACGTCTGAATGCAGGTGAATGCTAGCCCTCGGTAAATTTAACTTAATAGTAAGTAGCAAACTGCATGCTAGATTCAGAAAGTGATATTCCTTGTTGCCTGCATGAGCACTGAGCCTCCTAGGATCAGCCATGTACTGAAATTGTGTCCTTTGACAGTGTTGTCGCTTCCTTTACTAAACCTAAATTGGTCCTTAGGCTTTAGAGTTACAGGGCGGCAGATGGCTGGCCCCCCTCACAGAGTGGCTCCACCAGCTTGGACTAGCACACATGTTCCCTTAGTGCAATTAAGTCTAGCTGACCCCTCAGAGCCCCCTGCATCAGCGGGGTGTTTCCGTCGCGTTCCACCATGCAGATGCTAGCACCAGCGTGTTCTATGTGCAAACCCTAGCTACGCGTGTCACACTGTGCACATATGGCTGCTCCGTGTTCAGCATGTTTAATAATGCCGACATGTTTTAGGAGATAACATTAAGGCAGCAGGAGACCCAGACTAAATTGACCATCCGTATAACAAATAAAGCTGTTAGGTTTTGGTGTTAGGGCTTTGCAGTGTGCATGGCAACATAGGCATAATAAAGTAATATATTGCAAATAACATGACTCAGAAATGCATTTTTATTCTTCTGTTATTTTGTGGTTATGCATGGCAACAAGGTGCTTTGCTCACGTACTGTTCCTAAATCAAATTCTCCTTTTTGATTGAGAAAACAAATCACTCATCATTTGAAATCTGACTGCTGGAACAGAATCTCACTCACTCTCTCTCCTTGTCCATATGTACAACAAATATATCTCTGTATTTGCATGCACAGACTGCACTGAGGCATGACAATAAAAGAAGCAGCTTAATATATCAAAACAAATCTGTCTGATTTATTGGCATCTGAAGTGTTTGCTAGCAACAAAAATCATTCCCATGCCAAATAGCCTTTGTAAGGCTTGACTGCTATTTACTGTCATGCGTCTCATTTTAGTGTTATGGGTGATTATGATGGGGAGGCCTGTGCAGTCATATATTAGCATGCGCTGAATGAGCTGTGGGACATGATGCCCCGTGACTGTGAGGTAAATGAAAGCTGCTTGCTTATGCAGATGCTTTTACAGCCTAACATGAACTGAAAATATCAACCATTATGCAGAGGTACATTGCTATGTTGATATCCATATATTTGGTGCATTTAGTATGATTTTTCCATCAATCCTTCCCTCCATCCATATTGTGTGGAACATCCTTACTGATCACTCTGTGCAATGATCTTCCTGAAGTCCTTCAGCCAGTAAATCTTTATATCTGGTATCCATCTAATTTGGGATATGCAGAAGAGCTGACCCGTTGTTGTCCCGAATCCAGCTGAGGAACCTGAACGCATCAGTGTGGCTGTCACTATGTGGGTGAATTACTGTGGTTCCCACTGTCCTGCTGCAAGGCCCAGGTCAGACTGGGCTGTATCTGCCCCTTTCATCCAATTAGGAAAAGAGTTAAAAACCATTCACTTGTGCTGGGATAGGCTGACACACACACACACACACACACACACACACACACACACACTGGCTGCAGCATCTGCCCCATCACCCGCGCTATTTCTTAATTTAGATCTCAAGTAGGATAACTGGTCAAAAGACACATACAAACACATTGAGGGATAAATAGACCGTCTGTCTCCCCACTTCCCCCTCTGTCTGCCACATGGTGCAGACACACATCAATTGATTCGGGATCTCTCTTCCCGTCCCCCTCTTTCATACACACAAACAAGCATGAAGTCCTTCCCCTGGGGATGAAATAAAACACACACACGCACGCACGCACACACACACACACACACACACACACACACACACACACACACACACACACACACTGCTGGAGTGGACAGGCCTTTGTGAGATAACGGGCAAACGCAGCCTGACAGGCTCGGCTGGGCCATTATTGAATTGCAGTGAAGACTATATTACTTTAGAGTGAGATAAAAGACTACATACAAGACGGATGGGTGGGGGACATCAAACAAGACTGTGTCCGGATTGTGCCAGAAGTAATCCGGTTGAGGGCGACGCTGATTCCCCCAGGCCAGGTGCGATTTCTCCTTGAATAATTCTTATGAGGAATCCACCAGTAGCAACGGGGATGTGTCATTATTTGTATCGTCTCCTCGATTCCTTCCATCATATCCTGTTTTTGTTTTTTTTGTTTTCATCCCAGTCTTGCCCATCCTTCCATCTTGTTTCTTGGATTGCTGTTGCAAAAAACTCCGATGTTATGATTGGAATTCTTCAAAATCGTTTAACTTCATGCGGTGCACCCTCGGCCGGGGGATGTTTCTGGACTATGAATGGAGAGGGAGGACACTCAGGGGAAATACTTGTGATGGTGTTTGGGAGGTTTGGCCTAGAATGCAATATGGATCGCAGAAGAAGCCATCTGATGTTGAGGAAACATTTGGCACGTTGTGTCATCTGCTGAACTTGTTTGCAGTCAGAGGCATCTTTGATCTCTCGACAAAAACAATGTAAACAGATGCTTTGTGTTTGCTCATTCTGAACATCTTAGGCTGCAAAAAGGCTGACCGGTATGATGATAATATTGTGAAGTGTTCATTACTCACTTCAAAGGGGAAATATACATAATATAACAACTATAAAAACAATGCAGAAATAACTACATGAAGCACGACTAACAGCTTTCCTCTTTTCCTCTCTTCTATTATCTGTTGCAAGGTGATAGCACTCTTTAGTAGCTGGCAGTGCTGAATGGCATTGGACTTGACAGTGATGCTGGCATGTCATTAATCAAATATATATGCATGGAAATCATCTAGGTGCCCTGCCATAGGTTACGCTCAGGTGGCAAGGAATAAAATAACTGGGGTGAAAAGAGACTTTTTTTCACCAAGATCCAATACAATTCCCACAGAATTAAAAAAAAGAAGGCTTGCTCTAACATAAATCCAGAGTCTAAATGAATAAAATATCAATGCTCAGTGGTATAGGGAAAATCAATGTATCTGAGTTGGTTCTCAGAATTACAATGCAGTCAATTTAAGAATGTCCAAGTTGTGGACATGACATGTTTGTATGTTGTCTTCTGGAAGACACAATCATGTAGTGGTTAAGTTCCATGTGTCAGAATGCATGCAAGTATTTGTTATCCTGCATCTGATGCCAAAGTCATTCAGTGTATTCATGATACAGTGCTGAAACCAACAATAATGTTATTCAAGATAACAGCCACATACACAGTTCTGTTATAAACACGAGAGAGAAATACAACCTAAAACCACTCTCAGGCAACTTTTTAAAGGGCCTAACCTTATTGTTTGCATATTGTATGTGCATTGATCATTTGGTATAACTTGTAAGAGATGAATGAGTTTTGGGCAACGTTTACAGTTCAGTTTTACCAAGCACAACCATACACACGGCCATGAAAGTCTTACTACTGAACAACTTCCCAGGAGCCATTTGGAAATCAACTAAATGAAAACATTACATTATTTACACACATGTTCAGGTTTAAAGAAGCAAAGTTCAAATAGTTGATTTTAGAGCCCAACCAATATATCAGCAGGCCGATATTATCGGCCGATATTAGGCATTTTACAAACTATCGGTATCGGCATTTATAATGGCAGATAAATGAATATTTAAAAAATAAAATCAAAACGGACGAAACACCCTTCAACCATGTTATGAGTGTTGGCGTTGCATAGTTTGTCCACCAGAGGGCTCTACAACGTCCCTGTTGTCAACACCTGTGTTTAACCCTTTAAGTTTCATATCTTAAGTTTGTATTTTTATACATTTTATTCATCAGAACTTTAATATATTTTGATGTTCCTCTGTTCTGTTGTGACAATAAAACAAACAAGTTTATTTTTAAACTGCATTATCATTATTTTAGTGAGGACTCATAAATAACTACAAATAACTAAGGTTAAGGAAATCTGTTTTGTTACGCATTTCTGGATTTTTAAAAAATAAATATATTGGTCGATATATCGGAATATCGGATTTTTAAATCACCAAATATTTGTATCGATATCGGCCTTAAAATCCTTTAATCGGTCGGGCTCTAATTGACTTTTAGTTTATACACAACTAATTTGAGGACCTCAAAGCCTGTTGGCAGAGAATCAGTCATGACTGGCTAGAAAATGTTTTTATGAGGCCAAGTAATATCTGAAGTAGAGCATCTCTGTGAGATATTTTACACAGTAGAGTACAAAGAGTTTGTCATTTGCAGGTACCTGAAAGGTTGCAGTCCTAAACCCATTATATAACTTTTTTCCTGAGTTGTGTGACATTCAGAGAGTATTATATATATTGTGGTCTACTTTTCTACATTCTATGCTGGATTCATTCTGTTTGTGTCATTGATTATGAGCCAAATACATTACAACCACTGTGCAAGGACAAGGTAAATATACTGTACATTGGTTGGGCTCCGATTAAATACTGGTCTGGACTGTGTTTACCCCCCCTTTTTGTTTTTTTTAAAGCAAGACAGCCCCATTGTCTTATTTATTTGCTGACATGATTCACAACACGATAATAATAATTAACTGAGGTTATTAATTTTTAATGAGGACCTAAATGGTGCACCCCAAGGGCCTATAACCTCTGGTTTTAATTAATATGCGGTGGGTGCACATTAGGCTTTCAATTAGAGTGGGGGGAATGGCCAGGCAATCACCGAGCGCTTTTAATCCATATGCTCATCAAGAGTCCAAGTCATGCCTTTTTAATCAAGCGCTCCAGACCTGAAAAGAATGAAAACATACATCTATCAGTCATTCAGTGAGAACAGTCAGAGTGATTCTGGACTTCACGAAAAGTTCTGTCTTTTAATGAGCTTGGCTTAAGACAGTAACGCGGCATGAAACAGCGAGGGGATTCAGAGAGACGGGAAAAGAAAGGTGAATTCTTTTAAGAGGAGGTGGGAGGGGAGGTGGGATTAATGAGATGCAAATTAGTCACCATTTGTTCAAATGCTGACAGCTGAAGCGTACCTTTGAAAGGGGACACCGTCAGTCCAACAAGCCCAAATAAACACTTCTGTTTTTACCACCCAAACAAATGACTTCCCTGCAAGATGTGGCACATTCTGCTGGCTTGCCGCAGGTGACTTGATGCCATTCATGGAAATGAGAATCCTGGGCCATGAGGGGACACTTCGTATGCATGCATGTTGAACAAGTGTGTTTGTACATCTTGTAAAACAATACCCCCACTGCCATCTCATCCTAACTACACACACAAACACACAGCTTGGATGAATCATTTAATAACCCAGGTGTCCTGGAAAGATGCTGCGTCTGAGTGAGTTCAATTTTCTCAGGTGCTAGTGTGGAATGGCGGCTCTCAAGGCGGCCCTGATAGAGTAAGCCTCATTATTAATCAACATTACATCTATTTTCAAGAATAAATACATGAATGACAAATACATGAATACATTGAAAAACGAAGAAAAATGCATGCTATTAGCACAAAATGCATGTGTTTGCATCAGAAAAAAGCATACAACCATGCATGGAACAACGTCAAAGTGTTTCACAACTAGAATCACTGCGTTTGTCTGAGTTAGTCAAAGAAAAAGAAAGAAATTGGGCAGAGTGGTGAAACAGAGAATGGAAAAAGCGAGACTTATAGACAGAGAGGAGGTCGATAGATACATAGACAGGTAGACAGAGATCGGGGGGCGTTGTGCAGCAGCTAATGCACACCAGCAATTATGGGCCATCATAATCACAGCATCCAGTGACAACATAATCATAGCACAATCAGGTGGCGAATCAGAGGCAATTTGCAGACTCTCTCTACAACTTGGAGGGGCTGGCAAAATTCCCCATTTGTGTGCAGCAGGCTGAGAAAGCTTAATTATCCTGATGAGGGGGTGGCAGAGAAGGGACCAGCGACCCCGGCATGCTTCAAGCCACCTATGAGACAAATGGCGGCTGGCGTGGAGGCCTCAAGACACCTGTAAGCTGGGTCTGTGAATTCCTTTGTGGTAACATGGTGCAACGAGCAGGTGTCAAATTGATCCTGATTGGAAGAGCAGATGTACTAGTTGTTGGTAATTTTTCCCCTCTTGTGAGCATTTGCAGGTGCGTGCGTCTACAGTCTGGGGTGCGTTTATATCTATGCTAAATGTTCAATTTAAGAACTGTGATGATGAACTGCGAGATTATTTTTTCTTGCCACAGAGGCTGATTATTTTGACAGGTTCTGGCTGCTGGCCGAGATGAGAACATATTGATAATCTCGGAATGAGAATTTATAATATATGCAAAAGGAATGCAAAATTTTAAATCTACAAGGAGACAAAAAATAACAGAATACAGGCTCACAAAATTCTCTGTGTTCGCTGAAAAAAGAAATACCTTTGGGTTATGTTATTAAACTTAGAAATGAACAACAAGGAAACTGAATTAATCTTCGCCAAGAAGGGAAGCCAGATAATTCCAGTTGAGCAAATTGAATTGGAATGTAAATGTTAAAAATGATCCACATGCCATCCCTGGGTTCCTATGGGCACAGGCTCAGAATTCAGTCTGCGCCTCTCCCTCCGTTGCTCAAATATGTGGATAACAACAAAATTAATTATACATATTAATGCTTGCTTGCCAATTTTTCATGCGCATCTCCCCGAAAACGGCTTTCTTCAAAAAGCACCCGTCCAGAATGTGAACTAACTAATCTCCAGTTGCCTGGGGAGAGAAAACAAGCGCTTTGAGGGAATAAGTTACATTCTGTTGCGGCGTTTACACGTGTGGCTGAGCACAGAACTTCAGAGCTGGCATTTCAATCAGGAGCCATCAGAGGCATCCTTGGCAGATAAGAGGTGCTGCACAAGCCCCTCTGCTCTAAACCCTTATAGTGTGTTTACGCAGGAGATACACTCTGCATACGGTCGAACAGATCTGGGGCTACACTGAGACCTGACATAGAAGCTCAGTTCTTACTGGCTATATTCTAATCAAAGGAAAGCTTGTGTAATGTTAAATGTTCAAACAGTAAATAATTAGCACTTAAAGTGCAGCCACCATCATGTACAAAAGTAGTGATATTTTAATACTATTGTTTTTAAATACTGTAAATAGTTTAACTGATAGAATTTTTTTTTCATTTGGCTAACATCAGTCGGATACAAGTAACGGTCATAAGGATTGGTGTCATAGATCAGTGGTTCCCAACCTAGGGGTCTGGACCCTCACATGGTCATGAGGTTAACCTACGGGGTTGCAAAAGGATTACCGGGTTAGAAAATAAGCAAGTCTAAATTCTGCTAATTATGTTTATTTATTATTGTATGATCTTTTGCTTCTTTCTTGTGAAACGCTTCACAGTTTTACCTTTTTAGAAAAAGGGATGTCACACGAGGCCATACATGGACATTGCTTTCTATTAAAGCAATAGTTCAACATTTTGGGAAATATGGTTATTTGCTTTCTTGCTAAGAGTCATATGAGAGGATTGATATCACTAATGTCGGTAAATGAAGCTACCACTAGCAGCTGGTTATCTTATCTTAGCACA